>NC_136248.1:3337500-3920000 GCF_053564925.1 Oryzias latipes
CCCCCTAGAACCCCCTCTGCCAGGTAGTGGGTGCCGTAGGTCTGCAGCAGCCGGCGGTAGGCGGAGTAGTCGTACGTGAGGGGCAGAGAGGACAAGTCCTTCCAGAAGCTTTCAGAGAGGGGCAGATAGTCTGGGGCAGAGTTCTGAAACTGGGCCAGCGCCACTTTATTCTTTAGGATTATAATTCGGTAGGCCTGAAAGACGAGACACAGGCTGGACAGTGATTCTCAGATACATGCTGCGTCCAGACATGTGGACAGACAGAGATGGGATCTGATCTCTGACGCGAACGCCACGCTGACCTTGCTGTCGCTGAGCTCTTTGTGGAAGCTGCGGCGGTCGTGTCCGATCAGGGCGTTGGACTGGACGTCCTGCATGTAGGACCAGGAGCTTAAATAAGACTCGTCGCTCTCTTCGTTGTCGACCTGGACCTGAACATGAAACACGTCACTCATTTTTTGAGAATTTTTAGAGCTTGGTCACTGTCAGGATTACAAAACTTCATTTGAAATGTAGTTTAAAAAAAAGAGGACAAGATTGTTTGATCCGGTCTCCAAACCACATTTAGAACTTAATAACAACCAATCTAAGCAACAAGACGTTAGCATATAATAATGGATTTTGTTTTTTCAATAACCAGAATTGGCTAATGTTTGTTCTTGGGTCAAGGAACAGCCGAAACATTCCATGTTCATCGAGAAATAAAGAGATAAAACAAAAACCAAAAAGATTTTCTTTGCGTATTTGTGTTTAGATAGGTAAAAGTAGGAACTGACATTCCAATTTTACTTTTTTTATATTTATTTATTCAATACAGGGACGGCGCATGTTAATAAACATTTCTGTCAATATGCCAGAGTTAGCCAAAAGGCTATTTTTCATCTGCAGTCCCTATTGGTAGATGTTAAAAATCACCCTAAAAGTTTGATATTTTACAGCAGATCTACGTCTCCATATGATGCATGGAGCCATGGGTGGAGTCAGGAACGTTGACTCCACCCATTTACTTTACTTTGCTCCGCCCAATTACCCGTTTTCATTTACCCCTGTCTACAAACATGAATGAAGTAAATAATTCACATTGTAATGAGTCTTTTCATTCCAGATATCTTTATATTAAACATTTCCTCAGAGTAACAATCTCACGCACAAGAAACTCGGCAGACGTTTTTTCTAAGGGGTCATAATTTTGGGCAGCAAACCCGAGGCTGGTCCTGGCCAGCGATAAATTGCACAAAGTCTTCAAATTCGTTTTGCTGTAGTTAATAAAATTATAGAACAAGAAAAAGCCTCAACAGATCCTGGTCCAGGCTTCCAGAAAGAAAACTTTGCTGTTTAAAGAGACAAACCCTGGTTGAAGGCAGCATCAGTTTAATGCCAAAACGTTTCTGAATTCAAGTAGTCCTACCTGTCAACTACATTTCAATTGTTGCTTCTGATTGTATGATTGTTTCAAACCACAGAATTTTGAATCAGGAAGAAAGTCCTCTTTTATTCCTACAAGAGCAGTGATGTGGCTGACCAAAAAAAGAAAAATCCCAGACAGGCCCCCATCTTTTTTAAGTCTGTTTAAAAGCTAAAAACTGGTATTCATTCATGGGCTGGATTCTGTTTTGTGTTGAAATCCAGCTAGTTATTTACTCACTGCAATCTTTCTTGAATGCTTGCACTTCTCCGCAATGTCGTTTATTTAAGGATTAACCCCAGAAAAGTGTGCTTAAAACAGTCAAATTTTCCATCTGTTTGCTTACCTCAAAGTTGTACCTGAGGATGTTCTGCGGCAGTCGGTAGGTCACCTTGTGGTCGCCGCTGAAGACCTTTCTGCACTGCCCCCCAAAGCTCAGAGTGTTGATGACTCCTGCTTTGAACGTGTCCGTCAGCACGTCGTACCTTTAACACATCAACGTTAAAGCCTCTCAGTTCCTGCCTCTTCCATGTGGTACCAGGTCTTTGCCGTCCAATGCTCACCCTCTGCCTGTGAAGTCAGAGTTGGGGGGCGTTTTATGCAGGTCGCACGAATAGTGGCTGTCGTCACGTCCACAGTTTCTCTCATCCAGGCCGTCCTCACAGTCCTGGTCTCCGTTACACACCAGCAACTGGCTTATGCACTGACCTGCATCGCAATTCAGGAATCTAAGCAACAATTTTGGACTTTTTGAAGATAAGATTTGACTTGCAGCTACCAGAGGTGCAGCGAAATCTGCCTCCACAGCCCGTTTCCAGGGGGCACGCCCTCTGTGGGGCGCATGACTGTCTTTCAGTGGCTTCTCCTGAACACGGTGTCCCATCAAACTGAGCAAACACCTCAACGTGGCGCGTTCGCACCTGAAAAAGAGGCAACAGAAAGAAAGGAAAACAATCAATAATGTGCTGCAAATGTAATAAAACACAACTTCTTTTGGTTTTCTCCTCGCCATCAGGTATTCCACGTCTTACCAGTGAGATGTGTTGAGGTTCCGTATCTCCTATGGAGTCTGATTTATAACTTTGAGAACTAAAATGATCAGACCGCTGAGTTTGCAGCATTGGTACAGATTTCTGTCCATGTTTCATCCGCTCCTCTGTCCCCAAAACTATAAAGAAATCTGGATCATGTACCACGGTTCGTACATCCAGGGCTGAGGTAGGTCATCTGACTGCCTCACTTCTTATCAGGAAATCTACTAATTAAGCAAGTTTAACTTCAGAAAATGTTAAAAGTTATTTAAATCAGTTTTGGAAAAAGTCAACTCAGTGGTTAAAAGTTATTTAAATCAGTTTTGGAAAAAGTCAACTCAGTGGTGAATAGATGTTACTTTTCATCAACAAAGGGGTCAGGTGAGGTATACGCCCCCCAGACAAAAGGCTACTTCATACTGACATAGGAGGGATTCTTTGTAGCACAAACTTCTTATAAAATGCTGCAGTGTTTTGTATACTGTATGTGTTCATTTGTTAATAACAAAGGATCAAGGAGAATGGATAACACAACAAAACAGTAAAAAAAAAGCCTCTCAAGAGAACATGTCTTGATACAACCATGATAAGCAGAAAAGCACCTCTGCATGCAGAATCCAATGGCATTCGACCACAGGAGACCTCAGAGGGGGCTGGGGCACTTTTGTCACTAGAGCTATGGCTTGTTGAGTCTCCAATATGTCAGGTCAGAATACGGCATAGACTACATAAAGGGTCCGGCAGGTGGTGGAGGTGGACGTTTTATCACTGCCAACAATAAACCATGATAGAAAATCCCTTTTTCACAAACAGCCTCATAGTTCCTGATTTTTCTGCTATTATAAAAGACGTCTTTAATTAGAAAATATCTCTTGCGTTTACTTGAGTAAAAACTTTATATATTTAAGCGTAATAAACATGTCAGCAAAAAGAAAATCAAGATGGGGCAAACACAACAGCGTCAAATGGCTAGACCCCCGACTCTCTTAAATCAGGTTTTCACTTCCATGCTCGCGGCCACGTTTAGAGGATAAGATGCAAAAGAGAGTTTATCTGGCAGTGAATCCCCATTGAGAACAAGAATCACATTGGCTGTAACCATTGACTTTAACTGTCAGGAACTGGAGGTGTACGAGCCAAAGTGCAGGCAACTGGCCTTGGAGGCAGAAACGTAAAGATTTAATAAAGAAACTTAAACAGTACAGAAACTGTGGAGAAACAGAAAGTGAATAAAGCAGAGGACCTGGCAATG
Organism: Oryzias latipes; assembly: GCF_053564925.1. Lineage (NCBI taxonomy): Eukaryota > Metazoa > Chordata > Actinopteri > Beloniformes > Adrianichthyidae > Oryzias > Oryzias latipes. The sequence continues at coordinate 3,341,189 of NC_136248.1, forward strand.
CAGAACTGAAAACCAGTTACCAGCTCATTTTTGTTAGCTGGTTGACAGCTGGGACAGTTGTCCTATGAAGACCCAGGACACGCTGGAGAGACGCCTCCGTGCCCCCCCAGAGGAGCTGGAGAAAGTGGCCGGGGCGAGGGAAATCTGGGCATCTTTGATATCATCTTAGACTGCTGCCCCGGTCCCAGATAAGAAGAGGAGGATGGATGGATGGATGGATGGATGGATGGATGGATGGATGGATGGATGGATGGATGGATGGATGGATGGATGGATGGATGGATGGATGGATGGATGGATGATAGATAGATAGATAATTTCCATGTTGTTCAAAAGACAGAAAAACGGTGCTCTCGCTGCCCTTTTCTGACTTTGAGCCCCAGCCCCTCTAAAATCCTTTGCACATACCTGGTTCTGCTACAGCTCTGCAGTGACTGACGTTTTCACATCAGAGTGTACAAAGATGTTTCAAATGATTAGAGCTGTGATCATCTGAAGAAGCAAAGAAGGCCTCATCAAATTCAGTGATCCTGTCCGATAACCAACAGCTGTGTGAGTTCCTGACCCAAAACTGTCTCATGACAACCACATAAAAATAAAAACGCTTGAAATAGCAAATATGTTCTGTTCCTAAAAGAGGAATGTTCCTGTGCGGGTCATAAAAAAACTAAATGGCCCAGTTTTACTGGAGATAACTTTGCTTCCTTTGCCAGGACAAATACACATCCCTGACAGCTTTGACCTTTGAGAGCAGAGACCTGGAGATTGTTTTGTCAGCTGCTCAGCTTTCACTGAACTGTGTTTTTTTTTTTTTTAGGTAATACACTCCACAAGTATAGACTGCAGGATTCAAACCAGGCTCATAGATCATCCCACCAAAAGCAGCCTATATGTTCACATGCATCATGCGTCACTGAAATCCGTTTTAACGACAAAACGGTGAATACCTTTAGTTTTTAGATACAAATCTTCTTTTTATCACTTTTCACAGCAAAACCTGGTCTAAAAAGTATATAATAAGGTCTTCCTGAACTATTCTGAGTATAACCAACAAACAGGCCTTTCATGTCTTTTAGAAACATCCATTCGTCCACAGAACCTGCGGAATCCCTTCTGGGGTAATGGGGTTGCTGGAGCCTATCCGAGCCACTGTCGGTGAAGGCGGGGTTCACACTGAACAGGTCAGCGTCAGCTGCAGGTCCACACACTCACACCTAGGGGCAATTTAGAGACCCCAATTGACCTATGAAGCATGTTTTTGGACTGTGGGAGGAAGCTGGAGAGAAGCCGCACATGCACGAGGAGAACGTGCAAAATCCACGCAGATAGGACCCAACAGGAATTCAGGAGAGAAACACATTAAAGCCTTAGGGAGCTTTCCCCTGGTCCACACTGAGATGAAGTCACATTAACAAAGATGAATGGATTCATGCATTAAAAAGAGCCACAAATGTAACAACAGTAATCTGATAACAAGAACTGAAACAAGTAAATCTGGCTGATTGACCTTCTTGGCATGGCCTTCATCTGTAACTGGAATCCAAAAACCCCTGCTGTCGGCTACATGTTTCCAGTTTTTAGAACAGTTTTTGCATTGCTGTCCATAAATTTCTGTTATCTGTAAACCTCTGGTTTCATTTGTTAAAGACATCAGTGTTGACAGAGTTCCTGAAGCTTTTAGGGCTTCTGCTTTGCTTCATTCAATTTGTATGGACAGGAAATACACTGACCAAAAATATAAACGCAACACTTTTGTTATTGCTCCCATTTTTTATGGTATGATCTCAAAGATGTGAAACATTTTCCACATACACAAAATAACCAGTTCTCTGAAATATTGTTCACAAATCTGTCTATATCTGTGATAGTGAGCACTTCTCCTTTACCAAGACAATCCATCCCACCTCACAGGTGTGCCATATCAACATGCTGATTAGACAGCATGATTATTACACAGGTGTGCCTTAGACTGGCCACAAGAAAAGGCCACTCTGAAACCTTCGGTTGTATCACACAGCACAATGCCACAGATGTCGCAAGTTTTGAGGGAGCGTGCAATTGGCATGCTGATAGCAGGAATGTCCACCAGAGCTGTTGCTAGGGAATTGAATGTCCATTTCTCCACCATAAGCCGTCTCCAAAGGCGTTTCCGAGAATTTGGCAGCACATCCAACCGGCCTCACAACCGCATACCACGTGTAACCACACCAGCCCAAGACCTCCACATCCAGCATGTCCACCTCCAAGATGGTCTGAGACCAGCCACTCGGACAGCTGCTGAAACAAACGGTTTGCATAACCAAAGAATTTCTGCACATACTATCAGAAACCGTCTCAGGGAAGCTCATTTGCATGCTCGTCGTCCCCATCGAGGTCTCGACCTCACTCCAGTTCGTCGTCGTAACCGACTTGAGTGGGCAAATGCTCACATGCGATGGCGTCTGGCACGTTGGAGAGGTGTTCTCTTCACGGATGAATCCCGGTTTACACTGTTCAGGGCAGATGGCAGACAGCGTGTGTGGCGTCGTGTGGGTGAGCGGTTTTCTGATGTCAATGTTGTGGATCGAGTAGCCCATGGTGGTGGTGGGGTTATGGTATGGGCAGGCATACAGTATGTTATGGGCGAAGAACACAGGTGCATTTCATTGATGACATTTTGAATGCACAGAGATACCGTGACGAGATCCTGGGGCCCATTGTTGTGCCGTACATCCAACAACATCACCTCATGTTCCAGCATGATAATGCACGGCCCCATGTTGCAAGGATCTGTACACAATCCTTGGAAGCTGAAAACATCCCAGTTCTTGCATGCCCAGCATACTCAACGGACATGTCACCCATTGAGCATGTTTGGGATGCTCTGGATCGGAGTATACGACAGTGTGTTCCAGTTCCTGCCAATATCCACTCCATGCGAAGGAGATGTGTCGCACTTCATGAGGCAAATGGTGGTCACACCAGATACTGACTGGTTGTCTGAGTCCCCTGACCCCCTCAATAAAACAAAACTGAAGATTTCAGAGTGGCCTTTTCTTGTGGCCAGTCTAAGGCACACCTGTGCAATAATCATGCTGTCTAATCAGCATGTTGATATGGCACACCTGTGAGGTGGGATGAATTGTCTTGGCAAAGGAGAAGTGCTCACTATCACAGATTTAGAAAGGTTGGTGAACAATATTTCAGAGAACTGGTTATTTTGTGTATGTGGAAAATGTTTCACATCTTTGAGTTCATACCATAAAAAATGGGAGCAATAACAAAAGTGTTGCGTTTATGTTTTTGGTCAGTGTAATTACTGGCTTTCACTCAACCATTAACTTCCCTTCCATTTCCACTTTTGTGGTTGTTTTACACAAACAGTATATTTCTTTTTAAACATTTGATAGCCTATATTGTGCTTGTCGGGGTAAACTATATCCATATTTTCACATTCGATATCTCAGCAATTGGGAGTGTCTCCACCCGGGCCAGACATGCCCTTGTCAACTGCAAAAACTTACCTTAAATAATTCATCACTAAAGAGCTCTCACACCTGCATCTTAGTTTGGTCAGATTCCACTCCAGTTCCAAAATCCAAACCAAACACACTGGACTAATAATGAATTGAGAATATCTTGTATGTCGAATGATGATTGTTGGTTCCAGGTTAACTTTAAGAGCTTTATTTATACTGTATGTGTTTGGCATGTTAAGTTTATTGAAATACTCAATTGAAATACCGATGGCTTTAAACTTATGCCATCTATCAGACAACTACCCGGCAAAATAAACAGAAAGCAAAGTAGATGAATGATTGAGTTGATTCCATGACTTTTGAAAAACTAGATTGATCGAGTCGGGCAGAAGCTGAAGGAAGCCAAAAGACATACAACACATATTTGATACTATATTACCTTTGCCACATAAAAGACGATGTTTAATGAAGTAGGAGTTTTCTATGCAGCCCTTTTCTGACCCGGAATTAGGACAAATTGATCTCTGAGGCTCCGCCTTTTGCTCCTTGTGGGTGCCGCCCATTTCCTGACGTCCACCTAGAGCCAGCCACGGCAGGTCTGCGTGTTGCTGACGAAAACAAACAAACATCCAAACTTTTGCAGAGATGGATGTGCACATAAGATGAAACCATTTAGCCGATCACCACTAGCTCCATTGAGAAAGTGGGTGTGTCTGTTAGCCTGGGGGCGGGGCAAGCAGCACAGACTTCCTGGAAGGGGCTGTTCTTCACTTTGTGACATCACAATGTGAGGACCAACTTGTTTACGTGGATTGGGAGGGGCAGGTGCTTAGAGAGCAGGTTTTTAAAGGGAATACTCGTAACCGTGTAAATGGATCAAAAAAACGCTTTGGGGTTGTTTTTCATGAGGAAAGAACATTATAACACACCTAAAAATTCCAAAAAGGTGATTTTTGAATGATAAAGGCCCTTTAAATTTAGAGTATCTGGGGACAGAGGCGGACTTCCAATTGGGAAAAGGTAGTATGGGGCCCCCAACTCTATAGGGGCCCTGAGTTGAAGACTTAATAAAAGTGTCTAAAATAAATGTTACCCACACCATTATTTAACTCTGTCATGAAAAAACACCTCAAATCACTGAACTGGCATAAGATTGATCACGTCCTCCCCGTCCCTCTGCAGCAATGGTATATTCCATCCATCAGCAACTCCAGAGATTCCCAAGTTAGCGATCAGAGGCAGCTCCTGCCGACTGGGCAATTTGCTGCTCAATAGGGCAGTTTTTATTCTGAATTTGGGGCAAAATTTGCGTAGGTGGATGAACATAATTTGAGCGGATTTAGGATCGATTCTGGAGCTTTTAGTTCCTGGTTGAAATACTTTTCAAACAGGGAAGTGCGGTTTTGGGGAGAGGCAGGTGACAGGCAGTGCTTCACCTGTCGTCTTCCTCACCTGCTGTCATGACATGTAAAGCCTACTGATGCTAAAATAAATGTGTTCATACTAACCTGTTCCATAAATGCAATGTATAAGTTTAATTCTAATCATTTCTATCCTCAAAATCGCTGATTTTTGCATATTTCCTGTTTAATTTTAGCATGGTGCTGCAAGCTCTGCCGCATGAGAGATTACTCAATCCTGAGTGAAGTCGGATTGATTGTTGCTTTCGTTTTCTCAGCATATGCTACTAATGTTGAGTTTATTATGACTATTTTACATTTAGACATTTTTATTCCATGTGCTCCCTTTCTATACAATGTTTTTCACTTCAGATCTGACGTGAGGCTGCGTTGAAAAGACAGAATGAGGCAGAAAAACTACTAAGCTTTTTCTAATATTACTATAAAAACAAGAGCTCATTTGTTTAGTGAATGCAGGTTTTTGGGAGGATTTTTACTGTTGGTTTTGTGCAAAATTCCTTTTAATACACAAAACAAAAAGTTCTTTTTGGCATTATCTCAGGTGAATGTTTCATTTATTGCTTGGAAATTTTATATTCACAAGAACAGGTTTTCAAAATATAAAACTCCTCTTTATTTTTTTTCACAAGGAGATTTGTTTATGTTTTAATAATTTTAAAATACAAGAACGATTTCCGCTTTTGTTCGTGATAGGCTAATAAGTTAAACTAGAACTTCTATAGTGTATAATCATTTGTGTTTTTCACTTTCATTTTTTAAATATTTCAGCAAAACATCAGTGGTTGCTAGTAAAATTCAATAGAAGTCCATTATTTCATGTTTTTCTCTGATGGCTGCAAAAATGGTGATTTGCAATATCACTAAAAATGTGATAAAGTTGAATTTTCAATCAAATCAGGAAGTAATAAATCATGGTTGATTAATTACTGCTAATTAATCACTGATTAAAATTTTGGGTTGTTTTTTTTTGGTGGGTCTGGTGGTTTTTTCTTTTAGATGACTATCTGTCAGAGATTAAATGATAATTCAAAGCAATTTTTAAAAAGTGGTCAAATGAAGCAAAGTCATCTGAGGGGTTGTGGAAAGAAGAAAAGGCAAAAGAAAGCCAGACATTTGTTGCCAAGCTTCCAAAATTGCTGGAGGACAGAAAACAAAAGGAAAATCAAGAACGGAACAGAAAACTCTAACAAAAAAATCTGTTTCTTTTGTTCACTTTAGTAAAACCTGAACACATAAAGAAAAGACATCAAAATTGTGTTCCTACTAGGAAGTGAGGGATTAACAAATGAGTGCATTTAATTAATGTAATGTTTTTCCAAGTAAAAAGGATGAATCTATCTAAATACCCAGGCTGTGTCCCACCAAAGTGGGGTAGCCTAGACAGGGCACACATTCTTAACTCCCTTCTTCTCTTCCCCAAACCCTCCTCCTTCAGTGTGTGTGCGTGTGTGTGTGTGTGTGGGTGTGTGTGTGTGACTGGTCTAAAAGGATGAATATAAAATAAAATACATTTCTTTCTCATTTAAATTTGATTTCAGTTTTTAAATTCTTATCAAATCATTTGGTAGGTTTTACCCGATAGCTAAGGATTTTTAAACAAATAATTATCAATTCATACTACAACCAGAAAGGGCCCCATGTTGTTGTTGGCCTGTGGCCCCCAAACTGCGAAGTCCGGCACTGTCCGGGGAGAAATCTCAATTACATTTACATTTAGGCTGCCATTTTTGGATTGAGAAAACACACACTGCTGTTCACGTGATCACTTCTATAATCTGATGAATCACGAAATCAGATTAAACTTTTCAGTGTTCACATAAGAACATGAATGCAAGGACACAATTTACATCGCACATTTCACACAGTTCATGTTTTTCTTTTAACATACTCTTCTGAAAGCGCCTCAACGTAGCAGAATCTCAATAAATGTCCTTTAAATCATGTGTGATTGAGAAAAATGGATCAAAATTCATTTAACTCTGTTAGTACAACTGCTGAAGAACCCAAAGTTACTTTCAGTGTTTTGGCACAAATTCCAGAGGTGAAGGACCTCCATGTCTGATTTTCATCTTAGTGAGGTTTACGATCAGATGATCCTCCAGAAGAGGAAGTTTCACAAAGTGGGCTTTTATACTGAGTTGCTCCTGGTCAGAATGGGCCGAGCATACCAATGATGTTCACACCTTTATCTGGTTTGGTTTGCTTTCACAAAATATGAGAGTACCAGACCGCCTGAAAACAAAAACCAAAGTTCCAGCTGCTCCCAGCCAGGACAAGAAAAAACTAGATGAAGAGAACCAGTGAGCTCACTGACCGTCAGTGGGCCTGGATGGCCTTGACCCTCGCTCTCAAGCGGACCCGAGTGTGTTTGATCCAAGCCAGAATTCAGAAGACCTTTCAGACCTGCCCAATGAAATGGACTATGCAAAGAAACCAGCACTGGTGCTGGTCAAAGCTGTTGGTGTGAACGCACTCTTAGAGTACCTTAGTCTTGGTGCAGCCGTCACAGTCAGACCAGCTTCCATACTGACCCCATCTGCAGTTCACGGGCCGCTCACCGCTGGGGGGGGCAAAGAATCTGGTATAATCTCTGAGAATTAAAACACACGGTGAACATACTGCAGCAAACAGGCTTACCACACTGGTGACGCCAATGCAAGTGTCAAAACCAAAGCACGGGCCAAACTCTGCTGTGGAGGAAAAAGAGGAGTTCACTCAGTCTTCTCATTTCTGCTTCTATTGCCATCACAAAAACAGCAGCCTCTCAGTCCTTTCATCATCTACGTCTGTCAAGATCCAAGTTCTGGTGTTTGCTGAGTTGGGGGAGGTTACCTTCATGGTTCAGCCTTCTCGTCTGGACCAGCTCTGGGGGGCACAGGGACATTAAATCCTCTGGGAGGGGACAGGAGAGAGGGAAGGGTTTCTGAACAGACCCCACAGCTTAGGCATTCCCTTTATGACCTAATAAAATCAGAAGAACCTGATTAAGCCCCTCCTGTCCCCCCACCCCCTCTGCCACAGGCGGCTATCCAATGTTAGCATGTTTGTTTTGTCTGAAACGAACAGGGCTGCACAGTTACGTCACAGAGTTTGTTCTGGATCTGACGCTGAATGACCTTAAAGTCCAAAAAATTCCAGATTTGTACATTTGAGCACAAATGTTTCAAGTGCAAAATGTTCTGAAATTTCCCAAACATCTTTTTTTCCAACTAACATTGTGTAAAAAGACTTCTGTATTTGTATCCTTATGTTTCTACCTTTCTAAAATCCAAATGTTCTGGAGCTTTCTGACACAAATCTTTCAAATTTTCACCTTTCTACTCCTTTTTTTAACATTTATCTCACTTGTACTGACTGAAAATGAATAGAAAATCAAAGTTTTTCAAAACTCTGTGGTCTTTAGGAGCAGAGAAATTTGGATAATCCCTGGATTATCCAAATGTTGAGCAATTCAGGAGTTTTTATTCCATCTAATTTTCTCCTCTGCATTCCCCTGGTTCACACCAACCAACCTCATCTCCTCCTTCTCTACGTCCATGAACCTCCTCTTTGGTAGCTCCAACCTCATCATCCTTTCACCAACATCATCACTGTTCCTCCTCTCAGCGTGTCCAAGTCTGCTTCTTTTTTCTCCAGAACATCTTCCATGATCTGTTCCTCTGATGGATTCATTCCTGATCCATCCTGGTCAGTCCGTCAGCATCTTGATCTCTGCCTCCTGTCTCTACATCAGAACCTCTAAATCATCACCATGGCGGCTCTCACCACAGTCTTCTCTGCCTTTCCTTTCATTCTTGATGACACTCTTTAGTCACACATCACACCTGAAACCTTGCTCCACCCGTTCCAACCTGCTTCCATACACCTCTTTGCCTCTCTTCCACACTCTCTGTTGATCTGGACCATTGAAGTATTTTTATTAACAAGATTACTAACATTAGGTCCCAGATAACCAATACCAGATCTTGGTCACCTCTTGTTCTGCAAACTCCACCTGCGAGGCCCACAGTGGTCTTTGAAGTTTTTCCGACAATCTCCTTCAACACTGTTTCTGAAACCATCCCATTGCTCTCTGGACATTGTGCCAGTTAAATTTTTTTAAAGAAATATGGATCCATTAGCTCCCACATTCTGTTCCTAATGAACACATCTCTTTTAACTGGCACAGTCCCAGATGATTTTAAGGCTAATATGATTCAGCCACTTTTGGAAAAAAACCCTGTCTGGACCCAAGTTGCTTAGAGCATTACAGACCAATTTCAAAATTGCCTTTTTTGGCTAAGATTCTGGAAAAGCTAGTGGCCGAGCAGGTAATTCCTTTTTTAATAACAATGGACAATTTGAGAACTTTCATACTGGTTTTAAGGCCAACCACGGCACCAAAACAGCCTTGCTGAGAGTAATGAATGACCTTTTAATCGCTGCGGACTCTGGAAAATCATCTATTTTAATTCTTTTAGATCTCAGTGCAGCATTTGATACAGTTGACCACTCAATTTTCTGAAATCTTGTGTTGGTTTTTCTGGCACAGTTCTTAACTGTTTTTTTACTTAGCTGACAGGTTTTTTAACATTTTATTGGCAAGTCTTGCTCATCTAAGGTGAAAAAAACATATGGCGTTTCCCAGGGTTCCGTATTGGGACCTCTGTTATTTTCAATTTACATACTACCACTGGGGGGGGGGATACGCTGACATAACCTCAATTTTCCTTTTTATGCCGATGACACTCAACTATACTTGTCCTTTAAACCTGATCACCTTGGTCTTTTCAAAAATCTGAATAGCTGTATTGCCAAAATTAAAACCTGGATGGCTCCTGCAGTTGAATATGAGTGTATAAACTCCAGTTAGTCCAAAAGGCTACCGCCAGATTCCTAACAAAAACCAGAAGGAGAGATCACATTACTCCAGTTTTAGCGTCTCTGCACTGGCTCCCAGTCCGTTTTAGAATAGATTTTAAGATTTTAATGATTGCTTTTAAAACACACTGTGGTCTGGCAGACCACAGTGTGTTCTTCAGCAAAAGGCTTTCTAACAATCCCACAATCCAGATTGAACACCAAGGGAGACAGGACCTTTGCTATAAGAGCCCCAACACTCTGGAATAGTCTCCCAGACAAGATCAGGCTCACTGAATCCCTACCAGTATTTAAATCTCTTTTAAAAATTTACCTTTATTGGCGTGCTTTTAAATATTTTGTTGGTTCTTAAATTTAAACTTGTGATATTATTAATTTTAGTGATTTGATTGCATTTAACTGCTGTCACTGTTTTGAGTGTGTGTTGTTTTATTTTGTCATACTGTGTACTGTTTTTAATCCTGGTCTTTTGTCTTATGTTAATCGTACAGCATAATCTTGATTTCGAAAAGTGCTATATAAATAAAGGTTATTATTATAATTAAAGTCCTCCACCTTTTTCACCTCTGCTTTCTGTCACCTTGCTGTTCCTCGTCAGTTCCCCTCATTCACACACAGATACTCTAAATGCAGATGACTTTTATTAATCTCTTCCAGATCAAAGCTCCACCTCTCTAGATGTTCTTCCACCTGCTTCCTCCTCTCACATCAGATCAGTGTCATCTGCAAACATCCTGATCCACAGAGGTTCCTGTCTGACCTCATCTGTCAGTCAGTCCATCCCCACAGCAAACAAGAAGGAGCTCAAAGCTGATCCTTGGTGCAGTCCCACCTTCAACTCCTCTGTCACACCTTCAGAACATCTCCCCACTGTCTTCCAGCCCTCCACCATGTCCTGAGCATCTCCAACGTTCTTCTAGGTCACTCCAGACGTCCTCATCCAAACCACAGCTCCTCTCTCTGGATGTTGTCGCAGACTTTCTCTACATCTACAAAGACTCAACGCAGATCCGTCTGACCTTCTCTGCCCTCAACATCCTCAAAACAAATATTGCTTCTGTGGTTCTCTTTCTCTGCATGGAACCAAACTGTTGGTCACAAATCTTCTGATCTCAGTCTAGTTTATTCCCCAAAGTCAACCAGTGGATGTCTGGACTTCTTTATCACAGTTAACAACACCTCATAGTTAGACGCTGTCGGCATCTAGTGGACAGATCCTACCCTTTTTTTTCCTTTCATGTTTAAAATGTTGATCATTTTTCACCATCAGATAAAACCTCTGACTTAAAAACAGTTCTTGATCCTGGCTGCCGTGGTATTTATGGTTTCTCAAATATCTGTAATGGTTTATTTAGACAAAAAAGAAAAACAATAAAAACCATTCTCTCTTTGTTTCATGAAAAACTCAAACCCTTACTGGTTTCTCTGTTTACTGCCTAATGCTCATCCATCATGTGACACGGCAAATCTAAATCTATCACCCCCTTTTTTAAGTTGTGTATTGTTTACTTTGCTGTGACGCGGAAATGTAATTTGAGAAAATTGTCTTTCAATCAAATCATGGTTTTGTTGCTATTCACAAATTTTAAAGACATGAAAAAATTTTCTTCATCAGAAACATCAAGTAAAGACTTATTTAGACATGGATATCAGCCAAACTCCTCAATCTCTTACAGATTCATGATTGAGGTCATGGTTCAGTTTATGCTTTAATTCTATTCATCAATACATTCATTCTTTTTCAGATTATTAAAAAAGGTTTTGCATTGTGTGTAGTATAAACTAAGGCAAAATTCATAATTAAATTGTTAAAAGCAGTTTTCTAAGTCTGAAACGACTTCAATGGAAAAGAATTTAAACCACCATTGCTTCATGTAAGATAACAAAAATATGAAGTGATTGTTAGGTTTTTTTCTCGGTTGCCTGAATTCCAAGATTTTTGTCCAAATAACTGTGTACTGTTATTAAAAAATCATCACTAGCATTTTTGGCAAATGTTTTTTATTTGAACAGTAAATATTTTATTCTGCAGTCAGATGTTTACTCTGGTTTGATTTCCACCTTGTTACCCGGCTGTGACCAACACAAGTCTGTCTGGCTCTTGACTTTAACCCAGCAGGTCCTGCAGTAGATTGACCCGATTTTCTGAGCATCCTTGTCCTCCTGCTGCACATTACCTGCATAAGGTGTGTTCAGTCGATCCAAACTTCGGATCATCTGACTCAGCCTATCAGCACAGAGCAGAACTAGATCCCCACCTTTCATAGGAGCGCCGAGCAAACAACACTAGCTACAGAGGAAATCCCAGTTTTGACTTTGAAGCAATAAAGAAAACCAACAGTATAAATATAAACTCAAAGTAAAAAGATACGTTGGTCCACGGGTGTCAAATGAAGAGGGGGAAGGGGAGGTTGGGGGCCCAGGGGATCTGTTTGAATCCATGATCCTCAGGTAACGTTTTCCACGAGGAAAAGGAAGGTGCAGCTGCTTGGTAACACAAGCAAGCTGGTTTCTGTTCTTTTAACTTTGCTGCACCTGAGAGTCTGAGACGGTGACCATCGGCAGTTTGACTGATGACGGACATGCAGCAGTGACCAGGTACTGAAGCGTGACTTCAACCCATCAAAACGGAATGTTTTACACAGTTAAAAGGAAACGCAAAGTTATTTGCATGTTTAAACAAAAGAAGAAACTTCTAACCAACACCTCCTCGCAGCCACTACAGTGAAACCTCCAAATACTCCCACATGAACCGGTTACCGAAGACAGAGAAAAGTTCAATCCAGTTTCAGCAGCAGAAGCTTTAGAAGAGGAAGTCAGCTTCAGCCACACAGACACAGTTTTGGGCCACAGACCTCCTGATGGGACTGATCGGACAGAGGGCATTCTGGGAAACAGAGTGAAGGAGCAGTCCCAGCTGCTTTGCAGCTTCAGAGGAACGTGCACTGACTGGTCTTTGCTCTTCATCACAGGAACTTCCCGTTTACCCGCAAATGCAAAGACACTGGAGCAGGAACGCATCACAAACGCTAACATCTACTGGTGCATCAATGTGTGTCATCACAGACGCACAAAAGGCTGCTCCTTGACTGACATGTTCCACGTTTCAGGGTCTTAAACCCAAAATATTTAGCAATTTGGTGAAATCTGAATGAAACTGTTGAAAGATTTGAGAGCGTATAAGCTTCAGGTTGAAGGTTTAAGATTTAAGTCTGAAGAGAGAAGCTCTAAGGAACACAACTGACAACATGAAGAAAAACACATTTAAGATCATGTCAATTTAAGATTTTCATTCAAATAAAAAATAATTAACTGAAATAAAGGCATTATTAGGGTAAATTATATCACTCCCCTTGTTTTTTGAAACTATTCACCTTTCAGGATTATTAAAACACACATCCCTTCACATTGAATGGATAAAGAGGCTCCAGAGCCTCGTGTTGCAGGTCTCTGCTTGAGGGGTTTCTACTTTAGTTTCCTTCAAAACCATTTCAGGACATGAAGTAGAGAAAAACTCTGTAAAACTGACAGCAGGGCCTCTTCAGAGGAAAACTCCATACGCTCTAAATCTGTCTTCTTTGGTCATGTGATACTATTTCTTTCATTCATAATCTTTAAAACCTGATTGGTGAGATGATTCCTGTTGTATTACTTTTTAGCTAAAGTCTTTTTGCCTAGACATTCTAGAACTAAGACTTATGGAAAACGTAAAGCTAACCCTGCTTCGTTTCTCGTTTCCCTCTCAGATTCCTTCTTCCTCTCCTTCAGTCTGACTAGTGGGAACGTTTTCTCAGTTTGGGCGTTTTCTGTAAAAAACCAAACTGTTTTGATTCAAAAGTCTACAAGTTTTAAATTTCCAACATATGTTCTTGTTTTTCCTGATTTCTGTTCAGTGTTTAGTGCAAACGTCATGCAGGCTACCGTTTTTTATTTTTTACCATTAAGCTACAATATTCACAGATTCACATTTCTGTTCATTTTTAGTTAAATGATTACAATTTTTTGGGGGGAAAAACAACTATGTTTTTAACACAATTTATTAAAACTTAATAAGATTAAAGTCCCACTCTGATCATCTTCTTATCTATTTTCACCATGTCCTAGTGGTCTTTTCATCGTGATACCATTTCAAGAGAAACTCTTTTTAAAAACGTGTCGTTTTGTAGGACATAGTCTCTGCAGAGTAGTAGAAGTTCAATTCAAGTTCAATTCAAGTTAAATTCACCTCTGAGTTTTAGGTGGGATTGTGTGTGCAGAGTGAGCCCGTCCCCACTTCCCAACACACATTTGTTTACACGCTCCTTCGCTAGCTTACAGCCCCTCACACCCACAAACTAACACTAGCAGTGCAACAAAAATGGCGAGCAATGTCAGATCTATCCAGCCGTCCAGTTTAGATCCAGATTCCAGCTCAGTTGAGTTCATGGATCTATGTGTTTACAGGTGGATGCATCAGAATGGAGCAGAGCAGGGAGCTTGTGGCTTGTAGTAGTAACTTCTAAGTCACAGTCACAAGCTTTTTCATACGGCATTTTTCCGTCTGGTTCTGATTTAAATAAATATCCCTCATAAATGCGGTTTGAATCTTAATTTTCTTTATTCGTGTCCTCTATTATGACAAAAATGCCCCAAGAGCATGTTAAAAACACCAAAAGCCCCATTTTCATTATAGTGGGTCTTTAAGTGCTGAGAGTACCCGACTCCTCCACCAGGGGGCGTCTGACGCCTTGCCTCAAACCAGCTGTTTTAAAAGGTGCCTGTGTGCGCACGCGCCACCGGCTCCGGTTGTGCGGAGACTCTGCTGGTCTCTCTCTCTCTCTCTCTCTCTCTATGTCTTTCTCTTCTCTTATTTTGGGAAAGCAGACAGACCGCGAGGTGAGTGACGTCGTCGTCGCACGCGCGCCCGCAACCCGCCGGGTCCGGCTTATCATGGGAGGTCTGGGTCAAGGGGACCCGAGAGGTTTTCTGCTGTCAGGAAAGTTTCCGAAAGCTTCTCTTTCGGTGGAAACTGCTGTAATGATATTCTGCTTCAGGATGATCTTTCACTTTCTCCAAACATCTGAGTGTTTCCAGATCACAACGAGCGCTTCATTAAAAAAACCGCATCCTGATGAAGTCACTCCTGCAGGTTTATGGGAGGGTCCTGCGTTTTATTTTTTATTTTTTCATAAACCTGCATCAGTTCGGTTAATAACAATAAATTCACACATTCGGACTTCCGGCCTCAGTCAGTCTTCTGCACCGTCAAATATTACCAGCAATATTTTTGGTTATTTAGCCTGTTTTGGGAGGTAAAGAGAAACCTGTTTTATTTTAATCCATATTTTTACTTTTTAATTCATGTATTTATCATAAATGTTACATTTTCTTGCTAAATATTTAGTTAGCAAATATTTCATTTCAAATAAAAAATAATTGTATTTCGTTATTTTATGCAAACTAAATGTTTATTTAGTTAATAAAATAAAAAATACAAACAATAAAAATTTAAATTCATTTAAACATTTAGTTTGCAAATCAAATATTTGGGCTCACTGAAATATCTATTTTCCACACTAAACATTTAAGCTCCAAATATTTAGCTTTTTGACTAAATCTTTAGTTGGGACTAAACATACAAATTAATATGCTGAGAATAGGAAGTGGACTATCAAAATAAAAGCTGGAATTAGTTCTATCTGAACGTCGTCCAGACATCCACCCATCAAACGCGCCTCTTCCTGTCAGGATTTTTAACCTCCTTCCTTTTCTGGGCTGCCATGAGCCTCAGCATCATTTGCTCCAATCTTTCGGTGCTGGAAGCCGTCAGTCGGACCTGCCGTCAGAACCGCTGCCTGCATCTGTGGTCCCCATCTGCTCCATTCTGATGCATCCGCCGTCAGACAAATAGATCTTCGTTTTCCTCGTCTGAGCTGGAATCTGGATAAACTGGACAACCGGATAGCTCTGATGTATTGCAGCCATTTTTGTTGCACCGCCAGTGTTAAATTGGGGTTTCGAAGGACTGTAAGCTAGTGGGGGGAGTGTAAACAGAGGGTTGATGGGAAATGAAGGCAGATTCAACTCAGAGGTGAATTTTCTGCAGAAAACTATGTCTTCGAAGACGACACAGGTTTTTCGGTTTTGGTTAAAACGGCGTCATCATAGTTAAAAGACCACTGGGAACATTTTCACAATAGATCAGAAGACGACCGGCGTGGGAATTTGACACATTTAATTCCTTGTGTTTGAATTTTTACCTGTCATCTTTTGATCTGATTTCATATTTTCTGTTTCATCTATTTTAGCTCACGAGTGACTATTTGAATTCTTTTTATCCAGTTGGTCATCAGCGTTGGGGGGCCCAGTTCTGGCTGCGGGGGTTGATTTTGGTTCCGATCCATTCTCCCAATGCTGACGCATCTCTCATGCTTGCCTTTCCTTTGAGACTCGATGTGCAGAACTTTCTTTCCTGTTTTTATCAGGAATTTGGCAGAAATGGGAGATTTCTGGAATGGGGGGCAGTGGGAGGAGGGGTGATTTTATTTTTCTACCATCTAAAGCATTTAAGTTGACATACTTTATGAATACAGGGTTCTTATTTTAGGAGCATTTCTGTTTTTTCTTTAATGATGGAGCAGACGTTCATGCAGAACACCTCAAAATTCACAATCAAGATCAAGTCTGAGGCAAAAATCTGGACTTCTTTTGGCTTCTGTGAGTTTTATGTTGAGGATTCCTGAAGAACTGCTGTGTTTTGAAAATCCAGCAGCTGTGCATCATGTGTGCAGATTGAGCAGGCCTGTTTCTGTTAAAACGTGGATAACTGAGGAGTCCAATGAAAAGGATTCTAGTGCCTCTCCGATCATCTCTTTTCAAAGCGTTCCCAGTTTCGAGCCAGATTCCAGCTCAGACGGCGGATAAAAAAAACCCAACATGGATCTATTTGTCTGCATACAGGGGGCTTCTACATAACTAAGCATCTCTCAAACAGCATTTTCTCGTCCGCTCCTGATTTACAGCAGCTTAAAAAAAAAAGCTTTAATCTTAATGTTCTCTATATCTGTCAATCATCAGAAAAAAGCTCAGAGATCACCTTTAAAAGACCAGAGACATGATTTTCATGGGAGTGAGTCTGTAAGAATTCGGAGACAAAAAGTACAGAAATCAAGGGTGGATGAAGGCTCTCACTGTATAACTGATGCTCTGTGCTGTTTTGTGTTCTGCTCCCTTGTCTCTTCTTAAAAAGGGGGTGGGAGCGGCACCGTTCAGTGGGCAGGGCCTTCACGGCTGCTGTGGGTTATCTGGGTGAAGCCCTCTGAGAATGTGACATATGCCACATGTTTCCACCACAGCTCCCCGCCATGGCGGCTGCGCTCACCGTGCTCCTCTGCTGCCTCTACGCCATCGCTGCTGCAGAAGCCGACTCCAAAAAAGGTAAGAGCGTCCGGCTTCTGCCAAAGTTCTCTCCTGTCTGTTTGGGGTGGATAGAAGCTTCATGCGCTTCATGCCCAGGTCTTTTGTTTTTCCCTGTGGTTTCAATGAAAACTGCAATAACTGTGTCTTAGAGAACACAAATGGTTTGGGCTTTCAGATGAGCTCAAACTGTGTTGCACAACACTGCAGTCCTCAGTCGAGGCCGAGAGGCTCATTTCCAGGGAAGCAGCTTACCAGGAATTCTGCAGCGGGGAGAGCGCTCTGCAGCTGAACAATGGGAAGCTGTTCAGAGGCTGTGTAGTTTTCACACACGGGTCGTGTTCTGCTCACGGATGGACAGCAGGTCTGCCGGACAGCCGCCGGTGGACATCCTGGGGTTTGTTGTTGAGTAAGCCGGTTGGAGCCATCCGAGGACACGCTCTCCCGCTGGCGCTTTTCTTACTGGCTCTGGGTCCGTGCGGGATTGTGAAAGCCTGGCGTTTTCACAGAAGCGCGGCCACAGTGCCAGAGAAACGTGATACTGAGAGCCATCAATTTGTTTTGCAGAAATGAGCAGTGGAGGTCGTTTCAAGCGTGTGACCTGCAGATTCCTTGAATCTCTGCCCTCTTCTCCAAAGTATTTGAGGAACTCTCACTTAAATTTGTCGGCTGCTGTCACTGTGGTTTATGGCCGCATGCTCGGCAGGGGGAGATTGCTTCACCCGAGGGTTGGATCTCATTGGACTGCAACAGCTCAAGATGGTTTAAAAACGGCGTTCCAGGGATTTCAAAGGTTTCATCACTCGGCATCCTCTCTATCCCATATTTTTGTTGTCAGTTCTAATTTCTCAAAGCTGTTCAGACTGATTAGAGACAGAAACAAGAACCTGATACAACTGGAACACAACTCACTCAACACACATTTGAACAACACATTACAGATCTACACATGCATGTGCAATTGCACTTGCAAATACATTGACTTAAAGGGCTTATATCTTGCAAAATCAGCTGTTAGGTGTATTATAATGTTACCTCCTCAGAGAAAAACAACCCCAAAGCGCTATTTTGATCCGTTCACGCATCTCTGAGTATTTCTCTAAAAATCTGCTTTGAGCACCAGACCCTTCCAATCCACGAAGACCAGCGGCTTCTTACGAGCTGACGTACACCACTGAGGAACAGCCTCTTCCAGGAAGAGTCAGCACTGCCAGCTCCGCCCCCAGACTAACAGACACACCCACTTTCTCTGTGGAGCTAGCGGCTTTCCTTTTCTATACACAATATGCACATCCATCGTTGCAAAAGTTCGGATGTTTGTTTTCGTGGGTGAAACGCAGACACGCTGCTGAGGCCGACTCTAGGGTGACATCATAAAATGGGCGTCACCCACATGGAAAGAAAGGCGGCGCTTCAGAGATCGAGTAGTTCTACTTCCGGGTTGGAAAACGAGCTGGGAAAAGAACTGCTAATTTATCAAAGTTATCGTTCTTTACTGTGCCAAAGGTAATATATGGTCATATATACGGATATAGTTTATTCTGAAAAGCAGCTTAAGAAAAGCAGGATATAGACTCTTTAATGGATAAATTGAATTACTGAGAATTTCTATATTCAAATTGCAGATGGAAAAAATGCAGTTTGAAAAAGATCGTATTTGTGACGTGGAGAACACGCTGGGCGGGCCACAAGCTCCCTGCTCCGAGCTCTCAGCAATAAGGAGGGGAAGAGGGGCGGAGTTGCTCCGAGCTAACAGTCCCGCCCACATCAGAGGCAGATTTCAAATGAACTCCTGCCGCTCTGCAGAAGCTATGTCCCAGAAACCAACAGGTTTTTTTGATTTTGGCTAAAAGCAGCATAATCATAATGTAAAGATCCAATGGAAACACTTTGATAATAGATCCAAAGATGATCAGAGCGGGACTTGCAAGCTGAGGGAAAAGAAACCTGATACTTAAATGTAAACACATCTGTTTGTAAATGCATTTATAGATTTCAAGTTTTTATCAAACATTTAATAAAAAATAAAACAGTTCAATGAAAAAGTGTCATTACAAAACACTTACATATTTAAATTTGAACGTTGAATCAGAAATCATATTTACCGATGCTTCTTTTTAATTTACAACTTATCAGATGTTGTGCTACTGTTCAGACTGGTTCTTCAGATTCTGTAGTCATCAGGCAAAACAACGCAAAGAAGGAAAGTCAAACGTGTGGATGAATTAAGAGATTTTCAATTCAATTTTATTTGCATAGCCCAAATTCACAACAACAGTCGTCCCGATAGGCTTTGTAACGGTAATTGAAAAAGTTAAACACAAGATCAAAAGGATCATGAATACATAGAATTCAATAAGAAATACTAATTGAACTAACTAAACTGACTAAACTAAACTGGACATCCCTGCCCTTAGACCCTCCTTCGGGATTTTGAAATATACACAGGGAACAAAGGAGACATCTCTTCATAAGGAAGGCCTCGTCTGGGCCCCCCTGTGCCTGTCCCCAGCCTGGGTAAAATAAAGGGTTGTTTCAGGAAGGGCATCCGGCGTAAAACCCTCTGCCAGACCACCTGTGTGGATCAGAGACAGCTGATGTGCTGTGGCGGCCCCTGAAGGGACATGTCCAAAGGTGAACAACTGCAACTTCCCTGGTACTGAAAAAAAGATCAGCAGCATTCTAGTCCCGATAAAGAACCAAAACCACAGAATAAGAGCTTGAAACAGCCTCTTTAAGCGTTCTAATCAGAGCTGTCTGTTCTGTCTACTCTGTTTGGGTTCCTCAGACTCAGAACTTTGCTTTCAGTGGAGTTTGTTGGCTAACAGGCGGTCCCACGCTCTGAACATTTCAAGCTTTTTGTTTGTTTTCTCTTCACGTTGGGCCCATAAAGCTTGTTAGGCCAGTCAAGGGTCTTGGGCTGTAACCTCTAATGAAGAGACTCTGGCCCCTGTGCCACTGGAGGAAATGGCTCTTTCTAAATGCAGAGCATGAGGCATTTCCCCCTCAGAGAGCTCTGCTCCATGTCTGAACAAGGCTTTCTGAACAGCCTCTTGTGCTTTGCATTCACTGCAAAGACATTAATGTCAGCTTCCCACCGGCGTGCTCTGCCAATGTTAATGGATGCAATAAAAAGAAAAGCACACATTAGTTATCATCAATGGTTTGTGTAAACAACAAGACACAACGACTGTGGGCTGAAGAATAATTAATGGGATCTGCTGGAAGTCCTCTGCAAGGAAATTAGCACTGGCTGCTTTCCTGCTCTCCTTCCAATCTCAGCTGAAAGGAAACGCCTCGGGTCCTGACAGAACAAATCCAATGAGGAGGTTTCTGCCTGAAATGTGATGTTGGGAACATGGACGGAGAACTGAGGTAAACAACTTTAATCCAGTTTCCAGCATGATGAGATCCGGCTGAGCTGATGTTCAGTGCAGTTGTTGGCTGAAAGTGGACTCTGCTTCTCGTGTATTTACTAAGCTCACATGAGGCGGCTGCAGAGCAAACAGACGTGCGCCACAGCTGCTCGTGTGCTCGTGTGTCCGCAGGCTGTTTACCTGTGTGTCCAACTGTCCTGTGACATCGGAACATTGTCCATGAAGCTCTCCTTATAGCAACAACTTCTATTCTTCAGGTTCCCACAAAAAGTTTCATCTCATACATGAAAACGGAAATCCTGGTGGTTTTAATCTGTAAAAATAGAATCAGTGAAGTGAAAACTCAAAAAGAACAATTTACGTTCTGTTTTGTTTTTAATTCCCACAACTATTTTGTAGCATTTTATTTGGTTTATTATGTCGAAATGTCAACACGTTCCCACGCAGCTGACTAAAATAACCAACATTTTCACCTTTACGAGGATTAGTGCTAAAACGGGTCTGAAAGTCTGATTTTGTTGTATGATACCAAAAACGTTAATTCTATAGTTTAACCTGCATAATCTGAATGCTAACAAAGTCAAAAGATCCTTGTTTTAAGAAAACTGTGATAAAAGTAATCTTATCAAGAAAGTTTTCTATTGCAAAGTAAAATAATCACATTAACTACTAATAAACAGTAAAGTGTTCCTAAGATACCAGTACAATATGAAGATTTATTTGAAAGTAATATTCAGTTCTTAAATAACAATTAAATTTGCAATTTGATCAAATGCACTTTGCAATTTAGAATTCAGTATGAAAACATTTCAATCTTAATTCTTTATATAAAATGTTGAATCAAAGTAAAATCAATTGCATTTTTTAATTGTTGTGGCTTTTTGGTACCACAATTCATATTAAAATGAGTTTCAGTCAGACAACTCATGTAGAGAAAGCTTTATTTTCCATATTTTCTTTTAGTTTCGGCATAAGGCTCCGTTCAGATACAATAAAGCAAGATCTCTATAGAAAACTTCAGGTATAAAACTACCCCCAACGGAGCTCACAGGTGGGAGCCGGGGAGGAGGGTGGGGCGTTAAAACGCAGCGCTGGCAGAAATGGATGAAGATGGTTCTTAAGTAGGACGTGGCACAGGTGAGGTTATTGGGCTGAACCGCCCGCGGGGAGGAGTAAACGCACTGCTGAGCTACCTGCTCATTTTATATCTAACAGTTCAGCATGCAGTTTGGCCATGCATTTTGAAAATCACATTCCAATTCCTTGTCTGTTTTTCAATGTATTTCAGGGTGTATTCATCAGACTGGACACATTTGCTTTGCTTAAAGTAAACCAGAGTTTGTTTCCATTGATAATCAGGAACAAATTTTCAGTGTAAATACACCCAAGCAGACCCGGAACCAGTCTTGGACCCATCTTTGGAGGTGGTCTCGGTTCATTTCCAATCGGACTGAGCTTCGGTTCGCTCTTAGATCCCTCCGTCTGGAAACAAAAGAAACAGAAAACTGAACCAAAACGGCCACCATGGCTGACGTAAACAGAGAAGGAATGAAGGAACAGATGAGCGAAGGACAATTATAAAGCAACAATTGTCGTGTTGTGAAAAAAAGAGTCCAACAGTTTATTTGTTAAAACATTTATTTTAACACATTTTAACACAGAAACGACCCAATTCTGATTTTTTTTAACCCCTATGTGACCTGTATCTGATCTTTTCATGACAGTCTGAACGACACAGATCTGATCTTTTCGAATGCGACCCAGGCCACTTGAGTATGATGTCCTGAATTCGATACGTATCCGATCTTTTGAAATGCGACCGCCGTCTGAATGGCCAGGCCACATGTATCCGACCCGTACGTCATTGATATGCTACAAACGTCTTAATTCTGCATTGAAGTAGGCCGGAACTAGAACGTAAACATCAACCATGGCGAACGATGCTGCTGAGACCAGTCAGTGGAAGGGAAGCCAGGTCACCGATTGGATTAATATTTGGGGTGACAGCTCTATTCAGGCCAAACTCCAGGGCTCTTATAGCACGCTCAGCCATTTCCAGCGAAATAGCCGAGCGTTGTGTTGAACCTTTCCCGCGATGACTTTTTTTCCTTTCTCCCTTTCCAACCGTGGTCTGAAGCGCGGAGGACCCAAGGCGGATCCTCCTCCGGGGTTCACATCCCCGTTCGGACCCTCAGATTCTCCAGAGCGGGTTAATAAAGAGTCCATAGTATTTATTCTGGGGAAAGCCTTCTTTCATTACCGTTCTCCTTCCTCCGTAACACACAATATGAATGCGCGCCCCCACTGCCCCCCTCATTCTCTACCTCGCTGCACGCGCTCTCCTCTCTGTTACACACACACACGCGCGCGGCCCTAGCACATAAACATCCCCATTCCACAACAGTGGGTACAGACGATCCTGGCTCCAATGCCTTCTTAAAATGAGAAGATTGTTATTGTACTGGCTCCTTTGTGAAATTAAATTTAATAATGCCAAAAGAGCTCCGCTGTTGCCAACACGGTTGTTGACATCCATTGTTAACGTTAGCTACTTCTGCAAACAACAAGTGACGTCGTTCACCGTTGAGTACTCTTCTGTGCATCCGGGTCACTTCTGGGTCGTTTCACGGTCACACAGGAGATCACAAAAGTTCGCATTTAATTGGAAATGTGAACGGCCTTGCAAAAAAATCTAATTTTTTCAAAATATCCCAATTGAGCATTAAGCCCTGCAGTGTGAACGTAGCCTTACATACTTTTCCATGTCTCATTACGCAACACGCGCTGCTGTGACGTCATCCTAAAAGCTACCTTGTAGTTCCTTAACAGAATTCTCTTAAAACAATATTACACCACAACCATAAGACAGCAACTCATTCCAGTGTGATGGGATGCATTCAGACTCATCAAAACTATTTTTCATGTGACACAAATTGCTTTTCACTGTTTTCTCGTCAATGTATGTCATGAACACCTATCAGCCTACCTTCTTAGCGGTCTTCTTGCCAGTAACCGCCCTGCAGCACGACTCCACCGGACCAAAAAAGCGAGTATAAGTGTTGAGGCTGACGTTGACACAAACGTTCATGACTTGTGAGCGAAATGTAAAGTTTGAATGAACCAAAAGTGCAGGACTTCCATCATTTCTGTTTCTAGTTGCTTTTCCCGAACCCTCGCAATTCCTGACCAATGAGTGAACAGATCTTTGGTCACATGGTTTTGTTTATAAGGAAAGTCCCCTTGATGTCAGTCTGAATACAGACCAAACGCAAGGTTCAGGACCCAATCTGGACCAAATTAAGCGGACCGGGTCCGGACCAAACGGGTCTGAATACACCCTTAAAATCTGTTGATTTTTTGTGTCAAAAGCCAAAAGAAATTGCAGAACAGCCCCCCCTCCTTCCCCCGTGCCCGGTGTTTTCATCAAGATGTTATCACGCAAAACTGCAATCTGTCAGGCTCCCATCGGGTCCTGCCTTCCTGCATTCTCTATCAGTTTGAATTAAGGGTAAAGTAAATGTCCACAGGTGCTACTCCGTCAAACTGCATTCTGTCTTGGGGCCGCTCCCTTTAGGGGGGCCACAGAGAATCGTCCACCGGCGTTTTATCCCCCTCACTCTCTCCTCTTTGTCTACATCCATGAACCTCCTCTTTGGTCTTGGTAGCTCCAACCTAAGCTTCCTTTTTCCAACATCGTCACTGTTTCCTTGCCCTCAACGTGTCCAATTCACCTCAGATAAACCAAAAGTAACTGCAGCCAGGTTAGTTCACCATGGTAACCACTAGATGAGTATTTCCAGAGTTGACTTTGTCCTCATTCTCTCTATTGTAAATCGTTCTAACTTGACAGCAGAAATAGGCCCCACAATGTTTCTTTATCACTTTTTGCACCTATGTGGTTAGATTTATCATCCCAGTTAACTGCTGAGTGGGGAATTCTTTCAAACTCAAACATTTAATTTGGGATAAAAACATTCCGTAAATTGGGGCGTGGCCAATTTCAGATTGTCTAGTGATTGTCCAATCATCAGGCCTAGAATACCAAAGTGGGCGTGTTTGTCCAGTTTTTCTGATGGGATGTTTGATAAAAATGGAAATGGCCACATACTGACTTTTAGTTATAAACACTTACGTTAAAATATGGTCTGTCTATAGCTCTCTAATGATATTAAATTGTGAACTTAATGTTCCATTTATTAAAGCTAACAGATGAATATTAGTTTAATAAAAATCAACAATTTCTGAAACCTGTAATGGTTAAGTTTCGTCCTATCTCTGTTTTTGAGAAACAAGACAATAATAGAAATGAATCCAGACTTTTAAAGGCCCTCTGAAAATAATCTCACTTCATAAATCTAAAAGGTTTGTATTTTTATGAACATGTGGCCTTCGTGGTAAGACAAAGACTAATGTCAATAATGTTAAAAAAAATATTTCATGTGACTTAAGAATGTTTATTCAGGGTCAGCCAAACTCTTTAGAATTATTTTCTGCTGTATAAAATCGAAAGAAGTTAGTTTTTTCTATTAATGTGTTGCGACAATTGAAGAACATTCAGAAAAAGAAGAGTTACCTACAGAAAACAATCAGTGAATTAAATCTAAAAACTTTCAAAACTTTACCCTCTTCTTTTCAGTTTGACTTCTGAAACACAAATGAAATCGGTTGGTCAAGACTTTTGTTTTTTGCCGTGCACAAAGGTCAATCGAGGACATTGTCAGCATCGGTGATCCACAAGAATGCAGCCCATTACTGGTGTCAGGTAGAACTTCTCCTAATTCTGACAAAGCCCAGTTCCCAGGAGCGGTTGGTGATCTGGTAAACAGGTTATTTTTAACCCGTCACTCAGAGGTATGCATCATCTGCTCGGAGCGTGTGGCAGCCATCGTGTTCTCACCCTTGTCGGCACTAAGCCAGCCCGGACTTGCAAAATAATCCTGAAAAGTTGCCGCCGACGGCCTGCAGGACGCAGTCAGTGCGTAGAGAGGCAAAGAAAAAACGCTGCTTGTTCTATTCTACTTGATTCTACTCTTCTGTCCAGCAGTTGAGCACATAAAACGCAGAAAGCCTGACATCCAGAGTTCTGCTCTGCACTCTTTGGACAAAAGAGAGGAAAAAAGGATGGGTTAGAGAGAAGAAAGGGAAAGAAGTGGTGAGACAGAAAAACAAAAAGACTGGACATAAAGAGAAAAAAAATACACAAAATAGACTAAATTAACAAAGCTTAATTCAATTCAGTTTTATTTATATAGCCCAATATTTACAACAATAGTCATCTCTATAAATGCTGTATAATAAACATGAATCATAGAGAACATAAAGTCATAGAATTCAGTAGGTCTTAGCTAAACTAGACTAAACAGCTACTGAATGTAAAAGGAAGACCAATAACTGGAACATTATCACTTCTTTACTTTGTTTTTGTCCAACAGTCCTCATTCTTTTAAAAACAGACTACAATAAAACAGCAAACAATCATAACTGAAACCTGAAGATGACCTTGATTCCAGAAAACTCTGCGAGGACTGATAGGTTTCACAGGAAACGGCCTCCATGGGGGTCAAAGCTCAGCCTGTCACTCGCAGCGCCGCACACATTCAGCCGCCCGCCCTTCAGCACTCATCCTGAAGTCAGTTCTTACTTTCAGAGGGATGCTCGGTCCATTCTGTTCACTCTGGACCATGTCCGGGTCCTTCCCGCTTAGCTGGGACTCAATGGCAGAACCGCTAGCGTTTTCAATGGAGGTTTTGGTTGATGGCCAAGGATGAGAGCATCGCAGGCCTGGGTGTGTT
The DNA here is from genome assembly GCF_053564925.1 of Oryzias latipes. Classification (NCBI taxonomy): domain Eukaryota; kingdom Metazoa; phylum Chordata; class Actinopteri; order Beloniformes; family Adrianichthyidae; genus Oryzias; species Oryzias latipes. The sequence goes on from NC_136248.1 coordinate 3,367,492, forward strand.
TGTACTCTGCACACATGCAGGGGTCTAAAGTCACTCCCTTCAGGGCACTCATAAAAACAAAAAAATCTGTTTTCCACACCCAAATGCTGTCAAAAGATCCACAGAGACTCCAAGTCCAAAACTGTATTTTTGGAGACCTTTAAACGTTTTCCTGGAAACGCGTAGACGAAAACAGACGCTTGTCTACTGTCTAGTCACATAAATTATTACACCTTATCTGAAACAGGGTAAAAACATACTAAATTGATAGGGAACTGAGACAGAATTACCTGTTTTTATTTGCAATTTTTTCCTTATAGCAAGTGAAAGCTTTTTCTTTGTATCTCTCCATTGGAATGTCAAATTAATGTGTCTTTTTCACACATTTTTTATTATTTTTATGTTCCCTGTTTTCTTCAGGTTTGTAGTTAGAACTGAAAGAAAGACCCGTAAATTCCAGTCCCTTTCCATGACTTTCTCCTCTGCAGTGTGTTTTGGTCCAGAGCCACTCCAACATGTTTTTGTAGTTTCTTGCATGAAACCACATGATGGAACCTTCTAGTGATTCAAACCGCATGTGGTTTGTTTTTGAAGGCAAGGTCTGAGTTTTTTTCTTATTTTTTGCATGTCTCATGAACGTGTCAGAGTATCTCTGGGTTCATCCAAATATTCACAAACAGCTCAGGCTGTGCAGAGGTGCAGCCCCAAAGTCATTCCAGGACAGATGCAGCATTTCACAGGCTGAGCAGCTAACTCTAGCTGTGGGAAAATCCCAGAATTTGCACATTACCTTGGGTTTAGTGTCTCCTGGATCCCATATTGTTTGGCAGGAGATTAGATACTATACAACCAAACTGCTGGGTTATTTTTTTATGATGCTCTCTTAGATCATTTTTTGGAAGATGCCAATGGGTTTTTTTTTTTTTATTTCCTGGAACTGTGATGAGGTGGACATAAAACTTTAAGCCTGAACAAAAATGAGATAAACGGACCCAAAGGCTGAAGATAAGATTATCCAGAAGATGAACAGGTGAAGGTAAAGTCTTGAGTTCCCCCTCATCCCCCTGCAGATACAGCATTAAGCCTGGGATTCAGGTCCTGTCAGGCTCATTCAGACCTTATTGACGTATGATTAGATTCATAGTCTGTTACATTCCCAGGTGTGTTTCTACGACACCACTGTATAACTGCTGATTTTATTGTTTTGTGCATTATTCTTGCTTTGATTACTTGAAATAAACCATTTCAAATTTCAAAAATCACAAAGGGACAACCAATAAGCTGGTCCACTCTTTCCCTGCACAGTTTGGGCTTTACGGCCTGAGGCCTGAAAGCTCCAGAAGAGGTGGTGTTTGGTATTTGGTTTCAATTTCTGAAGCCAGTAAACCTTTTTCCGTGCAAGTGCATTTCTGAGTAAAGCAAGAACAAAAAGATTATTCCACGAGAGCGGATTCAGACACGGAGCTCCCCAGCTGCTGCTTTTCCTGGACCAGCAGGAAAGTGACTTCCAGGAAAAAGCTGACGGTTGCCCTGTGGCCATGTTGTCTCACAGCCCAGCAGTCACTGCTGCAGTCCTACTCTGAGAGCCACTCAGCAGCAAGAGCTCCCCTCATCTGCAGCAGAAGATAGAGGTCTTCCTGCAGGCATGACTGTTTTCACATGTGACCTGCCCTTCCAGCGGCGATGGCTCAGCGTTCCTCTCTGCTTCTCTGTCCCTGCAGTGCAGCTGCAGAAGCCCCCACACCTCACCGGCTGTGTCTCCACCAACATGGAGACGTTCCGCTGCTCCTGGAAGGTCGGCACTTTCCACAACCTCTCGGATGCCGGAGATCTGCGCCTTTTCTATCTCAACCAAAAGTGAGGAGAAAGGCTTCTGCTGTTCTTGTTGTGTTCTCTTCAGTGGTTGTGAGGCGAGAGCTCCGGCATTCACTCGTGTTCATAAAGAGAGAGACACTGGAAATGTGGGAAAGGAGGGAGATGGCGGCAGAGGTGACCAGGAGGCCTCGTCTGTTTGCCACAAAAAAAAGGGTCAAAAAAAGCTGAGATGAAGGGAGAGCAGCAGTTTGACCACATGACAAACTGCAGGTCTGTTCTCCCCATCGAGTGTGCAGAGCAATGAAAAAAACCTTTAGATGAATATCTGCATCCATCAAAATAAGACAATTCAAACCATTCAATGGGTTTTAATATGGAAGCATTTTTGGAGCATAATTAAAAATAAAAACCAGAAATGCTTTTTCATTTTCAAAATGAAGCTGCATTTGGTGACTCAAAATTAAAAAGAAAAAGCAATCCGACAAAATCCTTTTTCTCCTTCAACACCACTCTTTCTGTCACTTTATTAGAATGATAAAGAAAATAGTATTTCACATTTCAAAAAGTTCGTTAGTAAATGTGTAGCAAAATTCAATTAGAAAATATCTAATTTGACAAAATGGATTAACAGAAATCTAAGAGAAAATCTAAGAGAAACTGCAAAGAGAGGATTGCATTTTCGTTTTTCACATCCGCCGTGCGAAAAGTGTCGCATAATTCATTTTCAGTCAGCATTTCCAGCAACCCTAAAGAACTTTTTGTAAATGAAATGTCAAATATCATTTTCTTTATCATTCTAATTAAGTGACAGAGCTGTGTTGAAGAAGAAAAAGCAGTTTGGCAGATGGCTTTTTAATTTTAATTTTGAGTCAACAAATTCAGCTTCATTTTATAAATGAAAAAGCATTTCTGGTATATACTCTTATTTTTAATTATGCTACAGAAATGCTTCCATAATTTTAATACAACTCAAAAATGAAGAAGTATAAAACGTTTTGTTTTCTCAGCTTTTCTTTAATGGGAACATATCTGTTCAGACTCGCTGGGCTTGTTTCATCCAGATAATTACCTTCCCCCACCCGTCCTTGTTAAATCGAGCAAAAAATCCCATCAGCCAAAATTCTTGGAAAGCTGAGTTTTGGTTTCTTTTCCTTCACTCGGATCTGATTACTGCCAGATCTTTAGATCAGGAAATCGCTCAGACAGACTCGCCTTGCTCAGTTCAGGTCAGAGTTCATGGCTGTAAAGTCAAACATTTGGACATAAATGGATCCATGAGAGAGTCCAAAGACAAAGACGCTGCTGAGCAACAAAAAAAAAACCTCTGGATTATTTCCAAGACCTACTATTTCCTACTGCACCCAGGCCCGTTGTGTGACGTTACACCCCCCCCCCCCCATGAGGCCTGCTTGGCCGTTGACAGTCTGATTCTGACATCAGGGGTTATCATCATTAGGAACATGGCAAACTCTGACTTTGATTGGTTGGGGGAATGTTTGATGAAAACAAGCAAATGCATGAAAAATGCTCACTTTAGGAAATAATATTTGTCCTCTTTTACAAGCCAAATATGTACAACAGTGTTTTCACTTTGAGATGTTTTGACACTCATGAGACATTACTGTCCTGCAGCTGCTTGGATGAAACTCAGATTTTTTTGTGTATACATCTGTCATGTGACCAACAGTTCGCTCAGTGCTGCGCCTGCAGAGTGGAGAGAATGTCCCGAGTACAGCAGGGAGACGCCACACCAATGCTTTTTCAATGAGGAGCACACCACCGTCTGGACTCAGTACGCCGTCCAGCTGCGCTCTGGGGATGGGGCTGTCGTCTACGATGAGGTTTTCTTTAACGTTCAAGACATTGGTGAGTTTCTAGTCCACACAAAACTGAGCTCACAGGCTCTGTCTCCACTTACGGTTAGCTTCTGTTAGATCAGCAGGCACACATTATGGCAGCTTCCGCATTTCTCAGCAAACGTTTTTGTTTTAAGGCTGGAATGAGTGTTTCTATTGTTCCTTCTGTCAAGTTTTTTGGCAGTTTTCTCCAAAATCCAGACCAAAAACCTTAAATGAACGGCAGTCCTTCTGTTGACACCTAAACCAGCAAAGCAGCTGTGATGTTGTCATGAGGTGTCGTTTAAGGCCGCGTCACACAGCCTCTACGTGCATTTAGCGCACATCGCACGGATTGGTCATACCTGAATATACGAGAAAAGTTGTGGTCGTTCCGTGAATTTTTCCCAGATGTATCACAAATGAACCCCTTTCAAACCCCAAATCAAGGTAAAGCCAAATCTGGCCCAAAATTTGTGCGTCAGTTGCACAATTGGAAAGTGATATGTGCGCCGTATATGCGATGTAAAAGTTATACATCGGTGGTGCATGCATGCAAAGTCCGTTATACAGACGTGGAACGGTCATCAGAGCCACAAATTTGCCTATGCATCTCTCAAAAATCCAGCACAATTGCATTGGATTTACATAATAATTGCGTGTAAAATACATACAATTCGAATAAACTGTAAATTGGGTCGTCTCACGGTCACACTGGAGACCACAAAAGTTCGGATTTACTTGGAAATGTGAACGGTCTTGCAAAAAATTCAGATTTTTTCAAAAAATCCGAATTGAGCATTAAGCCCTGCAGTGTGAACGTAGCCTTTGTGACACGGTCTATAGGTGTAAGTTTGAGCCGTTTTTTTCCGTCTCTTCCACCTCAGTTTTCTGGGTCAACCCCTCCCAAACTATTCTCAGATGTTTTTGCGCTTACTGTCCCAAGAAACGAAATAAAGAAACGGTGTAGGTTGGTTGGTGTGAGTGAGGAGGATGCATAGGAGAGGGTCAGATAGAGGTGGATGGTTTACTGTGGCGCCCCCTACAGGGGGCAGCTGGAGAACAAACAAGAGAACTACTAAACTTAATCTTACAGTATATATTTATACTTTCAGTGAAATTTACCTTTTACCTTTGATTAATGGCATGTTTTTTGTGATAAATAGAAAAAATAAGACCATTTTTAAAAGCTAATAATTCTGCGAAGAAAAGATTTGAATAAATGTTGATATTTAGTCTACAGATAATTGTTTAAGCCTTACATTTGAAGTGTTTTTACAGCTTTGATACATAAACGAAGTCTTTTTTGCTTTATAAATCAATTATGTTTTTAATTTTTATCAGTAAAAACATCTAATTAAGAAACTATCCAGATTGTCTTTACTAAAATGTTCCTGCCCTAACTAAACCTGTATAATAAAAATATTTTTCCCATAAGATTTTGAATCCTAACCCTTTTTTAGGATTCAGTTTTGCATTGATGTTTGCTTTTGTGGCTCTCGGTCTTAATTTGGTTCAGTTCTGGATTGCATTGCAGTAACATGTTCTTTTGATTTTGTGCATCACACTTATTTTGGTGGCATTTACTCATTGGGCCCCCAGCAGGACAAAGCTTTCAGTTCTTCACCAAAAGAAAGATTTGATGTCTTTTAAGGATTCTCTCATTGTCTCTGCAGTGGAACCGGACCCTCCTGTTGGCCTGAACTGGACCCTGCTGAACGTGAGCTTGACCGGCACTCACTTTGATATAATGGTGACCTGGAGGCCTCCAGATTCCGCAGACGTGAAGATGGGGTGGATGACCCTCAGCTACGAGGTCCAGCACCGCAGCCTCAGCTCTGACCACTGGGAGGTGGTGAGTGTCCCCCTGCAGTTTGCTGCGAGTTGAGCTGTTGCAGTTCTCAACGGATATTCTGCAGCAAAGTCTGCTTATCTAACTCTGAACCCCCCCCCCCCCCCCCCCCCCCCCCCCCCTCCAGACAGACCTTGTGTCGAGCACACATCGTACCCTGTACGGCCTTCAAACCAATGTCAACCACGAGGTTCGGGTCCGATGTAAGATGCACGGCATGACCAGATTTGGGGGATTCAGTGACTCTGCATTCGTGCACATCCTGTCTAAAGGTAAAAGGAGGACCTGCAGGACCAGAACCCAAAAAGAGAACCAAGCATCGACTGTATCAGAGAACTGGACTGAGTGTGACGTCACCCATAGTGACTGAGTTGCTTCTGGTTCCAACCAAATAAAGACAATTCAGTCGCCGTTTTTTTTGTTTTTTTTGGCGATACGGAGGCCGCCATGTTGGCACCAGAGATTGTCAGTAAGCAGTGATTAGTCCAAGATAGTTGCAGTCATCTCTCACCAATCAGGAGTGAGCTTGTGGGAAACATTTTGAATGTGGGCACCACCTACTTTTATTGAGGCATCTGATTGTAATAAAAGAAAAAAATGAGGACTATCAAGAAGATGTTGAAAAATGACTGAGTGATAGCTGTTTATTTCTCTAAAGCGTCTTGGAGCCACGGAGAACTTCATGTTTAGAACGCTATGGGTGAAGAGTCACTCAGTCCAGGTTTCATTTACAGTCAATGGAAACATTCAGGAATGAGAAAACTAATAAAGGCGTTCAGTTTCCTTGTGTCTTATATTTTCTGTAAAGGTTAAGAATTAATGAAAAAGCTGAAAAGGAGCTTTAAACATAAGCTTTGATTCTCATTGTAAATTTACTCCTTTTATTTGCATTTTTCTCCAATATATACATTTTTTCTGCATTTAAGAATGTTTAAGTCGTTTCTGGAGAGGTTGGTGTTACTGTGGAGGGTAAAAGCTTTCTGAAAAATGTTTTTTTATTTTATTTATGTAAAACCTGAATGTCTGTCACATGTACTCACTTTCTCTCAAGCAGTGTCGAGATTCCCAGTGATGGCTTTGCTGATCACAGGAGCCTTGTGTTTGGTGGCCATCCTGATGTTAGTCATCATATCTCAGCAGGAGAAGTGAGGATTTTTTTGAGAAATTTCATGTTTTTGTCCCTCACAGTGTGTGTTTGCTTCACCACGTTGTTCATGAAGGCAATATTTAATCATGATTTGTTATCATGTCTCCAGGTTGATGGTGGTTCTCCTGCCTCCTGTTCCTGAACCTAAAATAAAAGGGGTTGATTCTCGACTATTGAAGGTACAGACTCCCCTAAAATCATCTCAATGGTTTAAAGTCCCTCTACGGTCATGTGATCTATTTTTAAAGCGTTCCCAGTGGTCTTTTCATTTTAACAATGCTGTTTTTAACATTTTTTTTAACTGTGTTGTTTTCTATGACATCGTTTCTGCAGAGCGGCAGGAGTTCATTAGATTTGTACCTCTGAGTTGTGGGCGAGACAATTGACACAGAGCAACCCCCCCACTTTCCCCTCCTCCTTCCTGAGTGCTCGTACCAGGGGGGGCTCTGGGCCCGCCCTGCGTACTTTCTATGTCACAGATAGGATCTTTTTCAAATGGCATCAGAAGAACACGTTACAGCGGACTACTTTAACGTTTACTTATGTTTCAAAAACAAATGCATCAGAGAGTTTTCTGTTTTGTGATACTGGTTTTGTTTTTTTGTATTTTAACATCTGTGTGTCACAAAGTTCACACTGGCGGGTCCGTGCACATCAACACCTCTAGTACTTCCTGTCAGTTAAATGCAGATTAACTCCGACCTTAACATGTCTGCTGCTCCAGGTTGATCCTCGTTTCATTTTCTATTGTTTATTTTCTCTCGTCTTTTTCTGGGTTTTCCCGTCTGATCCCCCCCCTAAAATCACATGAGGTTAAGATGCTTCCTTTTATTTTCACTTGGTCATAAAGCAGTCCTGTGCGGTTCTGAGCTTATAAAAACTGTTTCTGCAGCAAAAACTGAATGAGTTTAAACTTGTTTCACTCAAATGTCTGATGCTAATCTGGCAGTTTTTCTTTAGAATGAGGCTGCAAAACTTTTTCACATTTCAAAATCAGACTTTTAGGAGTTTTGAGTTTGTGTCTTTAAACTGTGGCTGCTGCTCAAACAGCTCAGCTCTCTGTGCTGCTCTGGTTTTGAAACTCTTGCTTGACTCAATTTTTCTCTTCTATAAGTCGCACTGGAGTATAGGTATAGTATAGTATAGTATAGTATAGTATAGTATAGTATAGTATAGTATAGTATAGTATAGTATAGTATAGTATAGTATAGTATAGTATAGTATAGTATAGTATAGGTCACAGCAAACAAAAAATGCCTTCAGGAACAAGGAGGGGAAAGTGGGTGGGGCTGCTCTGCGCCGACTGTCCCGCCAACAGCTCAGAGGAGAAGAAAAATTCATATACAAGTCGCACTGGAGTATAAGTCGCACTTTTGGGATCCTTGTCCAAAACAGGCCACATAAAGTGGGAGTCAAGTTTTTAGCCTCATCGCTACATGGAAGCATTGACTGTTTATCTCGAAAAAACTCGACTTGTACTCCAAAAAATGTAAAAAAGAAAAAAACAAATGGAAGAGTGTCAACAGGTTTTCAGTTTGTGTAGACATTAGACTGCAGTGTCATTCTTGTTCATGTCTAAAGGAATAACTCAGGTCTTTCATCTGACAGAAAGGGAAGCTTCAGGAGTTCTCGTCAGTCTTGGGTGGCCACCCTAATTTGAGGCCAGAGCTGTACAGCGACCCCTGGGTGGAGTTTATTGACCTGGACATGGAACGGCAGAACGACAGACTGACCTGCCTGGACACAGACTGCCTCGTGGACTCCTCCAGCTCCTCCAACTGTTCTCCACTCGCTGCTTCCTTCAGGGACCACGACTCTGGACGCTCCAGCTGCTGTGAGCAGGATCTTCTTTGTGATCCAAATCCATCACCTGTCCACCCCCCCATCTCAGACCAAATCACCCCAAATGCACCAGCGTGCCAGCCAGACTCCGGTGCGGGAGTTGGGGTTCAAAGTCCGGGCAGAGATGCGACGTACACACAGGTCTGCGAGGTCCGGTCCGGTAACGTGATGCTCTCACCTGAGGAGCACCTGGATGGAGGCAGCATAGTGGAGCTAGTGGAGGAGGAAGCAGGGAGGAAGGAGGCTGTGAATGCAGATCATAAAAGCTACGGCGAAGAGCACAGCGGTCCTAAGTCTCCACCAAGCGCTACTCCCGCATACACCATGGTGGATGGCGTCGACACCCACAACAGCCTCCTCCTGACAACCAGCTCGACACCATCTGTCCATCTGACACCCCTAAAGCAGCTGCCGACCCCGGGCAGCTACCTGATTCCTGACCTTTTGAGCAGCATCACCCCATGAGCGAGCAGAGGCTCCTGGAGGCTGACTGAGCTTTACAGGCTGAAGGTCAGGTCACCAAAAGCATTTGAAGGAGTCCCGTCGTCCCCGCGGCCCCTCGAGTTTACAGAGCAATCTGCTGGAGAGTCTGTGTGTGATTCTCGTTGGAGGGTTTGATCTGTGCAAAACCAAAAACAGAGCAGGTGGAGCCACATGGAACAGGAACCATCGGGAGCTGAAGCTCCTCTGTTGGTTCCACACTCGCTGATGTGGATTCATGAGGATGAACTTTAGAGGCACAAACGTGTTTTTTTCACTTTGTTTTTGGTGCTTCTGGCTGAAAGTAAAAAGTTGGTGTTTGAAGTGTTGTTTGCTGCTATGACTTAAGTACAGTGTTCCCTCACTGTATCGTGGGTCACCTTTTGGCGTTCTTTTTCTTGTAAATCAGTCTGCTTTCAGTCACATTTGCATAAATCTTGGATTGGAATCAGATTTTTTTTTTTATTCTATGAAACTGGACTGATTTTTCTATGAAGGTTTGATTTTTGAGAGCTGAAACAAACTGAAAATGTTCATGTCTGTCTGATCAAAGTGAATAAAGTGTGCAGTGAGGAGTCTTACTGCTCTAAAACATCTGGAATGTCTTAGAATGAACCCAGCGATAAGTCATGGAACACTGTCTTTAATGGAAAGCATGCATTTGTGTAGCTTTGAGCTCCTGGGTTGACCGTCCGCTGTGTAAAATACCAATTTTGTGCTGACTCTACAAAAGTACATACAAGCATTTTTATAAGTAAAAAATTTGCAACTTTAATTTTAAATATTTGTTTACAGGATCAAATATTGATTCACAGAATCCATTCATGGATTTTTTTTTTTTTCCTTTGGCGCCATTTCCTGTATTTGTTGTTTACTCGATCATTCAAAGCATTCATGATTTCAACATCGCAAGATCCACCTCTGTTCACTTTGACTAAAATAACCACCCAAACCTGCTTTTAGAAATGTAAAAAACAAGACGCCCTTAAAAATCTAATCACAAACTAGAACTGGACTTTTTGGAGCTAAATTGACTTAATTCAGTTCAGTTTTTCTTCGATTTATTGATTTAACAAAAACAGTCTGATAGTTTAAGCTTATTTGATGCTGCGACTCAACTGTCCATACTGTAATGGACAAAAACCAAACATCTGAAGCTTTTTTTAACATTATTTTTTAAAGCTTTCCTTAAATAAAAGTGTAAATTGACAATAACAAAAACTCTAAACAACCCAGAACCTTTTTCTTCTTTAGTGTCTCTTTACTGATAAATCAATAAATAAGCCTGACTCTCAGCTGTTGAGACTTTTGAGGAAAATGTTTACACTTCCAAGTGCGATATTATTATGTGTTTTACCCATAATTTGGTCTTTTAACAAAATGTAGAATACATTTTACAGTAAAAAGTTTTTCAAACAAAAATAAATCCGACTATAGTCACTGCATTGATTCAGAAATGTACACATAAATGTTAGGGGGAGTTTAATAAGTCTCTAACTCTGCTTTATGTACAAAGTACATATTTGTATGAAAGTTTTGTTACTTTTTTAAATCACAAAATAAAAAATCTGTGAAACTGTTTCATAAATGTTTGATCCAACACATTTTTAGAATGTTTGGCGTATACTTATACAGCGCTTTATTTGTCGCAGTCCTTTGCACACGCATTGATGGTAGCTCCGCTGGCGCCAACCTGTAACTACTGTAACCATTAGGAGCAATGTGGGGTTCAGTGCCTTGCCCAAGGACACTTGGCTGCTCAACCTCAGTACTATATAGGCACCCTGATTCGAAGTCTTGTGTACTATCAAAAGTTCATTTATGTCAGGTACATCTTAGAAATACATACATGTACATTGGAGGATTGATTACTCCTAAATAATAGTAAGAGGAGGACTGATTTCCATACAGGAATAAAGTTTGACTTTAGAAAAAACGAAACAGCCAAAAGCAGCAGCATCTTCTTCACTTTTCCTTCCTGAATCAGCAGGTTTTTCTGCTTCACTCCTGTTTAAAGGAACTCTCACGTCTGCTCACAGTGGACGGTAACTCTCACCCCTGGTGAAGCGTCCAGCATGTACCCCACCAAGACTACAGCATCCCTGTTGTTTAGGAATCAGAAGTGAGCTGACTGAGTGGTTAATGTTTAAACCCTCTTAGCCCTGGCGACTGACCTGCTCTCCTCACACATACGTGTTTACCCTGACATAGATCAGCCTGTATCCGAACACCCTGATCCTGTCACTCCTGTTTATCTTACCATTGATTTGAAGCGACCACACAAACAGGGACGCCTCTTAGAAGCACCATGGACCAGAGGCGGACGCTTCACCGGGAAATCTGCTTTGTTTTTGTAGGCAGGACTCTCAGGAGATCAGTTTGATGCAGAACCACTACATCAGCCTAACTAAACGCAGATCAGCTTTCAAGTAACACAGCAAAACATCACTGATTTGTGTCCGGATGAGGAACAAACTCTATGAACCGCTGCAACTCAAAGAATCCATTCTGTTATCCACTGAGGATTTGCTTTAATGCCACATCTCTGCCAGCAAAGCAGTTTTTGCTTACAAGTCTGTAGAAAAACTCTGGAGAAACAAATGCTGTGGCTCCATGGTGCACTTTATTCAAACCACCTCAATCACAAAATTGATTCTCCAATCAGCATCATTACAGACACCACCTAACTGTGTTAGGCAAAAAGAAGTGAGCTACGAATGTGCCTCATTTGTAAGAATCCAAAATAACAAAGTGGCAAGTAGCCCACAGTTTGATTGATTTTTATTGGGGACTTTTTTTTAGGATTTTCGCGCGGAATGAGATGCCAGTTTGTAAAAGAGCGCTAGTGAAGGAGGGAGTGAAACGGCGCTCAGCGGAGGAATACGCGCCTGTAAAAATTGAATCTAAAACGTTTTTTTTTTTTTTTTTTTTGGACGTTTCTAAAAAGGTGATATTTTCAAATAGAGATTTAAAAAAGTATTCACTGCAATTTATAAAACCGAATATATATAGAATTAATTAAAAGAAAAAATGACGAAATCGAACTGCGTTGATCTTGAAAAGTTCATGGAGGACTTTGCTCGTCTGGAACAGGTAACGCTAGCTAGCTAGCTAAAAGTAGCGTTAGCTAGCTAAAAGTACAGCTAACGTTAGGTAACTAGATTTAATCAGCAGGAAAGTTTTAAAAAAGCTAAATATGTCCCATTCTTGTACAACAGTGTTCCATTGACGTGTTTGTCTGATAAATGAGTCTGTTGGCTCCCACTTCAGAACATTACGGTGGTTCACAGCAGGAGCAGCTCGCTGGAGATCCTGCTGGAAGACGCCAGCAGACGCAGGAAAATGGGTCTGACGAAGGAGAAGAGTCTGTCAGAAGGTGAGAAGCTTCACCAAACTGCTTCAGTTCTTACCAGAATTATACATTTCACCAACGTCTGAGTTCAAATGCTTTTCTTTCAGTTGTATGGAATTAAAAAAACACTTTGATTTAAGAGGCAGCGTTTCATAACAGTAAAATTGTTTTCTTTTAGACAAAATACTAGTTTATATACTTGTTACAAGGCAGGACCTAATACATTTAATATTTCGCTTTTAGAATCACGTAATTCTACAATTATATTTCAATTTGGTTTGCAGAAAAAGCCTGTAGAGTTTACCAGGGGGTGTGTCTCCCTCTGCTGGTGGGTTGGAGAACTACATGCTGTCTTTTTTTTTACTGTTATGCGTTTTCTGATGATGGTTGCACCTAAAGCAGGTTGTCAGGCATGAGCACTCCTTATGCAGTGATGAATATGGTTTTATACATTTCTACTGTCTGTAGCTCTCACCTGACAACATATTTTGTTCAATTTAAAACACATTACATCTATATTACTAGTTTACTACTATTTATTTTGCAACTCGCACAGGGTTTTTTTTTACTCATTCCTTTAAGCTCTGTATGGATAAGCTTTCAAAACTGTTCATTTTGATAACTCTTCTCCAGAGAAAGACGGCCTCCTCGTTACTATAAGAAGACTGCAGGAGACGCTGCAGGAGCAGTGCAACCTCAGAGGTACCTGCAGCTGAAACACAGGAGGAAGGAGTCGCACAGAGGAGCCTGTCGCTCAGAGAAACGTCTGTTCTTTGTCTTCATTTCAGAAGAAAACGACAGACTGAAGACGGATGTCTTGCATCTGAAAGAACACATTGAAAGAACAAGGGAGGTGAGAACAGACTCGGTCCTTCAGTTTTTCAGTCTAGAACAGATCATCCTGCTGTTAGTCCAGCAGACGTTTAACATGAAGCCAAGACATCATCAGATCTATGGAAAGTCAAATAAAGTGTTTGAAAATGATGGATAAATAAAGTTACTTAACTTCAAATGAACAGATGCAGTGTAACTGTTTAGCCTGAGTTAAAGAAAACTGTGTCAATGAATCACAACCAAATTAAGCTTTGCTCTAAAAATAAAAATCAGTTCATTAAATCTTTAGGTTGGTTTATAAAAGCAATATTTTGTATTAGGGAATCCTTTTGTAATTGTTGAAGCTGAGAATGGTGTACCTTGCTTTTTTCCCCCTTTTTTCGCCCGTTTTCCTTTGATAATCTCATCTACTATTACGTTATCAACGTGACGATTCATTTTTCACGTGATCACGGACCAAGAAACGAGTGCCACGCCGTCCTTCCTCCCTGCCCCTCTCATGCGTCGTTCTGTTACCGTGTAGACGGCCTGATGCCCTCATCTGGTCACCGATGAAACTGACAAGGACCGCAACCGTTCATTAAAAAAACAGCTTTTCAGAACCAAGTGAAATAGCTATAGTTGTTTAAAATCAAAGTGTAACTTTTGAAGTGAAATTGAATTTTTTTCAGCAGTTTGGGTGTGACGAGTGTTCCAGCTGACTGGAACATTCAGAGATTTAGCATCAATATTCTGCTTTTCCCTTCAATTTCTTTTGTCTCCATTCTGATCATCATTTGTTCTATTTTCAAAACCGTCCCTGTGCTCTTTTAATGATGGTAATGCTGTTTTTAGCCAAAATCTAAAAGCCTTTGTCATTTTTTAGGACATAGTGCTTCAGCAGTGATTCATTAGAAATTCACCTCTGACTTGTGGGCGGGACTATTTGTGCGGAGTAACCCCGCCCCCTACTTTCCGTAATTTACACTCTCTCTCACCAGCTCACAGCCCCTCAAAACCCCTAAGCTAACATTAGCAGTGCAACAAAAATGGTGAGCAATATCAGATCCATCCAGCCGTCCAGTTCTGATCCAGATTCCAGGAAAACAAAGACGTTCATGGATCTATTTGTCTAGACGTGGATGCATCAGAATGGAGCAGAGCAGAGAGCTTCTGCCCCGATGATTGTAGCTTTTGTCACAGCTACAGGCGTTTACAAGCTTAATTTTCTTTATCTGTGTCCATCATGAGAAAAGAAGCCACTAGAAAACACCAGAAACACCATTTCTAATGTTGGTCATGAGTTTCTTGTGTCTGTCTGTGTTCCTGTAATTCAGGGGTCCCCAAATCCAGGCCTCGAGGGCCGGTGTCCTACATGTTTTCCAACCAACCGTCCATTAAAGCTCCTTATTGGCCAATCACACCTGATCCAGGTAATCAGCACCGGTACCCATCGGTACCCATCCCTAGTTGCCGGCCCTGGAGGCCTGGATTTGGAGACCCCTGCTGTAATTCGACCTTCAGTTTTATTAACTTCCTAATATTTGAACGCAAAAGGACCAGCATGACTCAGGAAAAACGTGAGGCTGCAGACGTGGTTCCAAGCCTGTTTGTGGGGGGGGGCGCTGTCACTCAACCCTTTCTGTTTTTATCTTTTACTGACGTTACTGTAAACACACTTTTATGATCTCCTTCATTATGTTCAGACTCAGGGAAGTTTTGTTTTTAGATGCTGTCCAATAAGAGGCACAGAAAATCTTCGACAGATTATCTTCATCGCAGGTTTACAAATGAGGATTTTGTTCCTCTTTGTCTTGTGGCAAAAGCAAAGTGTAGAAAACATCTGAAGACCTGCAGAGGGCGCTCCGAAGGCTGCCAATGCCCCCCCACTGCTCTTCCTAGAATGTTTGAAACATTTTCAAGCAGAAAACAAATCAGTGGATAGACCTCAGCATTAGCAGTTGTCATTATCTGAGGAAGTTGGTGTTAGCTTCTAGACTTACAGTTGTAATAAACAATAATCCGAATTTTTTTGCCTGGGTAGTAAATAATGGTGGTATCCAGAGATATCCAGCTATCACCTTAACAGGAATGAGTCTATCTGGAGTTCACCTTTTCTTCTTTCCTCTCTGTGAGATGTCTACAGGCCTAAAATAATCTGCTTTTGTCATGAAGGTGGACCTTCGGGGTCCTGTCTCGCTCAGATGGGCTCTGGAGCAGCAGAGGCCTATTTGGTGGTTTTTCTTTTTTGAATCCCGTCTGCCTGTGGATACAGAGGACAGACGTCTGTCCGTCTGGTTTCAGGAGTTTCCTGCGTCGTAATGCGTGACATTTGTCGCCCACAGTTTTTTCTTCTTTCAAAGGTCTCTGCCCGGCTCAGATCGTTGATGATCCGTTGATCTGACTGAGTTTGTAGCAGGACGTTTCATGGTGTCTGCAGCTCACGCTGGTGATCCTCAGAACTTGAACAATGTCTTGTCGTCCAGTCTGCCTCTTGCTTTTTGAAAGAGCAGCTTGTTGTTGTTGTATGAACAAAGCTGAGTCAGCGTAACTTTGTGCTGTAGTTGTTGCTTTTGCCACATCTTCTCTCAGCTCAGACGCTTTTACTGTTTCCTTCCCATCAATGTGTTTCAGGTCAGTCAAATGTTTTCTTCAGTCTGACTTTTAGAGTCTTTTTCTTCTTTTTATGACATTTTAGGAGTATTTTAATTTTTCTGCTGACAGCTCTCTGGTCTCTTTGAAATTCATCAACAGTTTGAGCAGATTTTTTCTCTTTTAGAGATATTCAAGGTTTCTTCCTTTAAAACGACTAAATGCACTGCTGCAAGTCTCCATCAGTGTCTGCTCTGTGTGCTGTGATGAGGTTGGAGAGGCGGAGCTTCAGCGGCTGGTCAGCAAACTGCAAGCAGACGGGAGGAGACGCAAGGTGGAGCTCGAGGCTGTGAGACTGGGGTGCAGCCGGGAGGTGGAGGACGCCCGCAGAGACGCCGTCATGCGGTGTAAGGCTCCCTAAAGCTGCTTCACCTGTGACACAAAGCTCCAGCCATCCCACTGTTTTTCACGTTTCAAGAATCGTGAAAGTCTTCCTATTAATTGATTGTATTTTTATTGATCTTTCTCTTTTCTAACATTGGATTGTTTATATTCCCAACCTGAAGTTGTCTTTAATGTGAGTGAATTCAAAGGAAAATCGTCAGGTCCGTCCCTCCTGGACCCTGAGTCCAGCCTCTGAGCGGAGCGGAAGTGTCTGGGGGTGTTTGAGGGGAGGGGGCCTGATGCTGCGTCCTCTGTTTCCAGTGGACGCCAAAGAAGCAGAAATGAAGAAGCTGCTGCAGGAGAAGGATCTGAATGTGGAGGAGATGAAGAAGAAGCTGAAGGACCAGGAGAAGCAGAGGCAGAGCGAGCTTCTGAAGTTACAGATGGAGGTACTTCGTATCTGCAAACCTTCCAATGAATGATCCAATTTGAACTAGGAGCTGCAGATCTAGAAGAAAATGCAGGGTTGAATGCTTTTCTGAATGAAAATGAAACTTAAAAAGTTATTACTGGCAAATAAATTAATTAAATAAAGAAATGATCAAAGTTGACCATAAAGTGAAAATAACAAAAAAGATATTTTTGTGAAAAATAGCTTCTGCACCAAGGATTCCCCATGTATTTCATTCATTCATCTTCATCTTCTGCCGATTTATCCCTTTTGGAGTCACGGGGCTGCCGGACCTGTGGGCGGGACGGGCTCTTGTGAAGGGCCACAACCACACACCCATTCACACTGACACCTATGGACAATTTAGATTAACCAATTAACCTATGAAGCATGTTCTTCTTGGACGGTGGGAGGAAGCCGGAGCCTCGGAGAATCAGTGGTCCCCCATTCATGTTCTGTTTCAAGTCCCCCAGCTGGGACTTGAACTGGGGGCCTTCTTGCTGTGAGGTAAGAGTGCTAACCACTGCGCCACCGTGCAGCCCCAAGTGTTTCAATGGAGGCAAAAATCCTGGAATATTGTGAAATGTTCAAGGATTTGAAGGACCAAAAATCATGGAAGAAGCTGAAAAAGCTGAACATTTGAATAGTTCAACGGTTGAAATGGCTGAAAAATATAGCGGCAGAAAATGGTGGAAGAAACTTTATAGCATTAAACAAATAAGACTGTCTAAGTCAGATGACGTGAGGTGTGAAGCAGAGCGGTTACCTTCCACTGAAAGCGTCGGGACAGTCTGTCAATCAAACGTTTCAGGTGGGGGCCAGTGGGCACAACATGCTTTTATTGAGACATCTGATTGGTGAGTTTATAACGTGAATAAAAATCATTTAAAAAAAGAGGATTACTAAAAATATGTCTAAGAAGGAATCAGCTCAAGAATGTTTATTCTGACCAATAGAATGACAGAGTGACAGCTGTTTATTTCTCTATGGCATTATGGATTCTTGGAGCCAGCAGGTACTTCCTGTTTGGAACGTCACGGGGGAGGAGCCACTCAGTCCATTTCTCTTATACAGTCAATGGCTGTTAGGCTGAAGAAGATGTTTGATAATCTTTTTCTTATGCTTTATATCTTCTGAAAAGTGAACACACACCTCTGCTTTCTGCTGCTTTTTACATTTTTGTTTCTGTTTCTTTAAAAAGAAAGTAGAGCATGTCTGAAGCTGTCTTTAGCAGCACAACGCTCCCCAGAAGACTTTTACAACCGTCTCCAGAAGATCACAACACTGGAAACAGACATTTAAGGCCTGGAGTTCATTTCTATGCCAACAAGAGAACAGACTCTCCTCCAGAACAGCCTGATGAGGCTGAGAGTTCATAGCTGTGTCTGAATCCCCACCCTAACTACTAAAGAACCATACAGTGCTGCACTATGTAGAGCCCCGAATTTTAAACAGCAATTCTGCAATGACGTCATTGATTTCACAAAGTTAAAATCTCATTAATATGAGTTTTTTGCGACAAATATTTATGAGTCCACTGCCTTCTGAAGATAAAAACGTTGGTTTATCAAAAAATGCATTTAAATACATTTTTTTGGTAACAATTGTTCCGACGCAATGCAATGTGGTGTATATTTGCTGATCTAGTGAGAATCTGTGCACAGAGACTTCTGGGAAATCTCTAGGGTACTGGATTTTGTAATTGTAGATTCGTACAGCACCAGAAAATGGAGAACGCACTATTTAGTGTGTAGGGAAGGAATTGGGACACAACCAATGATTTACATCTCTGGGGAAATGAAGGTCAGGGACTGACTGGATCCTCCCGTCCTGACGTTTAGATTCTTCTGGATTTACCGTCAGAGCAAAGACCCTCACTCCCCGTGAAGATGGCTTAGGTCCACATATTCATGTGAATGACCACAACACTGAAAAACGTGCTAGAACACGCATGGAAACCCTTCATTTATGAAACCGCACAGGCTGGGGTTAAATGCATGTCTGGTGAATGTAGATCATAAATACAGACCTGCCCCCCCCCCCCCCCCCCACTCTCCTGCTGCCTTGTGGCTCCTGTCAGCCTCACTAACCTCGGGCATCTTCTGCTCTGTGGCATTTCAGTTTGGTGCAAAGTTGGCCCGAGTCCAGAGCTCTGCTGAGAGAAGCCTGCAGCAGCAGCAGCAGGGCTCCGGCCCGCTGCCACACAGCATCTTCAAGAGGGTGAGCGCCGCGCACCCGTCTCCCAGGGTTGCATGCTTGTTGATGCAGGTCAGAATGTCAGGGGGAAGATGCAAGTTGAGACAAAAATGTAGTTGTTGAACTCTTTAACAAGACAAATGACTCTTTTTATTAGTTCAATCTTCACCTCCAACAATCACGACATGATGGATAAAACATTTTTGAAGTCCTTTCTGAGAAATGTGTGTCTGCTGGGCGCCTTCAGCGATGCATGTGCAGATTAGCTGTTTGTTTCCTCAGAAGCTGCAGTTTTTCCAGGAGGAGAAGAACAAAGAGATCACCGCTTTACGTCAGCGAATCAGAGAGCTGGAAGAGAACCAGCGTGTCTGCAGCCTGAAGAGAAGAAAGCCTTAGTGGAGAGCAGCAGCTGCTGCTGCCGACCTTTCACCCTGTGCACGACATGTTTACCGGCTGCTGGAGAGCAAACATTTCTAAACTTTAACACGACAGCGCTTGAGTCCATGATGGTGTCGTGTGCAGGAGAGCACATTTGAGCACACGCTGCATCGCCGTCTCAGGGTTTAATCCAATTACAGGCCTACAGGGGAGGGTGGGGGGGCAGAAGCATAGATGAGGAGGAGACACACTTCTCAATGAATCACAATGCCGGATCAGTAATCCTGCTAATCTGTTTCCCCTCCAAGAATTTGTCTTACTGCGCTTGTTTCCTGTTTGGAAATGCTTTTGTGAGTTCAGATGTAGATGTAGTCTTCTGCCCGAAACCTTCACAAGAACCCGTTGGTTTTCTGTCCAAGCAGAGTCGTCTTTTTTCTCCAAATAAACGTTTTGACAGTTCAGTGGGATTCTCGTTTGGTTTTGAACAGGTCTAAGGCCTCAGACGTTTGGTCGATGTCAGCAGGCAGTGCTTCATGTTTTCTCATGGCTGCTTCATGGCTGCTCCCCACCTGAATGGAGAGTCCGTGCCGGCCGAGGTGCTGATTCTTTAATCTGTTTATCTGCGCTGCTCAGCCAGCGCCCAAAGGCGCAGAGCGTAAATCTCTATGGGAACATTGCGTAATGTGGTTGCATAACGTTTCATCTTCGTGAAAGCCAGGAGCTCAGCTGTTTCCAAGTCAAAAGGTGGTCACACGCTCCACCGCGCAGGTGCGCTCAGTGTCTTCAGTGTTCATCCACTGCTGCTTTCTGCATGTCGGTCATTCAATGACGATGATGATCTGCAGCAAAACGGGTTAGAAATCACAACACCTTGTTCACCTTCATCTCATTCAGAGGTTGAAAAGGTGAGGGGGTGTGGCCTGAGACGTCCGCACTCGCCGTCCACCTGACTGACGGCCCCTCCTCACCTGTCTCCCTCGTGTTTGGCCAGCAGTGTCGGAGGAGGAGGAGTTGCAGAGTAAGATGGCTTTGATGTAACCTCATCGTGAGGGTGAACCCTTTTGTTGGGACAAGCCGGCATTTCTGATCCGTGGATTGATTACGATGGACCGAGCAGCCGTGTTTTGACCTACAGGAGCAGTTCGGACACTCGGTAAGCAGCATTTCAAGAGCTTGTGTTCCTCATTTCTATTCTTCTGTCCTGTTTGGAGTTTAAACAACCTAGAAAAAAGTGTGTAAACTCTTCACAAAATACTCCGGCTCACAGAGCGAGTTGTTGCTCTTCGGACTCCCCTCCTGCAGAAAATGCCTGGGGGCCAATACCAGGTGACCGGCGTGAGGCTGAGCCACAGCCTGTACAGCCTGACGGACAGCTCCGACTGCAGCCCGGAGGACGAGGAGGCCAGCCCCGAGCCGCCCCTCACTCCCCTGCAGAAGCTCACTGCAGACATGTGCAAGGATGAGAAGACCATCAAGGAGCTGATCATAGGCCGCAGGGTCGGCTTCTACAAGGTCCGTGGAGAGATCGGCTATGGGACCTTCTCCAGGGTCAAGCTGGCTTTCCACGCGCTGACTCGAGGTAGATGCGTCATCTCACACCCACAGCTGTGTATGTGCCACATAACGTCAAGAGTTCTCCAGGAGGATGTAAGGTTTCAACTCCTATAAAGCCAAGAAGGTCACGTTCATCTGACATGTTTGGCGTTCCTCTGCTGGAACATCCTAGAAGAGTGTGGAAAGGTCAAAGGTGTCATTCTTCACCAATGGCATTGCAGATATTTTTTTGATTTCATTTCAATTTGTTTCTGATCCGTAGAGTATAAAAACAAAACAAAAGTCATATCCACATTCTGGCCTCACAAAGCATACCTGTTTGAGCTACACAGTAGATTTGTTTTCCCCAACATTATTCCAGTTTAGGGTTGGGCGATGTCCCCTAAATTGGCAGTTGACTATGTTTGCAGTCAACCATCGGGATGGACGATGATTTCGAAGGGGGGGGGGGGGGGGGGGTATTTTTAATTTTTCGTTCTTATATATATAATTGCTATTCGTCATTTTACTTTATTACTTTATTTATTTTATTTCCCAAATAATGACTCATCTGCGATGATCCAGTCTGAACTGAGGGAAGTGACTTTAACAAAAATAAAATAAACCAAATAGAAAAGAAGTGGTCCGCTCCTGCGTTTGATTAGACCGGTGGAGCGAGCGACCGTGTCTCTGGCAGAGCAGACGGACTTACAGTTTTGTGTTTAAGGGGAAGTAAGGATGCTTTGTTACGTGTGGGAGACTTAGGACTGTAATCCGTCCCGCAGCTCTACGTGAACGAGCAACCAGAATTTAGGAGAACTTGGTCTCCCGGTAAAAGTGTGTGTCGGGGCAGAGCTCGGAGCGCTAGCTAACGCAGTGTGTAAGCTTCGAAGCAGAAAGGCCGCTCAGTCCTTAGAAACCGTTCAAACAATCACGTGGATTTGTGGTTCCAGTTGTGTTCCGACAAAATAAAGGCTGATGTTATTACCACATATTTACGTGCAGCCAGGATGCAGATTGCAGCTTTTCCCGCATGGATTTTATGTTCATGCTAATGTTGTTAGCCCGTGTTAGCATACTGCTAATCCTGGCTTCCGGCTCCGTTTTTCAAAAGAAAAAGCACTGGCCACACGGATTAAAATTAAAATGATGAGCGAAAAGGCGCTTCATAATAGCCGTAACATTAATAAAAGCACGTTTTGGAGATCATCCTGTATAATGCCGAGCTGACGTATCTATGTATTTTGTAAGTTTCTCTTCCGTTTTTTAAAAAACACTACTGCGCATGTGCGAATGATTTATTCCGACCGAAAGTGTGACCCATGTGAATGTTTTTTATAATCTGAAAAAGTTTTTCTGGGCCCATCTACACGGTTGGATTCTAATCCGACCAATAATCCTTATCAATATATTTTGCACATGTAACCGCGTCTTATGGTGTCGACTCGAGCGTGGCATCACGATGGTGTCTCTCCATCGGGATGTCAGTCACCCATCACGATGGACGATGGTCATAGTAGGCCACGTTAATTGTTGTTGATTGTCATTGACATGTGTCTTCATCACAGGACAGACCGCAGTTCATGCCTCACACTTTGTTTTGGGGAGGTGTGAAAGTCTACCTGAACCAAACAGCTGAAACATAGACAGACCAGGGTTCTTGTTGGTATTTGCAAGAACCCTCTTTGTTTTTTCCCCCAATGTGAAAGCAGACGACCGGTAATCCCACTGAAGAATGTAGTGGCTGCAGATCAGAGGTCTTCTGTTTAATAGAACTGAAATAAGGTCTTATAAAAGCATTAAATTGACTTCCTGTCGCTAAACAAGCATTTCCAGGTTGTGTCATAAAGTCATGAACTGGTCATGAATCGTTTAACTGAAAATGGCAAATTACAAATGAATGGAGAAGTGACTTTAAGACATGAAGACATGAAAGATGGTTGAGACGGGTCAGTGGAAATCCTTGTGGAGCAAACAGTTGTTGGCTCCACCCCGAGGTGATCGGTGTGCCGAGGAGCCACAGTTCAGATGAAACCATTTTTAAAGCCATGTCCATTTACCAACAATCATGAACAGCAGCTTGTTGTTACTGTGTGAAGGTGATGACAGTTGTGTTTGTGATAAATACAACAAATACTTGTGATTTTTGACAAAGACTACAAATTACTTGTAGGTTGCAGTCGGATTGAGTAAAGGTCATTGGATTTGTGCTGGAAGTGGTTTAAAATAATTTCGCTCTGGAGTAGTTGGAAAACAGAGCAGTTTCTAATCAGACTATTGATTAGAAACATTCAGAACAACAATAATAATGAATAAGGGTTTTTTCATATAAATGCTTCACTCTTGTTTATTATTATGTCATATTCTTACACTATTTAGGGTCTTCCATGTGTGTTTGCTAAATTATTCTCAAGTATTTTCTTTGTACTTACGGTCTTAAAATCTTTTTTAAATCGTCTTTCATTTAAATGATAAATTGCTAAAAGCCAGAAGTTAAAATGAATTTTTGCAGATTTATTTATTTATTTTTGCTCTTCTAAGCCCAAGTCTGAGTTTTTCAGTGTGAAAGCGCCATAAAACTGACGTGTTTCTGATTTCAAAAAATAGAAACAAAGACGTGTTCAAAAAAGATGCGTCGGTTCAGATGATTTTTAGGTGGCATCAATCAAATAAAAAAACATCAAGCTGTCTCAAAAACACTATATAGAACAAAAAAATACTTTAACTGATTGTTATAAACCAACCGATTCACATCATTTCAATTAAGACAGATTATCTTAATTGTAGGTGTCAGAAAGAGAACAAATGAAGGAAAGTCAACAGGAAGTGAGGTGTGGAAAACAACCCCACCCAGCTTTATCAGAAAGGTTTTAGCCACTATGCTGTTTTTCAGCTGTTTTTCAGCAGGCTCTTCCTTTGTCCCTAAACTGGAGGGTTTAAAATGACCTCAGCACTCTAAGCCTTTGGCAGCTGAACTGAAGGCGTGGCTGAAGGTCAGCCAGGCCTTCCTGAACTCCAAGTCAGTGTTTTTCAGCCAGTGTGCCACAGTACATCAGTGGGAAATTATTCAGTTTCTTCTAAGTGGCGTAAAAACAGTTTCCATTGGCAGCATATCAGCTGTGTGTTGATCCGAACAGGCCCAGGTTTAACACTGAGTAGTTAGGAATATGACTGTTTTCAGGGTTTATTTAATTTCTATTTTAGACACTTTGATAAGAATGACTGTTCCGCAGTTTTGCAGCAGCTTTGGCCAATCGCTCTCATTTAGGAAAAAGTTGGACCTCTTGAACTGTCAATCATTCTCGGAGGCTTAATCATTCACGTCATCTGTCTAATCCAGAGGTGGGCACTGAGGGCCGCATTCCTGCATGTTTTCCAGCATACCCTGCTCTGGCATGTTCTAATTGGCTGGACACACCTGAACCAGGTAATCAGCCATGAGTGGGGCAAGACTATCTGGAAATCATGCAGACACACCGGCCCTCGAGGCCTGGAATTGCCCACCCCTGCTCTAATCAGTCAGACGTGGTTAACGTCCTCACCTACTGGTGCCGACATGGCTCAGAAAGTGTCTCAGTTCCAACAAAAATATCAGATAAACATCATGTTTAGTGGTGGAGCTTCCCTCAGGATCCGTGGAAAAAGTGCACAAAACAATGAAGATAAGAGACGCCAGTCTGTCCCCATCAGTAGCCGTCATTACATCTGCAGATTATCTTGATTGGATCAAAGATTGGATTCAAATTCAACCGTGTAACTTTTTTTATTATAACAAACCTTTACCTGCGCCACACTTTCAGTCGGAGTAACTCATTTGGACATGCGCAGAACTCTCTAAAATACCAGAGGAGGAAATGAGTTCCACTGTAAACAAATGTGGCAGCTCAGTAAAATACGAGAGGATCTTCTAAACATGCTTTTATTGTTGTTATGGTTACTATGAAGCACCGGTTCGCTCATCATTTTAGTTTTAATCCCTGTGGTCAGTGCTTTTTTTTGTGGTGGAACGGAGCTGGAAGAAGGGTTAGTTCAGTGGTTCCCAACGTGGGGGGGCGCGCCCCCCACAGGGGGCCTCCAGTATTGCAGGGGGGGCGCGGTGCAGTTTAGAAACAAAGGATTTGTATGTTTGTGTCAGTGTGGGGGGGCTCGTAAATATTCTAATCTTCAGAAAGGGGGGCCCTGCAGAAAAAGTTTGGGAACCACTGGATTAGTTGAAGGCTAACACGCGCTAACAACATTTAGCCTTGGAAGAACATAAATCCATGCGGGAAATGCCGCACTCTGCATCTTGGCTGCACGTAAATATGTGGGAATAACATCAGCCTTTATTTTGTCGGGACACGACTGGAAACACAAATCCACGTGATTGTTTGAACGGTTTCTAAGAACTGAGCGACATTTCTGCTTTAAGCTCACACACCGCCCCAAAGCCGCTGTGTGAGCTGACGGTCCGAGACGGTTCTATCGGGAGACACGGTTCTCATGAGTCCGGCAGCTCACCCAGAGACAAACCCCCCCATCCCCTGCCCGCAAACACAAAGCTGTAAGTCCGGCTGCTGAACTCACAGACACGGTTCAGTCGCGCGGAGCAGCCGGTCGGTCCTGTTTGCACTTCAAAGCTTTCTCTAGAGCAGAACACCGTCTATGCGTGACGTAAAACCAGAGCAGTAGTGACACACGATCGGAATCAACTGTTTACATGATCAACGGTCAGCATTACCCACCTACTTCGATCTGAAAGAATTTTGATCCGAACGAGTCTGATCGGGGCAGACTATTCCGAACGCCGTGTTTACATGACGCATTTTTCTTTCTTTTCCAGGTGTTCATTACGATTACCTTTGTCCATGTAGACACAGCTACTGACTCAATTTTTCATAACATCTCCCATGATTCATTGGGTTGATGTGACCCCATCTTTGTGCTACTGTTAAGTGTCACAAAACACAACAAACACAAACAACCAGCAGTCTGTTCTAACATCTTCCTGATGAAATCAGCAGTAAATAGTTTGGAGAACACAGGAATCCTTAACAACCAGAGATTCCAGAGTTTGGTCCGAGTCCTCTTTCAGACTCAAACAGCTGCTTTCTAATAATGTCTGGATTTACTTTTAACTAAAGCTCAATGAAAAACAATTTTCTATCCAAAAATTATTGAAAACATTTTTGATTCAGACAAAAAAGTTAATGAAACCTCAGCGTGTTAGTATTTTTTCTCCAGTTACAATTTAACTGATTAAAGTAATGTTGCCCTTTTGTTTAAAAGTTATCAAGCATCTTGTGATTTTTGGGAATTGTTTAACAGTGATGAAAGTCTTCCGGGAATTCCCGGATATTCGGGTTTTTAAGGAAACCGATCGTATCTTCCGGGAAATAAAGACCTGATCTCTACGGACAAATTGCTTTTCCGGATGAAAAAAATGTCTGAAATCGGCGAATTTTTGCTTTATTTTCTATATTTCTCTGTGGATCGCTTTCTCTATCTTGTCTTCGTCTTCCCGGCCTAATTGACCAATGACGGAACGTTTTAGTTGCTTTCGGATGAGAAATGAACTTCCTCTCTGAACTGATGCTTTATTCAACCCATCAGGACGATCAGCATATATATATGGCCGAATCTTGACTGCAGCGGTGGTGCTGGGCGACGCGGACGCCGCATCACGTAACATATGGTCCGCTTTTTGTGAGAAAAGCGATCCAAATCGGGAAAAAAACAAAAATTAAGGACTAAAAACTGGTTAATATGTATTGCTTTTGTAACTGACCATGGTATAAAACATACTTAGACATTGTTTGAAATTGCCATTTATGTTAAGTCTGTGAATGGTTTGTATGTACCGTTTTGTAGTAGTTTGTTAAATCTGGTCTGGGATCTTCTTCTCTATTTCTTTGATCAGTGACCCATTGACCAGGAGAACCCCCCCTTGTAGTTTTTTTTGATCTGACTGCAGAATAACCGACCAGATTGATCAAAACTGAAACATTTGAAAACATTTCTCTCTCTAATTTATTTGTATTTCCTAATTACCATGATTTAGTTTGGTTTTGCTCAAAAACATTATTGACATTAATTATAATTATAAGTATTTGGTGGTTTGGACCCACACTCCCTTAAAAAGAATGTTTAATTTTGTTTGTATGTTTGTTTTGATATTTCCCAGATTACTAAGTATTGGTGTTAATGAATTGATGTATTATGTTATAGAAAGATAATTTAAAGCAGATCCCATATTTTGATGTAATTATAGTTTGAGAAAACAGTTTTTCTAAAGCAGAAATCGTTCAACTAAATGAGGTACTTTCATAGAATTTCATAGTTACTGATGTTGTTTTTGCCATTTGGGGCTTAGATGTTACTATATTTTAGCAATTGTTTGTTTTGCAGCTTTAAGGAAACGCTTAGATTTTAGGATTGTGTTACTTTTAGCAATTATCCAAATTCTTTTTTAGGACCAGCAAGTCCTTTAATGGTAAGTCAAACTAGGGGCTTGAATGACAAATCATGATGCTCCAATTAGTCTTAGTTTCTTGATTAAGAAGTGAATAACTAGCTGCCAGAATGGACCAGAAGTCATCTAAGACCATGTATTTTTTCAAAAATTTTGCTCCCCGCCCGCCATATCGCTCAAAGAAAAGTTCAGGGATTTTTTCCTTGCCTGACTTTCATCACTGTTTAAAATTTACAGTTGTTGATGTATGAAAATAAATCACTGCTTAAAAATGAATATCATTGTTTTGTTGTGAGGTCACATAAAATTTCATTTTTAGAAACTGGGGGGGAAACGAGCCTTTTGGAGAAAATTAATACTGAAATTTACCGCAGCTTTTAAGAATCGCAGCCTCAACCGCAAACTCTTAGAGCCGCAACTATTACAAAAAACACACGTGTGGTCCTGGTGACACAGAGCCTCTCTGGTTACATTTTCAATTGTCGGTGTTGACCTCGGCTCAAAACAGTTAAAAAAAAAGTCTTGTGCCTCTCAAACTTAAACAGAGAGAGGAGTCTGACAGCTGCAGGCTCTGCTTCCCATTCCAGCTCTGGAACTTCAGGGCCAAGCAGTAATCCTGCTGACTGCAACCCTTTTCTGTTTAAACTTCTTTATTTGTCTTTCTATTTATAGCTGGCAGCCAGTGAAAAGTTCAAATTAATGAAACCTGATCTTCTACCAACTTTTGTTCAAGCTTTAGCATTTTGGATCAGCTGAAGGCTTTAAGAGAAGTTTTAGACCAGTGTGACCATAAATCTTATAACCATAAAGCAGGGGTCGGGAACCTTTTTGGCCAAGAGAGCCATAAACGCCACATATTTTGAAATGTAATTTCGAAAGAGCCATACATTAATGTAGCGTCTCTTTCCCACACTGAGGCACGGAGACTTAACCTCTTTTAGGGTTCTTTATTCTGGTTACTGTAGACCGCAACAAACGGCGTACAATAAATTCAGCAACTCCTGAATCTCTCCCGCCGAGACGAGAGCGCTTCTCCCAACTTTATATTCCCCTGCTCCCGCTCCAGCCCTCCCATTTCCCTTATTCGGCCCATAGCTGCACCCCATTGGTCCAAATTACCTAACAACAGGCTGAGCGACAGAACTGAGAGCCAATCAGATCTCTGCTTGATGCGTTCAATGAACCCCAGAACTTTTAACGCGGCCCAACAGCCACCCAGTGCAACTCTGACCGCAACGATATGTTTAAAACTAAATATACAAATAAAATGCGTGTATTTGATGTAATTTCAACATTTTTAAAGTACAATAAGTGTGTGGATTATTTTTAATAACATTGTTATGCTGTTGCTAAGAAATGATGAGTATTTCTCGTGGTAGTTTTGCTGATTGTCTAGTCTGGTTTATCCGTGGTGAGTTTCAGCTTCATGCAGGCGTTGAGACTTTAAACGTGATCGTAGGTCTGAATGTTCTGTAGATGTGACAAAGACTGCTCACATGCAGACTCAGAGCCAAACACACACTCACACGCTGCAGTGAGTGACGGGCAGCGGGTTTTACGTTTTTATAATCCCTGCGCGATTCACCTGCTGCCGGTCCCCACAACCCCCCCACCCTCTGCTTTCTTCCTCACACCTCCCGTCCTCGCAACTGGGCGCTCTTTCTCAGAGACGGGAACGCGCAGTTTTAGGCACGGCAATTCACAGGTTTCCGGCTGGTACAAACTTTGTGAAATAATAGATAATAGTAAACTGATAATGCTGGCGCAGATTTTTCTCTCCAAGCTACGCTACTACTGCACGCCTCTGGCATCGCATCGCGCCCGAGAAGGACTGGTCTAATGAAAAAAAAAAAAGTATAATTAAAGATTTGTCTGCGAGCCACATGTGACCATCAAAAGAGCCATATTTGGCTCGCGAGCCATAGGTTCCCGACCCCTGCCATAAAGCATAGATGGACCTTTACATGGGAACATTTGCATCGGTGCTTTTTGAGCCGTTTCACCCAGGAGATCACGGCTGCTGCATGACTCCTCCCTCTCCCCCCTCTGGCAGACAAGGTAGCCCTGAAGATCCTGGACAGGATGAGGCTGGACGCTCAGGCCCAGCGCCTGCTCTCCAGGGAGATCAACAGCATGGAGGCCCTGCAGCATCCCAACATCGTCCGTCTGTACGAGGTGGTGGAGACGCCGAGCCGCCTCTACCTGGTGCTGGAGTACGCCGGCGGGGGAGACCTGCACAACCGCATCTGCAGTGAAGGCAAACTGTGCGACAACACCAGCAAGGTCACCTTCGCCCAGGTCCTCTCCGCCATCAAATACATGGTTGGCTATTAGCTTTTTTCCCATCATGCTTTGTGATGAGTCAGTCTTTTTAATGACCCAGAGAAAAATACATTTAGCATAATTCTGAATACATTTTTTTAAATCAGGTTTATTTTGAAATGTTTCTAGCAAAAGTCGTTTTTCTGGAGAAAAGCTTCAAAATTGTTTTCTAGATTAATTTTGCAAAGAGGAAATATATTTTAGAAATTAAAGAAGTGGGGGTTCAGAAATCTGGTTCTGACAGCAGAACAATTAGGTTTGAACCCAAAGTTTTCTGTTTTATAAAATATAAAAAATAAAATTTTGAACATCTCAGGAGATCTGGACAATTTCCAAAGAAAGACGTTTTGGAGCCGTTCCTGTCTAGTCCATGACGATCCGTGAAACTAAATCATGTCTTACTGAACAGAGATATGAGGCTTTTGCAATGTTTGTACATGGAGAATGTTTAAGTGAAGAAGTGAGAAGAGAAGAGAAGTTATTTTTCTGAGAATTACGCTCATCTGGATCAGAACCAGTGGTGGAGACGTCCGCTCTTGGGCAAATGTGGAGTTAGTTAACGTTAAGCCTCAGAGATGCTGCATTTCTGATCCACAGCACATCAAGACAGCTTTTTTCAACTGATGACAAACCAGAGAATACTCTGTCACTAGGGCGGCCGTGGGCCAGCGGTTGGGCGGTCGTCAGGTACGATTCCCTCCTTGCCCGCCCATGTGTCGAAGTGTCCTTGGGCAAGACACTGAACCCCACCTTGCCTCTGGTGGAATGTTGGCGCCGGTGTTCAGCAGCGGAGCCGCCATCAGTGTGTGAATGTAAAGCACTTTGGACCTTCAAGGAAGGCAGAAAGGTGCTTCACTAGTATCCAGCATTTACCATTTACTCTTCTGAGAACACTGGTATGTGCTTTTTTTAAAGTTCCACCCATCAGAGGGTGGGATATTTAAATGGTGGGACATCTTCAGACATTTAAAGATCACTCATAGTTCATTCAGAAAGATCTGTGATCAAATCCAGGCGGTGTGAGCTCAGTGAGAGACGACACTAACCTGGACCTTGGACCTTTTTCTCTTTTTAACTTCTTAAAAGTTATTTTATTGACCAACGCCTACAAACTCTCCACCGTTTGTTTGGAACACAAATATGTAAATGTATTATAGCTTCTCACTCATTCCTTCATTTATAGAGCACCATTCAAGGAGGCCCGACGTGCTGTACTCAGTAATACATCAATAAATAAATACTAAAATAATCAAAACAATCAGACGAAAATGAAGAACACAATGATAAAAATATAACTGTTCAAAAATTAAAAGCCTGATATAAGGTGAGCTAGTCAGAAACTGAGGCAGTTTAGCTTTAAACCAACAGCCGCTGGCAACTTGTTCCAGAGTTTAGGAGGCAGCGCAGCGAACGCCCCCTCCCCTCGGAACCTGCATTTGGTCCTGGGAGCCGGCAGCACACGCTGGTCCAAAGAACGCAGGGACTTCAGGGGGAAATTTAAAATCAAAGTAGAAGGAGATGAAAAGGGTTGAATGAAAATGAAACTTAAAGGGTTGGCAAAAAGAAATGATCAAAGTTGACCATAAATAAAGTGAAAACATCACAATAACACAAAAGTTTTCTGAAACTTTTAGCGCCAGGTATCGAACCAGCGAGCGTCTGCACCAAGGATTCCCCATGGATTTCAATGGAGGCAAAAATCCTGGAATATCTTGAAAAGTTCAAGGATTTGAATGAACCAAAAGTCACAGCTGGAAAAAGCTGAAAGAGCTGAACATTTGAATAGCTGAATGGATAAAACAGATGAACAATTTTAGGAGGAGTTAAGCAGCAGAAAATGGAGGAAGATTCTAGAATAAAGAAAGAGAAACAGGAAAACCCCCTAGAGAGGTAAAGGGGAGCAGTAACTGCCAGGGACTTGAACGTAAAAACAAGAATTTGAACAAAAATCAAAGATTCAACTAGCAGCCAGTTAAACAATAATACTGTTCTTTTTTAAGTGGTCAGCTTTGGTTTCACAAAATGGTTTTCTGAACAAAACATAACTCGTGTGGATCATGTTCTCTGGAATTGTTGGCCTTAAGCCCCGCCTTGTAGCCGTAGCCTCATCTGACAGCTGTGAAGCACGGCAGTGAGAGGATCATGATTCTTGTTTTGAAGTTACCGTCAACAGGCTCCTCTGTGCTTTATACCTAAAAAAAAAAAAAAAAAAAAGTGGGTCCATCTGGAAGACCCGAAGCAGCATTTCTGCATCTGAAAACACAAAGGGGGTGTGATTAAATGAAGCTGTTTTGCTCAAAAGCCGCGGGTTCGAGCCCGCGCTGCCCCTGTTCTGACCGTCTGCCGTGTCTCCTGTGCAGCACAACCTCAGCATCATCCACCGGGACCTGAAGGCCGAGAACGTCCTCTTCACCAGCAGCGGCGCCGTCAAGGTGGCCGACTTTGGATTCAGCACCCGAGTGTCCAACCGCAACCTCGCCCTGGACACCTTCTGCGGCTCCCCCCCCTACGCGGCCCCGGAGCTCTTCAGGGACGAGTCCTACCTGGGCCCCCCCGTGGACGTGTGGGCCATGGGGGTGCTGCTTTTCTTCATGGTGACGGGCACCATGCCGTTTCGCGCCGAAACTATGGGGAAGCTGCGACGCTGCATCATCGAGGGCAACTACACTCTGCCCCCCTGGGTGCCCGGCCCCTGCCAGAGGCTCATCCGGGGCATCCTGAAGCCGGCCCCCGCTGAGCGCTACGCCATCGACCAGATGCTGGGCTGTGATTGGCTCCTGCCTGTGGAGTTTCCCTGGTCGTTGGTGCCTCCGGAGCCGACCAACGCTTTGCAGCGCCTCCTGGACTCGGAGCGCAGCAGCAGCGTGGAGGCGGAGCTTCACGAGGAGGTGAGGAGCTCGCTGCAGGAGCTGGGCTTCACCTCCGAGCACCTTCAGAACAACCAGCTGACGGACAGCCGGAGCCCCGTCACCGGGGTGTACCGGATCCTGCTGCACCGCTCCCAGAAGAGGAGAGGCTGCGACTGTCCGCCCGTGGTCCGCGGGATGGTGAGGGACCCCAAGAGGGAGGGGCTCCGGGCCTACAGGGGCCTCCGACACACCTCTAAGTTCTGTGTGATCTCCTAGCG
Source organism: Oryzias latipes (assembly GCF_053564925.1). NCBI lineage: Eukaryota > Metazoa > Chordata > Actinopteri > Beloniformes > Adrianichthyidae > Oryzias > Oryzias latipes. The sequence goes on from NC_136248.1 coordinate 3,400,041, forward strand.
GTGGAACTTCAAGCTATGCGCTCACGGCCGTTTGACGCTCAAGAACCCGCATCAGACAGAGGTGTTCACACTGGACACACAGGGAGGGGCTTCTACTGTTTCGACCGTGTACTAGCGCTCTTCCGCCACCTACAGGTGGAAGAGGCTTGGTGCAAAATGTCCCAAGTAGGTCAATTGTCATGAATCTGAGCAATTTTCAAACGGTTGGCACTTCCCCGTGATTTAACAGGGACGCCATCCACATGTCACGACCACGTTTGAGTCTTGCTTGGTCAAAGTTGGACCTGGTCTGACTTTATCGCGCATTCAGTGACCGTGCATTTTGTACGTAGAGCCAAAAAAAACGCTCGTAAAAACTTGAGTATGGATGCAAAAGCCCAAAACTCGGGTTAACGTACATTAACAGAGACTTTTCGTTGAAAGTGAGTAAACATCAACGACAGTCGACGCGGGCGTTCAAGAACGCGCTAAATGCGGTTTCGTGCTAGCGCTCGTCCGCCTCCTACAGTGGGATGAAGCTTGACGTGAAACGTTGAAGTCTGGCTCCCCGGCTTTTTCTTTCATAGCTTTATTCCGAAAGACTTGGTGTCGGAGAGTTCCGGCCGGCAGAAAAAGTGCAAACATTCTTTGTGATCGTGCACTTCCGTGTTTTGAAAAGACTCCGCCCACACGTCACTACCAAATCCGTCTCCATCGCATTTCAGCGGTGTCGCGTTTTAGCAGCCAAGAAGTTCAACCAATCATTGAGCGCCCCTTTAGTGGGTGGGTGGAGCCTGCAACCGGACAAAAAAACGCAAAAACCCGAACTACGGGTTGACGTGTGTTTACGTAGACTTGCTTGCGAGTCGATGCGGCCGCTGTGGACGCACCTTTCCAAAGGCCTTTGATTGGAAGCGGTGGTTGCCGAGGGCGATGTGAGCGTAGCTTCAGGGCGCTGCAACCTGCAGAGGCTCGTTGGTGGAGAGGAGACCCTGAACCGCGATGTTCCTCCAAAAGTGGAGTTTGGGTCAGAAAGAAACCCAAACAGAAACTTCCGTGTGCAGCGGGTTCAGCGTTCTAAAAAGCTGTTTGGACCACAAATCAAAGATCAGACCTTAGCTAGACCCTGAACTTCCAGTGTCACAGTCAGTTTCTGGCAGAGCCATCGGTCCAATGGTTCCTCCTAAGGCTGCCCCCATTCACCCCCCCTTCCTGAAAGTGCCTGATGAAATAAAGTGGATGCAGACTTTTTCTGTCTTTGTCTGATTTTTGTTTTTTTTCACAGAAGCGCCAAACAAAAATGTAGAAAATGATCTATAATTTTTGGTTTGCTTCTCTCTTAAAGACACTTTGTTGTTTAGAAAGTGAACAAACAACCCCCCCCCCTCCGGCTCCCCCCTACCCAAACAGAGCTGATGAGTGTTTGTGGCTGAAAGTTTTCACCGTCTGTGTGTCGACGCCGTCCCGACAGCAGCTGGCAGGACAGCAGATGATACTCAGGAGGCCCCCCTCCATCCGGGCCCACCCCCCCCACCCACCTTGAATGAAGTGGCAGATGGTGCGGCGTGGCCCCACAGACATCTGCAGGCCGGACAATGGGGGCTGTGTGTGGACCTCTGGAGGTGACAGGCTGGGCCGCCCCCCGCCATTGTGAACGCCTCCATACACATGCAGATGAGGCGGGGAGGGGGACCCCGACACACACACACACTTTTGTGAGCTAATGGCTGGTAAGCTTTTGTCCCCCCCCCCCCCTCCCCCACCCAGCTCAAGCTTTAAACTTGACAGTTTAAAAAACAAAAAAGACAAAACGAAAAAATCTTAGTTCTCATTTTTATTGAAGGTCTTTTTCTCTACATCTAAAGTCTAAAACATGAACGTTTGTTTCCAGCTTTTTTCCAACAAGTTCAAAAACAAATTGAACGTTTTCATCAAGACTTTATCTTCAACTAATCCGCATCATTTAAACATCTGCCTCTTCCTCTGAAGTGAAACCTTTAGAGGAAGAACTTTCTTTTTTTTTTAGCTTTTAGAAAATATTTGTCATGAATTTTTCTAAAGTGAAACCTTTAGAGAATTAGGACAAATTGGAAAGTGGGAAACATTTCAGCAACTGCTGTGTTGTTGCTCGGTGAAGAGAGCCTCTGGAAAAAGTCCCTTTTTCAGCAGGCCTCCTCCTCAGCACCGCTTCTTCTCCTGCTGCGCGTGCGTGCGTCACCGTGCGTGCGTGCCACCTTTGCCCTGCGCCTCCTCGGGACGCAGAGCTGGCTTCTCCTTCCTCTCCAAACCTCATCCGCACAAAGAATGAGGGTCGATGTGTCGCTCTCGTGGCATGCCCGACCTCGTTCACAGAAAGAATGAGAGTCATCTTGGCATGGACGGGACGAGAGGCGACGGGTCACGGGGGCCCCCTGGGGCCGGCGCCGTGCTGCCTGGACGGGGATCCTCCTCAGGAGCGTCCAGGGATGAGCAGAAACGCGCTCATCCTGCTCACCAGGATGACTATTTCCACCAAGGAAGCTCTGCGGCTTCTGAGCAGCGGGACCGGAACCGGATCAGCGCTCGGGGAGGCTGATCTCAGGAACCCAGTCGTTCAGGCGGCGGCTCTCCTCGCAGAACAGGTGCAGCTTCTCCAGAGCCGGCTCCTCCCAGGACCCGTCAGCGGGGTTCTGTTCAGACAGGACAGCAGGCATGAGTCACTCACGCGTGTCTCTCAACAACCTCTCAGGCGGTTCCTGACCAACCAAACTTCCACGCTCGCGCGTCAGCTGCACGTACCGTGATGAGGACGCAGTGCGCGTCTTCCAGCTCCTCCGCCTTGTCTCCGACAATGTCTGCCAGACGCTGCATGTCGCTCACCCTGACGATGCTGATGTCGTTGTCGAAGCAGAAAGACTGGATGAGAGTGAAGTGGATCTGCAGAGCGATGTCACACTGGAACTGCTCGTCCATGGCCAGCACGCAGAAGGACACGCTGTCCGGGTCTCTGTGGAAACAACGGGCACGTGAGACTCCACGCCAGCTCTCGGGTGAGGTGACAGTTGGCGCAGGAGCGTCATACTTACAGGTTCATCACTTTGGCGCTCTCGTACACACCGACAGTGAGGGACTCGTTGTCTTTGGCGGTCTCCAGAACCTCCTCCAACGCTTTGCCGGCGCACTGTGCGCGCTCAGTGGGCTTCTGGATCGGAACCTCCTCGAAAGTCATGGTGGAAACAGCGACGCTATTCCGCAGCGGGACAAGTGTGAAGGATTCGGGTCTGAGAGTTTAGTCCGAGAGAGCAGTGAGTCCTGAACGCAGAGCTGCGGGGCTTTTATAGCGCGGTGCTCGTGCGGGGCTCTGAAAGCGCTGCGCGCTGATTGGCTCCGGATGAATGGTGTTTTGGTATGATAATGCTATTGTCAAGTTCTGGCTCGTGGCAGATTGATGGGGGTCGTGTTGCCAGGAACCCCCCCCCCCCCCCTTCACGCACGCACGCACGCTCGAGGCAGACTTGCTTGAAAATAGCTTCATTAAAACAAACTGTTTCATGGAACTTTGGGCATGGTCCTATCCAGACTCTTTAAGCTTTGCTCCTCACAACATTTAAAAGTTGCTCAACGTCGCTGCTTAAGTGAATGTTGCACTTTAATTACGCATAAAGCATGCATGACCATCGCTGTGTCACTTTTTATGCCTATTTTCTAAAAGGTTTGTTTAAATCATTTCCAACTTATTACCTTGGTAATAAAACCGTCGAAGCATCCTGCAGTCCCATATAAAAATGGGGGTTTTGAGCGTGTAAAGTGGAGAAAGTGAGTGCTCAACCCCCACCCCAACCCCACCCCCGCAGCATAGAGAAAGCGCAGGTGGATGATGCCATCTGTGGGCTGCAAACAGGCCATAAAGCCGCCTCATTGTGCGCACAGAGGCCCCTCTATTATCAGGGTTCTCCATACAAATGCAAAGTGGTCAGCGCGTGCCAGAACTGTGCGCAATGTTGCTGGTCCATGCAGACCACGTGTCCCGTCAGCTGTCCAGATCCGAACTTGTATTTATTTTTTCTGGGTGGTACAGCTTCTGTGTTTTGAAGTCACCTAAACTTTGGGTTCTGTTTTCTGCACACTGATCCATTCCGGCTTCTCGACTTTGCAGAAGTTTTTTGCGCACAACTGGTGTTTTTCCGCAGAAGAAAAGCAGTTAACATATGGCACTCGTGTTGCGTTATCCACCTCCTTCAAATGTTCCAAACTTGGGGCACGCGCGCGCAGCTGTTGCTGATGGGAAAAAGCCTATAAAATCTATAAAATACTATATTAATGATGTTTTATTTGCGCAATACTTCAACATACACTGAGTTCTGCGGGGGGGGGGGGGGGGGGGGGCAGGCAGGCACGCAGGTTGGGGACGATTAAATCAACAGCATTGTTCTGCAAACGGCAGATGGAGAACTGTCGCTATGAGAGGACCCCCCCCTCCCTCTACAGCCCACTCTCCTAAACCCGGGTCGACCTCGACCCCTGGGGGCTGACACGGCTTTTGTCTACGAGTCTCCACGTTCGCCACTCTGCTGTCTGAGTTTTGATTCCATTTGAATGCAAAAACCCGCAGATTACGGTTCAGAGTTTGCAAATACACAAAGACGCCACGCGCCCACACAGGTGACACCTTTTTCCGGTTTGAGGTGCAAACAAACATGCGTGAAACAAGAATGCCGCGAGTTTATGTCACAACAGCAACTCTGGTCTCTGCGTCGTTGAGCAAACTGAGTTGCTCGCGCGCACAGACTCCGATGGCGCCGCTGAAACTTTTTGATTTGCAAAGATCCGGAAGGACGTGTATGAACTCTGACGAGCCGGCGCGTGGCGCAAATCGATCCCATCTATTGTTGCTGCTGCACATCTGCCAGGCGACCCCCCCCCCCCCCCCTTCTTCCTCCCTCCTCCCGACAGCGCGCGACAGGTGTTGGTGCTCAAAGCTGCGTCTGTGCGGCCCGAGGCCAAGCAGAACCAAACCCGGTTCTGACTGAAGATGTTTGTTGTTGAAACAACACACATAAAGAGAAGGAGCACTCAGATCTTGTTTTTAAGAGCCGCGCACGCGCAGCAGGTCGTTGATGGTACGTTTAAGAAATGGTGCCTTTAAGTTACCATGGAGACAGATAAAGAGGGGAGAGGGGAGAGGTGGGGAGCCTGCCACGCGTCTGAAGTGGGGACAATCTTTACGCATGCAAAGCGGTGGCGCGTGCCACTTCCTGATTTGAGCAGAAAACGTGCTGTGAAATTATAGCAGATTAAAATAAAGTCCACGCCACACCCAGTGGGTTTGGGGAAGTGTGCACGAGCCCCCGAAAGTTCGACCTCATGAATGAACCTTTCCTTTAAAAACAGCGTGTGCAGACACGAGCGCCACAAAAGAAACAGACTTTGGTTTTCTCATTCTGAATCAGAAGGCAGATCTTCTTCATCGAGGCTGAAGCTGCAGACTCCGAATCTGAACGTTTTTCTGTTCTGGACTTGGCGGAGTTTCCCCTCAGTGTTCATAGTTGTGTTCTTGGCTGCATCAACAGCAGCTGAGTTGATCTTCTGATGTCTGAACCATTCAAACGTGGGAGGGTGAAGCGGCCTTTTTACTTCTCTTTATGGTTCATTTTCAGATGAATTTCAATCATCAAATCAGTTTCTTTTAGTTCACGTTTTTATTTTTCTGTAAAAAATGCCCAAAATGTAAATATCAGCAAAAAATAAAGTTTTTCTATAAATGTTGTTGTTTTGGTTTATTTGCTTCATTGTGGGATGAATTTAAAAACGCATTGAGTGATTACATTTTCCTAAACTCAGTGACACACACACACGATCACACACAGTCACACACACGGTCACACACACACGATCACACACAGTCACACCCACGGTCACACACACACAGTCACACACACGGTCACACACGGTCACACACACACGGTCACACAAACACGGTCACACCCACGGTCACACACACACGGTCACACACAGTCACACACACGGTCACACACAGTCACACACACAGTCACATACGGTCACACACAGGGTCACACACAGTCACACACACACGATCACACCCACGGTCACACACAGTCACACACACAGTCACATACGGTCACACACAGGGTCACACACAGTCACACACACACGATCACACCCACGGTCACACACACGGTCACACACAGTCACACACACAGTCACATACGGACACACACACACAGTCACACACACACGGTCACACACACGGTCACACACGGTCACACACACACGGTCACACACAGTCACACACAGGGTCACACACAGTCACACACACGATCACACCCACGGTCACACACACACGGTCACACACAGTCACACACAGGGTCACACACAGTCACACACACACGATCACACCCACGGTCACACACACACGGTCACACACAGTCACACACACAGTCACATACGGACACACACACACAGTCACACACACACGGTCACACACAGTCACACACACAGTCACATACGGTCACACACAGGATCACACACACAGGGTCACACACACGGTCACACACAGTCACATACGGTCACACACAGGGTCACACACACAGGGTCACACACACGGTCACACACACACACACACACACACACGGTCACACACGGACACACACACACAGTCACACACACACGGTCACACACACACAGTCACACACACGGTCACACACACAAAGCAGGAGTAACAAAAGAAATGACTTTTTGTGCTTCTCTAAAAAACTTTTGGCAAGACAATAAGAATTCTGTGAACCTCATTTCATCTGTTTATCTTATGTAACACCTTTTTCTGTGCAGCCTCTATACTATGAGGTTCCGTTTGTGCCAAAAATCGGTTTTTGTGTCCACTGTCTATGTCTTCTGACCGAGTTCATTGAACATCGGTTCATGCGTTATGTGTAAAACTTTGCATTTGTCTTTGTTATACCCCCCGTCTTCTCACTTTGTCATCATTAGCAACCGTTGCTACTGTCTTTTTTTTTCTTTTATATTTTTATAACCATATTCATATTTGCCTTACATCCTACAAGTTTTAATTTCGCTTACAACGTCAATGTTTTATAAAAAAAAAATTTCAACAAACTTTATTGTACATTTTTCAATTTACAGAAATTGACAGTCACTTGCACAATAAACAATTGTTAATATCAAACACACATATAAGACCGAAAAAATCAATAAACAGTAATATTTTTAACAATGTGTGTACCTGCTTTTTTTTTTTTTTTTAGATGCTCATATACAAACCAAGTTAGGGTGAACAAACGTTATAAATGCACATATAGAAAAAAGCCGTTGGTACTGTCGCTACGACGTTTGCTACTGTCGTTAGCTACGACAGTAGTTGTCGTTAGATCTTGTTGTATTTCAAATTTTGCCAAAGTCGTCAGAAAAGTCCTTTGTACGGCCGGTAAATTGTTTCCTGTTCTACAACGGAACGAAAAAAAGAAACGTTTATTAAAGCCGGCGCTAGGGTTAACCATGACACATTTTTTAAGATGAACTTTATTGACGACATTCCCTCAAACGCGCATTGCCAGAAAGAGGGGGGGGGGCGCATGCGTACAACGCTTTCCCGTTCCCGAAGCGACTCTTGCCAATTGTTTCAAGTTATTTAGAGTCTAGCTTCAATTAAATCTGGAGATGAAACTACTATTTAAGTCTTTTAAAGCTACCTGGTCTTTATCAAACATGTTGTCACAAATCGGGTGGATAAACGAGGAGCAGACGGGCCAAAATCTTTCACTGGATTTTGATCTTTTCTTTTCAATCTGATATGTATTTATTTGACCATGAGGTGGCGCTCTCGGTACCACTATGATGCTCTTTTGGGCGCTTCTGCTCCTCGTTTATCCATCAGATTTATAACAACATGTTGGATAAACATCCGTTATTTTCCAAGACTTTTAAATAATAGTTTCTTCACCAGATTTAATTGAAGTCATACTCTAAATAACGTAAGTAAGGTTTAATGGTCGACGAAGTGTGCGGTTATTACTTTTTAACGCACGCCCTGTAAGCCTGAACCGTCCTCTGCGAAGTCTGTTAAAAAGTAATAACTGCTCATTTCGAAGGCCATTAATCCGCTTAAACCATGGTCACTTACAAAAGCAATACATACTAACCAGGTTTTAGTCCTTAATTCTTGTTTTTTTTTTCCGATTTGGATCACTTTTCTCACAAAAAGCGTACTATATGTTACGTGATGCAGCGCATCGTAACATATAGTCCACGTCGCGCAGCACCACTGCTGCAGTCAAGATTCGGCGATATATATATACTGATCGTCCCGATGGGTTGAATAAAGCATCAATTCAGAGGGAAAGTTAATCGCTTACCGCTTGTTTTTGTCCAGATGATGAAGCAAAAGGTTGTTTTAAAGAAGCCGGCGCAGTGATACAGAACATTTAAGCTAGCTGACCGAACTTCTTTTTTCACCGTGGGGTTATCAGGTTTTAATGCAAACTCAGCAGCCAATCAGAATCGAGTATTCAACCGGACCATGGTATAAAACTAAATAACTTAAAACGGGAACATGAAACCGTTATACGCTTGCACCCCCTGTTTGCAGGAATATCAATAAAGTTTGGTTTTTTTAAACGTGTTTCGTTCGTTTACAATTTACCACAATTTACAATTTACAATTTACAATTTACCGACCGTACTAACAAAGGACTTTTCTGACAACTTTGGCAAAATTTGAAATACAACAAGATCTAAGGACACGACATGGGGAAACGACAACTAACGACACTTCCAACGGTCGCTAAGGATCTTCCTGACGCCGTAGTGAGACGACATGGGGTAAGGACAATGACAAAGACAAATGCAAAGTTTTAGGCATAAAGCAAGCATATACATCACAAAGTAATAACCAAGAAGCATGGGCATGCAGAAAATATTGCTTAGTAGGACATTATAGACATGAACCAATGTTCAATGAACTCGTTCAATAGACATAGACAATGGACCCAAAACATACACAGTGGACGCAAAAACACGATCAGTAGACATAGACAATGGACCAAAGACATAACAGTGGACGCAAAAACACATTTTGATATTTTTGGCACAAACGGAACCTCATACTATACAACAATCTGATGTTGTCAAACAGGTTGCTGACCCTTCAGACTCAGCTTGAGGTCAGAGTTCAGGCTGATGTCTCCTGCAGAAGCTTCTCCAGAACGTTTCTTCAGTCTGAAAGCAGCTTCCTGTGGTCTGCACTGCAGGACAACCCTGCAGCTCTTTGGGTTTGCGTTTTAAAACGACTGCATGTCTTTTCAGGAGTGATGCCACAATCCTATTTTAACACCACAATACAGAATCATAAAGTGAATCCTTGCATTTGTGTTTAAATAGGGGTCTGCAGCACTGGGCAGCTCCTTCATCCGTCCTTTGTGCCTCTTCGGCTTTGAAGAAAAATGCTTTCAATAAAAAATTGGTTTGCAGTTTTGGTCTTCTTTAGAAAATAAAGTTTAGTCCTCTATAGATATTTAGCATGTTAGATAATAGAGCAAAGCTTTGGTCAAAGGTTCAAGCTCTTGTGTTTTTTTTTGTTTTTTTTTGCTAAAAGCAGATATTCTTATCTTTGATTTATTTTATTATTATTTTATTATTTATCTCTTCTTTAAGGTGAATTTTGTTTCGAAAGGAATTTGTATATGCTTTTGTCAAAAGTAAAATAAGCTGAAAAAATGCTATAGAAATAAAATAATGTAGCATTTTGATAAATCTTTAAATGTTAGGTGGTTTAATTGCTACAAGAACTTAAATAAAGTTTAAGGAACTTTGCTGCTCCTGTTGGCTTTTGGTCTGTTTTTTTTTTTTGAAGTAAAGGTTGCAGATCCCTGCTTTAAAGTTTCAAAAATACTGCTATACATTTAGGAAAGATTTATCATTTATTGTTTTTATCAAATTACATCAGGCTTATAAACCAACTTAAGTTTTTTTTCCAAACGTGCTTATTACGGCAAATATAAAAAAAAAGAATTTTCAATTTTTTTTTATTTTCACATTTCGAATCAAAACAAAACTGTGACCCAAAATTCAAAGTTTGAACCAAATCCTGATGAATTGTTGCATCTCTAGTTTTAAGCCAGTGTCAGCATTGACAGTGATGGAGACGCGCTGAAAACAGGGACTGAAAAGTCAGACAGCTTCTTTTTCTGATCCTTCACCCCAAACCTCTCTAATGGCACGTGCCCCAAAGGAGGGGGGTAGGGTGGGGGAGGCCCATTAAGCTAGACTGCCAATCAGGGGCTGAGCACGTGCCGGCTCTGCGATATAAAAGCAGGCAGACCAGAATCCTCGCTCTGGTCCTCCAGACTCCCAGATCAGGAATCCCAAACATGCAGTTCCCCGGAAGAGCCCTGAAGGAGGCGCTGCTGTGCGCCCAGAGTGAAGGCCGGCTTACTGCTGGAGTGTACGAGAGCGCCAAGATCATGACTGAGTGAGTAACGAGCTCAGAGCCTCCATGAGCTTTGGGGGGTCCAGCAGCTGACTGTTTCCTGTCCACAGAGACCCGGACAGCGTGTCCTTCTGTGTGCTGGCCATGGACGAGCAGTTCCAGTGTGACATCGCTCTGCAGATCCACTTCACTCTCATCCAGTCTTTCTGCTTCGACAACGACATCAGCATCGTCAGAGTGAGCGACATGCAGCGTCTGGCAGACATTGTCGGAGACAAGTCGGAGGAGCTGGAAGACGCGCACTGCGTCCTCATCACGGTACGTGCAGCTCACGCGCGAGCGTGGAAGTTTGGTTGGTCAGGAACCGCCTGAGAGGTTGTTGAGAGACACGCGTGAGTGACTCATGCCTGCTGTCCTGTCTGAACAGAACCCCGCTGACGGGTCCTGGGAGGAGCCGGCTCTGGAGAAGCTGCACCTGTTCTGCGAGGAGAGCCGCCGCCTGAACGACTGGGTTCCTGAGATCAGCCTCCCCGAGCGCTGATCCGGTTCCGGTCCCGCTGCTCAGAAGCCGCAGAGCTTCCTTGGTGGAAATAGTCATCCTGGTGATCAGGATGAGCGCGTTTCTGCTCATCCCTGGACGCTCCTGAGGAGGATCCCCGTCCAGGCAGCACGGCGCCGGCCCCAGGGGGCCCCCGTGACCCGTCGCCTCTCGTCCCGTCCATGCCAAGATGACTCTCATTCTTTCTGTGAACGAGGTCGGGCATGCCACGAGAGCGACACATCGACCCTCATTCTTTGTGCGGATGAGGTTTGGAGAGGAAGGAGAAGCCAGCTCTGCGTCCCGAGGAGGCGCAGGGCAAAGGTCGCACGCACGCACGGTGACGCACGCACGCGCAGCAGGAGAAGAAGCGGTGCTGAGGAGGAGGCCTGCTGAAAAAGGGACTTTTTCCAGAGGCTCTCTTCACCGAGCAACAACACAGCAGTTGCTGAAATGTTTCCCACTTTCCAATTTGTCCTAATTCTCTAAAGGTTTCACTTTAGAAAAATTCATGACAAATATTTTCTAAAAGCTAAAAAAATGATTTCCTCTAAAGATTTTATTATAGAAACGGATCCACAAACCACAAAGAGTTGGTGTGGTAAAGGCACAAACACAAAAAAGTTTAAGTAAAAACCAATAAAAATACAAACTTTTGCAATATTGCGACTGTTGGTAACAGATGCATCACTATGGAGTCAGATTTCCACATTTAGAACTAGAGGCCCGGTTATAAGATGAAACTAAAATCCTCAGAAATATTCTGCTGTCAAAGCTGAATTATGAACGCTTCCTGAAAGTCTTATCTGCTGTTGGAACAGAAACAGTTGCTAAATCTAAAAGTTTAGGATGGAAAACAATTATTGTTGTTATGATTTCTCAGTAAAAGCCTCAATAGTTCAATAGAAACTTTCTTTTTCATTTTCTGTCTCACTTTGGTCTGTTTATCGGTTTGTTGTTTTTTATGTTGTGCAGTTTTAATACCGTGTAAATGTGTCTTTTTATGAGTTTTTATTGATAGATTGTAGTCATTTGATCCAATCTTTGTACCTTTTCAAATCCAGAACATAAACGATTACAATTCTTGAATATTTTTGGTTTTCCCTTCATTATTTCTGTTTTCTTATAACAGAGAAAATCATCACTGCTTTCATAAATGTGAATTTCATGAAGTTTGTGACTCCTCTTGCCTTTCAGCCCATTTAGACGGGTGGTCAGGTGAGGTGGGTTAACCCTTGTGCTATCCTAGGCACTTTAACATTGCGAGTTGGGTCATCTAGACCCACTAAACAGTGCTCTGAACCTTTTTTCTTCAATGATTTGTGATCTTCACTGGTGTCCATGGATTACATGAAATCTTTCCACCTTTATCCACCTTTGTCATGGTAGGGAGAACGCGTCAATGGAAGGGGGGGGGGGGTTATCTAAGATAGCACAAGGGTTAAAGTTAGTTAGGGTTAGTGTTAGTTAGGCTTAGGGTTAGTTAGGGCCAGGGTTAGTTAGGGTGAGGGTTAGGGTAAGTTAGGGTAAATTAGAGTCAGGGTAAATTAGGGTTAGGGCGGGGGTTTGGGTTAAGGTTAGGGTTAGGCCACATGTGTCAAACTCAAGGCCCGGGGGCCAAATGTGGCCCGCCATGTTATTTAATGTGGCCGGCAAGAGCATAAAAGTTTTTAATTTCTTAAAATTTTTCTTTAGTTGATTACATATTATTTATGTGTAGCTGCTGTTGTAATTATTCAATGTTTGCAGGCCTTATGTGTGCGTGCATAGAAATTGTTGTCATCAAAACCATCAGTTGGATGCAAGACTTTGTGAAGCCTTTTTTTGTAAAATGTAACACGTGTCATACATGTTCTTTGCAGCTCAATTTTATGTTATTTTTCTTTGGACAGTTTGATCGTGGGTTTTAATAAAAATAAAATTTAGAAGGATTTATGTTAAAGTAACAAGCAAACATATGTTTACTATGCAACTGTAAATGTCACTTTGAAAAGATATAATAAATAACTCATTATTTAATGAGTTATTTAACATTAAGGAGTATTTACATTCATTTTTCATTACATTTAGTTACATGTGTAAGTTATATCGGGCCCTTTGAGGACAGACACTATGCTGATGTGGCCCTCAGTGAAAATGAATTTGACACCCCTGGGTTGGGGTTAGGGTTAGGGTTAGTTGCTTGAACTGGAGCAGGAAGCAGTGCTTTTATGCATTTTCCACCTCTTTTCATAAAAGACAGAGTCTTGTATGTCTTGGGACCTGAGGGCAGCAGATCATCTAATGTGGTTTTCTTCCACTTTCTATTTCCAAATTTTCCACAATTTTTTCTGAGCTCTAATAATCCTGGCGCAGGATTTCTGTCCCTGTGCAAAAGCGTGAAGAACTGCTCGACAGGTTTGGTGTCAAAGCAGGATGTGACAGAGGCACAGAGTCACGTCTGTGAGGTGTTTGCAGCAGAAGTGTTGTTGTGTGCAGCGCTGCTTAACAGCAGTGGCTGTGTGAGTTAAAGCTGAGGCTGCAGTTTGATGGAGGTGATCTTTTGCTCTGAACACACGCTGCTTTTCTCTTTATCCAGTCATCTGCCATTCAGAGGCTTTCGGGGCCTTTGTGTGTCGGCACTGACCCTCTCAAGGCTCCGTGACCTGCGTGCCGCCCGTCACTGTCCGCTATTGTGGAGTCAACAGCTGCTGCTGACACACACATGCACACAAACATGAGTACAAAAGCAAACATACGCACACAAACACACTTTTTTTACTCATTTGCTGAGATCAGATTTAAACGAGAAAAAAGTTAAATTGCAATAAACCGTTCTCAGTGTGCCTGAACTCAGACTCTCCTTCACAGAGAAAAAAGTGCACTAAGGAGCACCAGCTGAAACCCATCAGCCTTTTAAAATCTCCACGGCAACTGGTCAAGCACTGGCTCCATCTGCTGCCCAATTTATTGACGGAAAAAATGGGGGAAAAGGAGGAGGAGGAGGAGGAGGAAGGCTTGTGCCAGGCACAAGCCTGCTACCACACATCCATTCAGAGCCAAATCCTGACTGACCCCCCCCCCCTCGGTCAACACAGCAGGATGGAGATGCATCTGAGTTTGAAGAGTCCCGACCAACGTCACTGATGAAGATGCAGCAGTCGGGACGAAGCAGCTGCTCGGCCGCAGCAGCGTCTCCTCTGAAGGTGATTTATCTGCTGCTCTCTGTGAACCCCCAGCAACCTCCGCTGCCCTCCGAGTCAACCCAGAGCTTTGGGGGGGTGCAGCCACAGCCACATGCTGCTTCTAAAGTGTCCTTTCAACAGAAAGGCTTCCTGATCTCCTCCCAACCCTTTCAGCGCCGCAGAGCCGCGGCAGATGGCAACAACGGGCTGCACGAGTGTTTGCAGTGAAAACTGTAGCTACAGGCAAACCACAGCAAAGCCTCCAGCACTGATCCACATGTTTTAATGGAAAACAATAAACACAAAACGATGATGATTGTTTCGTTTCCATCTTTTCTTATCTGCAGACTGTCTGGTAACTATGGTAATCCCCTCTGTCTCTGTCATGTTGTCCTCAGCCATTACCATATGTTTGCTGCAGTCATGCTGCAGGTCAAACCCCTGCCTGTCGGTGTGCACGATCAGTGCACGTGCACACACGCCCACAATGTTCCTCAGTCATCAGCTGTTTATGCAAATTTCTGCCTGATCTCCGTCAATCTGCCTTTTCCAGCTCTTAATAAATCTAATCACTGATTACATTAGCAAACAAATCTGGAGCCCCCACCCCCACCTCCACCCCACCGCTGAGGTGGTGGACAGCAGGGAGGTGGGGGTGTTGGGTTTTCATCTGTGGAACTGATCCCCGGTTAAAGGTCCAACATCCTGGTGTTTTGAGCCGTTTGTGTTTTGGTTCTTCTGTTTGTTGGAAGATTCATGAAGCTCAGCTGAGACCAATACTCCCAACTTTCAGCTCCACAGAGATTCATGTCCAGAGATTTCAATGGATCAGTGCAGAGTTCAAACAGAGTCTGACGCAGCCCAGACCATAACCCACCTCCTCCATGTTTCACAACATGGACAGCGGTCTTTTCTCAGTTTGTTTCATTGCTGTATCTGTGAGAAAAGAGCCAGTGTTGACGATAACCTTTAGTTATGTCCCAATCCTCCCGAAGGACCTTCTCCCAGAAACTTTTTGGGCATTGAAATAGTCAACGTCACAGCCCCCCCCACCTGGGCTCATTGTTTAGGATTTCTGTGTAATTCTTGTGTCATCTTTGAAATATCTAATGATGTGGCTCCAGACTCCAGATGATGGATCTGACTGGATGTGATGTAGCTTAACTTTGGAGCAGCCACTTCCTGCAGGTTGTCTTCAGCTCGGTGGACCTCAACCCTAACAGGAACATCCAGCTGCTTGGAGATGCTGACACAGTCTGTACATGCTGCTCACGTTGCTGCGTCACAACTGAGAGCTTTTTTTTAATCTGCTCCTCACAACAACTAAAAAAAACCTCAAAAACATACTTTAAATCCTGAATTCTTTTATAGATGTCCTCCATCATGAGAAAATGCTTCAAGAAAATATTAAAAACACCCAAAACACCAGTTTCATTGGAGTATAAGGCTATAAGGCTGTGCTTTCATAAAATAAAGGTTCTGCTGTTGTCAAAAGGCCGGTCCAAGCCTCCTGTCAGCGTAAAGATGCTACAACATTCATGTTTGTTTGGTTTTAGACCCTGAGGGAAAAGTGGGGAGTTTCTGTGTCAAAGCTTTTCCCTGTCTTCTCAATAAACTGCGTTATGTCTATGTTTTCTGTGTTATTCTTCATCATAGTCAGGATTTTCTAATGAAAATAATCTGCACATATTTTAGATAACTGATCTGCATTTGCTGTGTTGATTTCTAAAATAGTTTTGTCTATTTTTACATAAATAACTAAGTAATTCATCTTTGTCATGATACTTCAGGATTCTTCATTGTTTCTCATAACATTATGAACTGGATAATGATAAATGATGTAAGTTTGCTTCCTTCCACTCCCTTTCAAGAAATCTTTGATTTATTGTCTAATTATCCTAAGTTTTATACGTCTTTGTATGAATGTCTAACTGTTGATTGTATTGTTTTGTGCATTCTTCTTATTTGATTGCTTTAAATAAACCATATCAAATCAAATCAAATAAAGTGACTAAAAGAAATGTCACTACTGACTGACAGAGAGCAGATCTGAGGGAATTAAAGAACATCAGTCAGTGTTTTTTGCACAGATAATACGGATAGGATGTTTGATTTGCTTGTTCTGTTACCCCCCCCCCCCCACACACACACTCTTTCCAAAACAAAACCCACAAAAGCTGCAGACATCACTTCTACAGCCTCATCGACGCACACAAAGAGCAGAAAACGACAGGAGGGGACGCGCACAAAGGTGTAGAGAGACCCCGGCCCTCGTTCCTCTTTTGTGTCTCATAATGGCGGGGGTCCAGGAGCAGCTGCTGCTGCTGACCGCAAAAGACATTCGAGACCGCCCTCTTCACCAGCCTGGAGCTGCCAGTGTGTGGGCCGGGGGGCGCCGGGGTGGGAGGAGGTGGCTGTATACAAAGCTAAAGGCACACTTTGCCAGATCAGTCGACACACCCTTTCATCCAGGGGTGGGAGGGGGGGGCCCAGCTTTTAAGTTAAGTCACATCAGTCACAGCACAAAGGGTCGCAGAGGTCTGCCATATGGATCCACACTCCTAAAAAAGAAAGAAAATCAAGAATCAACCAATGGAAGGTGGAGCTCTGCTCAGTAACAGAAAACTCTGCTTCTGATTGGCTCCATTCAGTCTCAATTGGGCCGGTAGGACGGAGGTCAGGGTCTGGGGCGGTAAGTTCTGGCCACAGACGGCACTGACTATTCATTGTGGATGCGTTTGTAGTTCTTAACTTCTGTGCTTGTCAAAAATAGATCAGAAAGATATAAAGGTGTACGATTTCTCCTCAGATATCACTCTCAGAAAACCAAAGTTAATTAAGTAAATAAATAAGTGAAAAACAAATAAATTAATAAATGAGACTCATTTAAAAAAAATGTAAAACAGCTTCAAAAAAATCCCTCATCCACGTCTTTACATTTATGTCATTTTTAGGTGAAGAAAACGTCATCAGATTTTAACACAAGCCTTTTTATATAAGATGCTTTGGAAAAAAAACGTCAACACAAAAGACAAAAGAACTGTGCTTATAGCGCCTCCCAGAGGGAAAACCCAGAACAGTTTGATACATACGACGGAGTTTTAGGGCCACCAATTAAAAAAAAAAAGTAAACTTACGAGAAAATCTCGTAAGTTTATTTTTTATTTTTTTGTTTTGGTGACTCTAAAACTCCGTCGTAGATACAAGGGGCCAGTCCAAGAAAAAACATGACATCAAACATGATAAAAATAAATATTTATTTAAGAGATTAAGTAGACAATGATGTGAAGGGTTGGGGAGGGTTTAAACACAGTGGCCTTAGGTGTGGTTTTTAAAAAGTAATTTGGGTTTTTATGGTTTTGCATTGAGTCCTGATCACAATTATTTTTAGGTGCATTGACTGTATTTTTTTTCCCATAAAATGTAAGGTACAGTACAAAAATATCATAATACATTGTAAAATAATACAGACATTAAAATATATAATAAATATAGGTTATAATATAAAATAAACTTAAATAATTTCATAAGAACCAGCAAAAGTAAACTTTTGGATTTCCTTAGCAATACGAGATTTTTGGCTAACCACGCCCACATTCCTTATACCTTCATATCTAATGTCATATCAGTTTCTTGAGTTGTAGCCCTGGATGCATGCATTACATTTTTACAGTTTTTCGTTGAAAAATGTGCAATTAGTAGAAGAACGCCACCTTTGTAAGCTCGCCCAGCGCACGCCGTTCAAAATCGACAACAAAATGTTTCTCTATAATTGCTTCCTAATGATGTCCGAGAAATGATCAATGAAAATTCCTAGGACACGTTTTCGTTTGGAGCCGGTACTAAAGGTCCTTTTCAAAAAAAACCTTTGACCTCTTCCCAAGGTCAAAGGTTGACAAAACTTCTTTGGGCGTTGTGGACTTAAGCTGGCAGCATGTGTGTGAAAAAAACGCATGAACAAAAATGTCATTTCCTTCTATTGCCGAAAAACACGAAAAATGCCAAATCTCAAGCTATGTCACAAAGTGGCCGCCGAGCCACAGGTCCGGTGGCCATCCCATAATAATTTCAAATCTTCCTTTGGATATCCCGACACGTGTATTTTGGTTTTGTTACTGTACTTTGAATTTTTTTGGTTTTGGATCCAATATTTGATTTTTGGCCCATTCAGTTTTTTAGAGTGTTGCTCGCTGTGATGTCATCATCTTGGGGGGGGGGGGGGGTCATTCACTTTGACCAAAATTAATTTTTGCCAGGTCTTAGGTGTGTGCAAATTTTGGTCTTTTCGTGTATTATGAGCACACAAAAGTAGGTTTGACTAAACAATACAGATTTAACATTTTACATGATATTATAAAATCTGACCTCAACCAGAAATAAAGAAATTAAAAAAAGATTGTGGAAGAAATTTTACATTTGTGAATATAGGTATAAGTTTATTAAAACTGTAAATGGCATATTCTTATGTAGGTGGAAGCCAAACAGAACGTTTTCAAAGCAAACAACAGGAGTGAGCACATTTGTAGGAAAAAAGCAAAGACGAAATACGATTGAGTAAAAGGGGCCAAAGCCAAAACAATGAACTGTTTCCGGGGAAAAATCACTAAAGGTACACATGTCAATATCGGCTTCAATTGCATCATTTAATCTATTTTATTAGAGTTTCAAGTAATGCTGCAAGAATTGAAAAACTTCAGAGGGACTCGAACGCTTACTCTAAGGTCAGTGCTTCATCCACAGCACGTTCAACTTTTTGACTGTATGTTCAAAAAATTAGCCCTTGTGCTGTCCTGTGACCCCACCCCCCTTCCATTGACGTGTTCTCCCTACCATGACAAAGGTGGATAAAGGTGTAAAGATTTCATGTAATCCATGGACACCAGTGAAGATCACAAATCATTGAAGAAAAAAGGTTCAGAGCACTGTCTGGTGGGTCTAGATGACCCAACTCTCAACGTTAAAGAGCCTAGTTACACACACTTTTTTGTATTCCTCACCAAGACAAACTAGAAAGGTAGGATGAGATCTCGCTGCGTCCCTCAAACTTGACGAAACGTCGCCACCTGCTGGACACTATGGACAACAGGAAGATGAAGTCAAAAGCTGTTCCAGAGGACCTCATAAATCAGATAAATTTAAAAGACCATAAAAAAATGTATAAACCAAAAAAACAAAAAAAGGACTCAACTAGATCATATTTGGTCACATTTAATAGTAGTTACAAAGCACACATAAGATGAAACCTCGCAGATTCTCTTCCTGATTCACACGTTTTAATCGGTTTAGATGTAAATTTGATAATGTCACAAAAAGTCAACCAAATGACTCAAATCTAAATGAGTAAAAAATTGAGAAAAAAAATCTTCCTGAAGACTTGGTGTAAACAGCTCACTTTGTTAAAGGCATAATAAATAATCAAATCTCTGAAGAAAAGGAGTCATTTGACACCAACATGAATCTCTGGTCAAATGTAGGACTTTTAAGCTCTTTCACTGTCTGTGAAGATGATGCAGCTGCCAAACCATACTGCGGTGCAGAATGTCAGCTGGTGTCGATGGATGTATTTGTATTTGAGAGACTTCCGGACGTCTTTTTTTTTAAATCATAGTATTTAACAGACGCGTCTCTGTTCCAGAACCTTTGTGTTACAGTGATGCATCTTCAGCAAAGATCAGAGGAAGAGCAGAGCCACGTGATCCATGAAAAGACAGACAGACAGACAGTCAAAGACAAACCTTCCTGTCCTTGTGAAGTTATCTGGAAACAACTTGAGATCCAAATTGACCTGTGAGCGCCCTCTACTGGAGGCTTCATGCACTTACATATGACGGCAGATGTTTTTTTTAAACATTGTTTGACATAAAAATCACATTCAAATTAATTCACAGTCACTTCATTTCTATAGCACCTTTCATGAAAAAAGAACAGCTTAATTAGGGACGTGCAGTCAGATGGGGCAAGTCAGGCTCGGCTTCACCGGTCGTTGTGATAAAATAGAGAAACGTACATTAAGATTATATTATTTTCCACCGATCCGTTTTAAAGATATACTTACAGTTGACTCAACACGATTTCCACAGTTTCTGAGGTTAAAACCGCTGAATGTAAGTGTTGCGTGATCACATAAGGAGCGGAAACTCCGGGTGAGGCTCCAGAGCGCTTCAGCTCATGTCTTACTGCTGGACTCAGTGTAACCCTTGTGCTATCCTGGGCTCTTTAACATTGAGAGTTGGCTCATCTAGACCCACCAGACAGTGCGCTGAACCTTTTTTCTTCAATGATTTGTGATCTTCACTGGTGTCCATGGATTACATGAACTCTTTCCACCTTTATCCACCTTTGTCATGGTAGGGAGAACACGTCAATGTAAGGGGGGGGGGGGGGGGGTCACAGGACAGCACAAGGGCTAATTTTTAGGGTTAACAGTCAGAACGCTGACTCTAAGGGCGGAGAAAAGGCTGTTGATGAGGCGAGCCTCGCCAGAAAAGGGCTTGCGATAGACGTGAGCTGCCAGCTGCTTTGTAGAAATGCTGGTGCAGAAGAAAGAGAACAGACTAATGACGCCTTTCTCCACTGAGAGACTCACTAAACTAAAGGAAAATAAGGAAGACTTTTCCAACAGATCATAGAGCTTTTTGTGGAGAAGGATCAGCACATGGACTCAAACAGTGAGGAGCGCTGAGACTGTGGATCTTGAAGAAGGAAGGCGTCAGCCTGGAGATAGAGACAGCGGCTGTCCAGAACAGGCTTAAGATGAGAAACATGGCGCTTTCTGGCTCCGCTCTCTCTGTGTGGGGTGGGTGGTGCTGGGCCGGGGGTGTCCGCGCCTCCGGGGATGGGGCCCCTGCTCTGGGGGAGCCGGGCCCCTATGCTGGGGGGGGGGGGGGGGGGGGGGGGGGGGGGGGCTGGGGGACGGCTGTTTGACCACCGGGGGACAGTCTACCAGCTGTCCCCAACTTACCCCTTTCCTCATATAACCTCATATTAGGGTGAGGGGGTAGGGGGCTTAGCCTGCGATGCGCCTCCGGGGGGGGGGGGGGGGGGGGATTGGCAGTGGTCCCCCCCTCCCATGGTTGCTGTATGGAGTGCCCCCCCCCCCCCCTCTTTCGGTTTTATTTGCACCTTAGACATGTAGGGCCCTTGGTAGGGGGGGTGCTTGGACATCACTGCCAGCAAGCAGCAGATGTCCTCCTAGCACCCTACCCGCCAATTTTAACCGCACCGTAGACATTTAGGGCCCCTTGGTGGGGAGGGTGAGGGGACATCACTGTGAGTAATCAGGAGATGTCACTTCAGTACCCTACCCGCCAATTTTAACTGCACCCTGTTAGTACACACACCCCCCCCTCAAAATATACATTCCAACATAAACACACACACACACACACAAACCCTCTCAAACACACATACATGCACACACGGAAGGTGGGTCCTAGGACCATCTGTCCCCTACCCCTTCCCTGGTGGGGGGTACGGGGCCCTTGGCAACGGCGGCCGTGTCCCCTGGGTGCCGGTTTCCTGGGCGCGGCTGTGCTCTCTCCGCACGGGGGGGGGGGGGGGGGGGGGACATTACACATGAGCCGGGAGTGTCCGTGTCCCTGGGGGGTGGGTTTTGGTCCTTGCCTCTAGGTGCTGGGCCCCGCCAAATCTCCAACTGTGGCCGAGCCTGGTTGGGCCAAGTTTACAACACCCCTGGTGGGTCCCCCTTTCTCCCCGGGGCGTTCCCCTCCTGGGCGGGGGCGGCTGGTCCCTGCCTTGCTCCTCCCTGGACCAACCGTGGGCCGGGTGGGTGGCTGCCTGGAGTGCGGAGCGGGTCTCCCTTGGGGGGTCCTGGCTCGTACCTGGGGCTGGGGCGGGGGGATGCCCGGAACTCCTGGGGGGTGATGGGCTGCTCGTCTGGGGCTGTGGGCGCCCTTCTCGGGTGGGGCCCTGCGTTAGCTCTCCCGGCGCGGCATGGGGGCTGTTCTTCTGGTTGGGCTGGGGCGGCGCTCTCTTTCCCTCCGTGCCTCCCTGCTCTCTGGCTCTGGGGGCCTCGCGGCGGCCCTGCTGGCCCTGGCCTGGGTGGCGGACTGGGTCGCCCGGGGGGCGGTTGTTCCCTGCCTGCTGCCGTGTGGCGTTGGGGGTTCCGGCTGCCGCTGCTGCTGCAGCGGGGGTCTTGGTGTGGGGATGGCTGGGCGCTCTCCTTCCTTCTTTTTACATTCCACCGTCCATTTTAGAAAAACATAAACACTCACCTGAGCACAGGTGTTAGCTTACCTTTGCACTAATAGTTTGCATGATTGAATGACTGAAATATTTCACACTAGTTGGTTTAAAGGCATAAGTATGCGTGTGTGATCACTATCGGTTTTGTGTACATGTTGACATGTGGACATTTTTTTCAGCCAGCAGGTGTGTTGATAACATTTGAGTGTGTGTGTGGACAGGCCCCGCCCTTTTTGTACTACATTTGAACCTTACCGTAATGATAAACAACCAGTAAACTTGTTGCTTTATGCTGTTTCATGGTCTTATCCCCCCCCCCCCCCCTCTTATTATCACCCTCGTACCCCCCCCCCCCTCTCTCTAACATCCCTCTCTCTTCTTCTCTTCTTTCCTTCTCCGTCCGGTCCAACACCAAAGATTTTCAAACATGATTGAAATTAATAAAGTTTGGCCTCAATTACAAAAGGGGTTTATTCAGACATACCTTTGGTTTGTCTGAAGATTGATAACCCCTCTTGTTAAAGTAAAATATGTCCAACACAAGAGGCCCTCAGCTCTCATCTGCCTGCCCAGCTGCTGGACAGGACAAGGTAAAAAAAAATGAAAGAAAAAAAAAAGATGAAAAAACATGGAACGTGGGGTGTACGTCGATGACGTAAGGACCGATGACTCTGGGAGCCAGCTTGCGAGAAGTAGACTGTAGAGGAATGTTTTTATAGGAGAACCACACCTTCTGTCCAACCTGATACGTGGGCCCCACAACCCTGTGGCGATTGGCAGCACGGCAATTGCTCTCCTTAGTATCTAGACAGTGCGCTGAACCATTTTTCTTCAATGATTTGTGATCTTCACTGGTGTCCACGGATTACATGAAATCTTTCCACCTTTATCCACCTTTGTCATGGTAGGGAGAACACGTCAATGTAAGGGCGGGGTCATCTAAGATAGCACAAGGGTTAACGTGCAAAGAGTCTCCAGCAAAAGCTGCAAAACCAAACAGACATGATGAACGTAGTATGGCTGATTCCTGGAGAAAATCAAGACCAAGTTTTAAAAAAACAAAGAGGTACAAAAAGCCATAGAGAACATTGTTCATCATGACTCAAAAAACAGTGGGGGCAGCAGTTAGACTGAATCTCAGAATCAAGCATTTGAAATGTTGAAAGCCGTCTTCCACTCATACTCTGATCCTCAGGTGGACATAAGCATTGATCCAGCTGTGTGGTTACAATGCTCATCTTTTCATGTATAAAAGTCCAAATATTTGGCAGAGCACCGTAGGGAATCAAACCCTAACCTGCTAAAGCATGCATCCCATTATCAGTGTCTTATATTTTTACCAAACATGAAAGGAACCTAGCATAGCCTTCTGCTTCACCAAGTTTCAGCTAACTGGACTGTCTCCGTCCCCTTCCACTTCTTCCCCTGAGTCCGGACTGAAATGGTGAAAATTCAAACTGAACCAATTAGAAAGCTGCATAGCTCCTACTCTGAGTTTGTTTCTGCTGTGACAAGGACCCACTCTCCCAACACCACTCCCTCCATAACAGTCTGGATGCCATTCTAAGGCTGCTGAAGTCAGACCTCTGTCTGGCTGCCCAAAGCAGTTATGTCCATCGAAGTTACAAACAGAATCAGAGGTGAAGCCATGGAGTTCATTAGGTCCGACAACAAAAGAAAACATGGTGGAAGTAACAGCCATTACAAACTAGTCCCTCCTTCAGTTCTGGCTCCAGGCTGAGGCCCAGATCAGTCTTGTTGGGAGGAACAAGTGTGTTGGGATTTGCAAAAATGCATGTTGACAAGCCACAAAGCTTCTGGGAAAATGTCCTATGGACAGATGAGACCAAACTGGAGCTTTTTGGTATGGCACATCAGCTCTGTGTTGGTAGACTCAAAAATGAAGCATCCAACCAAAAGAACACTGTCCCTACTGTGAAACATGGAGGAGTCTCAGTTCTGTTTTGGGGCTGCTTCGCTACATCTGGCACAGGGTGTCTTGAAGTTGTGAAGGTAAAATGAAATCTCCAGATTATCAAGGCATTCTGGATAGAAATGTCCTGCCTAGTGTCAGAAAGCTTGGTCTCAGTCTCAGGTCATGGGTCTTCCAACAGGACAACTATCCAAAACACACAGCCAAAAAAAAACCAAGAACGGCTAAGAGAA
Organism: Oryzias latipes; assembly: GCF_053564925.1. Classification (NCBI taxonomy): domain Eukaryota; kingdom Metazoa; phylum Chordata; class Actinopteri; order Beloniformes; family Adrianichthyidae; genus Oryzias; species Oryzias latipes. The sequence goes on from NC_136248.1 coordinate 3,424,534, forward strand.
AAACGTTGGACTATTCTGAAGTGAATTCTATGAGCCCAGATCTGAATCCCATTGAACATCAGTGGAAGGAGCTGAAACATGCCATTTGGAGAAGACACCTGTCAAACCTGAGACAATTGGAGCAGTTTGCTCATGAGGAGTGGGCCAAAATACCTGTGGACAGGTGCAGAAGGCTCATTGACAAATACAGAAACCGTTTCATTGCAGTGATTGCCTCAAAAGGTTGTGCAACAAAATATTAAGTTATGGGTCCCATTATTTTTGTCCAGCACTATTTCATTAGTTTTTTTTTTTAAATAATTCTGTTAATCCACAACTCAAAAGTAATGGCTGATTTTGATTGTTTAATTTTCAATAAATTTTAATTTATTGTTACTTTTTAACGTTTCAAGTCATTTCAGTGAGCATTGTGTTCTTTCTTTTTTTAACTGAGGGGTACCAACAATTTTGTCCACCACTGAAAAACATAACTTTCATTGGAGTTGTCTTTGAACAATAATAATAAACAAAACTCATCAGACTGTGGAAGAGGGGACCCAATAAGAAGAGTTTAGTAAAACCAACAGTGACACAGAAAAACCCCGGGGCTGACTTCAGCTTCACAGCAAACAGTAAAACGTCTATCTGAGGCACAGAGAACGGCATCCAAACCCAGTCAGAAAAAAGGGAGCTAAGGCTACGTTCACACTGCAGGGCTTAATGCTCAATTCGGATTTTTTGAAAAAATCTGATTTGTTTGCTAGACCGTTCACATTTCCAAGTAAATCCGAACTTTTGTGATCTCCAGTGTGACCGTGACACGACCCAAAACTGACCCGCATGCGCAGAAGCCAGAAGAATACTCAACGGTGAACAACGTCACTTGTTGTTTGCGGAGCAAACGTTAACAATGGATGTCAACAACAGTGTTGTCAAAAGCGGAGCTCTTTTTGTAATATTAAATTTATTTTCACGAAGGAGCAGCACAATTACAATCTTCTCATTTTAAGAAGGCAATGGAGTCGGGATCGTCTGTACCCACTGTTGTGGAAAGGAAATGTGTATGTGTTGGAGCCGCTTGACCGCGTGTGTGCAAGCGCGTGCCGCGATAGAGAATAGGGGGGGGGCAGTGTGTGCGCGCATTCATGTTGTGTGTTACGGAGGAAGGAGGAAGGTTTCCCCCAGAATAAATGCTATGGACTCTTTATTAACCCGTTCTGGAGAATTTAAGGATCAGAACAGGGAGGAGGAGGAGGATCCCCTCGGGTCCCCCGCGCTTCTGAGAAAGAAAAAAAAGTTATCGCGGGAAAGGTTCAACACCACGCTCTGCCATTTATCTGGAAATTTTTTTCAAAAACCGCCCAGTTGCGATCAGAGCCCTGGAGTTTGTCCTGAATAGAGCTGTCACCCCAAATATTAATCCAATCCATGACCTCCCGTCCCTTCCACTGACTGGTCTCAGCAGCATCGTCCACCATGGTTGATGTTTACGTTCTCGTTCCCGCCTACTTCAACGCAAAATGATGACGTTTGTTGCGTGTCGATGACGTACGTTCGGAATCAAGTCGCCTGGCCGGTCAGACGGCGGTCGCAATTGAAAAGAACGGCTACAATTCGGAATCAGGCCGGCAAACCCACGGGGCCTGGGTCGCAATTGAAAAGATCGGATCTGTGTCATTCAGACTGTCATGAAAAGATCGGAATTGGGCCGCTTAGGGGCAAAAAATTCGGAATTGGGTCGTTTCAGCCTGCAGTGTGAACGTAGCCTAAGTCTTTGCCGACTAACCTCCCAGCCACAGATGGAGCCCTCCCAATTAAATCATCAAAATACAAACAAAACAGAGTCTTTATAATGGCGTATTTAATTTAGTGGCTTAGCCTGCCCAGCTGGCAAGATTCCCCCCACTGCCCCTGGGGTCTGAGCTCCAGCACCGTCCCTCACCCTGGAGTAGGACCGTGCCTGAGTGTCCTGGTGGCAGTGAGGCGGCAACAGATCACCGGAAACCAGCTCACTTCTAGTCTTAGCCCTACTGTTGCTACAGGACACTCTAATGAAAGTGTGACCCTCATTCAGCCTGAAGTGGCTTTGAAAACCCCATTAACCCCCGTGACCCCAGGACAAAGTGAGAAGAGAAGATGAAGGGAAGTGGAGGACTCATTAGCAGGTAGCATTACCTTCTTTAGCTCTGCTCTAATTACCCTGATCTTATAATGGAATGAATCTCAGAAATAATCATTTCCAAACCTTTTTAATTGTAAAAGAACTTGTGTGGGAAGTGTTTGCATGCTCTGATACAGAAGGGAGGATTTCATCCAAATACCTCCAGATGTTTCCACTTTCCTGCAGTTCGGACATCGACCTTATTCTTTTAATACATCATTCAGGGCGGAACAAAACCACTACATAGTTTATGCTCTTCAATCACGTTTATTTTTCTGATTTATAACACACAGAGGGAAAAAAACAGAAGAAATTTACCCTTTTTACCCACACCGAATCAATAATAGGAAAAAAAATCCCTAAAAGAGATATCGGCTTCAAGGATGGACAGAGAGAACAGAGAGGATCCTTCATGCTCTCCTCATCAGCCTGGAGTCAAGGCTCACTAGCAGCATCCAAACCGGACCTCGTAGTCCCAGCACTTCTTGAACGTTTGGTCTTCGTTGCGGCAAACAAAGCCCTGGGTTGGGTTATAGCTAAAATAATGGAAGCAACAATAACGGGTTAGTAAATGCTTTTGTCCTTGATGTTGACTTGAAGGTACCTTTTGACAATCATTACTTGTGTTTCTACTCTGAAGAACATATTTATAAAAGTTTTTTGATTTAAAGTCATGAAGTAGTTATAATGTGTTCAGGTTGTTGCAGCGCTGTATTTTTGTCAACTTAGTGGAGTTTTTTAAGCTCCAGGGACAAAACTGAAAACTCGGAAATGTCAACAAGTCTCTGAATTTGCACTTGTTTATCAGCTAATGGATACTCACATGTAGATGTTATCCCCTATGAAGGAGGCTAACAGGGATTTGGCTTTAGCCTGGATGTACTGAGGAGTTTCACAGATCTTCCCTGGGTTTTCTGTCGTCAGGTTGCTCAAGAGCTCCCAGTCTCCAGTTCCAGAGGGATTGTCTCTATCGAACCACTCGGTCCAGCACACTGCAGCCAAAACAGTCAGAAGTTCTCAATGCATTTCTGTACACAAGTGAGGAAAGTGGACATGAAAGTTGGCAAAAGCTGCACAAATGATCTGTAACAGTACCTTTTTCAGAACAGTAAGCAGAGGGGCAGCTGAACCGAACTCTATAATCAGAGCACATCCCTTGTTTTTGGTCTTCATTTCTGCAGACAAATCCTGATGTTTTGTCATACCTGAAAGAAAATAAACTCAATGTTTCGACTCCTTGGGAAAAATTAAATATCTAAATCATTCACATGGGATGAAGCTGCCTAAACAGAGAGCCCTGCATTCAATACTTACTTATAGAAGACTTCTCCTGTCTGTTTTGCAGGAGTCCCAGACAGAGTTGTGGCTTCAACGTCTACTGGATTTGGGCAGATTTCATTGGGGTACTGCTTCAGAAGGTCTGAAAGAGTCTCCCAGTCTCCAGTTCCAGAAGGATCGTCTCGGTCAAACCACTGGGTCCAACAGTCTGGAAGAAAAGTTCTTAAGATTAGATGATTTGAACACAGAACCCTGTTATATTTGTATTTAGTCAGAACACGACTGTATTTGACAAGTCAATCATCATGTCTAAAAACAGATGAAAAGTCCACAAAAAAGATTTAAAAAAATATGCTTACAGTATTCAGAGGAAAAAATGGACCTTGTTTCTCTGAAAGCTGTGAGAAAATAAAGAACAGGTTGTTAGCATCAACAGTTTGAGTGTTACAGCAGGTTCTTGCATTGATCAGCAAACACTACCTTTAGAGGGCTCACTGCTCGGGTGAACTGGATTTAATTGATGGTGATTTCCAAAGGATGGTGAGACAAAGGTCACCACCAGAGCAATGGTCCACTGTTAGCGGAAACAGAAACAGTTGAGAGTGCAACGGAATATTTTCCAACATGTTCTTAAATGGATCTACTTTATTTAATAAAATGTTGATAAATGATGAAAAACCAACAAGTCCCAAAGATCTCCAGTCAAAAGTCAAAAGGTAAAATAAAAAGTATAGATTACCAGTTTGATCATGGTTGCAGAAACAAAAGTTTCCTTTTTAACCTGATTTTGGACAAACACGTAAACAAAATGAGCACAGTGATATTTATGCAATGGAAAATGTTTCTTTGTTATGAAACTCACCCACAGGATCTCCAAGCAGAAGATGCAGCCGTCTGATCCGCTGGCCTTTTATACCCGCTCCTCCACCCCCTCCTGCAAAGACCTATTGACCTCCAACATTTTAGTGGTTACTTCAAACTAGTTCTACTGCATTTTCATTCATCTTGATGCTTGAAAGAGGTGAAAACATGTACAAAGTGGTCAGGGAGGCTAAGAATCCAAATCTTTCATTTAATTAACCCTTGTGCTATCCTAGGCACTTTAACGTTGGGAGTTGGGTCATCTAGACCCACTAGACAGTGCTCTGAACCTTTTTTCTTCAATGATTTGTGATCTACACTGGTGTCCATGGATTACATGAAATCTTTCCACCTTTATCCACCTTTGTCATGGTAGGGAGAACATGTCAATGTAAGGGGGGGTCATCTAAAGATAGCACAAGGTTTATGAGATTTGTGTCTAATTTAGAGCACACATGGGGTCCCAGGGAAAATCAAGGTGTAGGTTCCTCCAAAGACTTGCAGTTCTATGTAAACCTCCTAAATAACCCCTAAACAACACTCACAATCAGAAACGGCTGGAGTGGGTCCAGACGTACATGAAGACGCATTTTCAAACAGTCTTGTTCACTGATGAGTGACGTGAAACTGTGGATGGTCCAGATGGATAGAGTAGTTGGTTGATGGCCCCCATGTCCCTACAGGGCCGCGACAGCAGCCACGTTTTGGGGAGAGAGCAGGTTGACCTTTTAAGATGTTTTGGATTGGAAAAGCGTTGGATTTCTGGTAATATGACCTCCTAATGCAGCAAATTCAACAATGACCATTTTCAGTTCTTTAGAATCTATCTAATGTTGTGGAACTCTGTTGTGCGTAGTCATGTGGAACAGTGACTTTGAAGGTTTTGTTTTTGAATGCATACTGTTATCTTTAGGAGTTTTTTTTATTAACATTTAATATAAACTCTAATAATTAGTCACTTGAAAACTATGCTGTCATTTAAATCATCTTGCATTATAATTTGGAATGCGCTGTTGAACCTTTAAGGATGTTTTTTCTTTTTTATCTAACCTGATTGTAAGTTGTTGTGGACCCTGAGGTTCTCTGGAACTGGTCTTTCAGACAATCCTGAACTAGAGCCACAACCTATCACGACGCCTCATTCTTCCAGCAACACAACCTGTTCTCTGCGGAACAACAACCAGAGAGCCTCAGGTTGCTGTTGCTGACCTCCAAGATTTTTTACTGGTTGCTTCAAGCTAGTTTTGCTAAACTTTTTAAAATCTTGATGCCTGTGAAAGGTGCAAACATGCAAACCGGTCAAGGTGGCTCAAACTCTTGGAAGCTAAGATCAGATAACTCTATAACTATCCCACAGTGTGGAAATTTCCACAGTGTTAATCACAGTAAATAGAAGAAGGATTTAACTTAGTAAATGTGAGCAAAGTGTAACATGAAAATTATTGTTGTGTTTCCTTTATATATGTATAAAGTACTTGTGTATCTAAACTAAACTTGTTTTTTAGTTTAATTAACTAACCTGAGGCTCTCTGGTTGTTGTTCCACAGAGAACAGGTTGTGTTGCTGGAAGAATGAGGCGTCGTGATAGGTTGTGGCTCGAGTTCAGAATTGTCTGAAAGACCAGTTCCAGAGAACCTCAGGGTCCACAACAACTTACAATCAGGTTAGATAAAAAAAGAAAAAACTTTGATTAACAACAAGAAACTAAAATCATCCTAAATGGTTCCAAATTATAATGCAAGATGATTTAAATGACAGCATAGTTTTCAGGTGACTAACTATTAGAGTTTATATTAAATGTTAATAAACAAACCTCCTAAAGATAACAGTATGTATTCAAAAACAAAAACCTTCAAAGTCACTGTTCAACATGACTACGCACAACAGAGTTCCACAACATTAGATACACTGACCAAAAATATAAATGCAACACTTTTGTTTTTGCTCCCATTTTTTATGGTATGAACTCAAAGATGTGAAACATTTTCCATATACACAAAATAACCAGTTCTCTGAAATATTGTTCACAAATCTGTCTATATCTGTGATAGTGAGCACTTCTCCTTCGCCAAGACAATCCATCCCACCTCACAGGTGTGCCATATCAAGATGCTGATTAGACAGCATGATTACTGCATAGGGGTGCCTTAGACTGGTCACAAGAAAAGGCCACTACATCAAACAACATCACCTCATGTTGCAGCATGATAATGCACGGCCCCATGTTGCAAGGATCTGTACACAATTCTTGGAAGCTGCAAACATCCCAGTTCTTTCATGCCCAGCATACTCACCGGACATGTCACCCATTGAGCATGTTTGGGATGCTCTGGATCGGCGTATACGACAGCGTGTTCCAGTTCCTGCCAATATCCAGCAACTTCGCACAGCCATTGAAGACGAGTGGACCAACATTCCACAGGCCACAATAGACAACCTGATCAACTCTATGCCAAGGAGATGTGTCGCACTTCGTGAGGCAAATGGTGTTCACACCAGAAACTGACTGGTAGTTTGAGTCCCCTGACCCCCTCAATAAAACATAACTGAAGATTTCAGAGTGGCCTTTTCTTGTGGCCAGTCTAAGGCACACCTGTGCAATAATCATGCTGTCTAATCAGCATCTTGATATGGCACACCTGTGAGGTGGGATGGATTGTCTTGGTAAAGGAGAAGTGCTCACTATCACAGATATAGACAGATTTGTGAAAAATATTTCAGAGAACTGGTTATTTTGTGTATATGGAAAATGTTTCACATCTTTGAGTTCATACCATAAAAAATGGGAGCAATAACAAAAGTGTTGCATTTATCCTTTTGGCCAATGTAGATTCTGAAGATCTGAAAATGGTCATTTGTTGAATTTGCTGCATTAGGAGGTCATATCACCAGAAATCCAACGCTTTTCCAATCCAAAACATCTTAATAGGTCAACCTGCTCTCTCCTCAAAACGTGGCTGCTGTCGCGGCCCTGTAGGGACATGGGGGCCATCAACCAACTACTCCATCCATCTGGACCATCCACGGCACTCATCAGTGAACAAGACTGTTTGAAAATGCGTCTTCATGTACGTCTGGGCCCACTCCAGCCGTTTCTGATTGTGAGTGTTGTTTAGGGGTTACAGAGAGACACCAGGGGCCTCATTTATAAACGTTGCGTACGCACAAAAGAAGGCGTACGCCACTCTCTACGCAATAGTTGAGATTTATAAAAAAGCAAACTTTACGGGAAAATGTGCGGTCCTTCACGCAAGCTCTGACCCAGGCGTACGCACAAAAACGGGTGAAATGAGAAATGGCGACACCGTCGGCAGATGGTGTGCCAGATGAATCCTGGCTAGACTTCAGTTCTAAAATTAAACAACACAAATGCTTCAGAAGTTTAAACATCAGCTCATCTCTAACAGCCTGGTGGGATTTTCTTAAAAAAAACAACCTCACATTATTTCCATGTAAACTTACCCCCATTTGGAACAACCCTGACATTTTGATTAACAAAAACATGATTCATTTTGCTTCATGGAAGAACAAAGGAATCCAGCAGTTCCAGCATGTAATTCAGAATAGAAAATTTAAGTCCCTCTCAACGTTATCCTCAACCTATGGAATTAATATAAACAAATTTCTACAATATCAGCAGCTTAAATCAGCTATAAGCACTAAATACCGCCTGACCAGAATAGACCTAGACCTCCCCCTTACAGTAACACATTTCATTGACCTTAAAAATCCCAAGCTCACCTCCAAAATTTATAAGATGTTATCAGACATAGATGAAACAATTTACTTACCCATGACAAAATGGGAGTCTGAGCTATCATTGAACTCTAGTGATCAATTTTGGCTACAGATCTGTTTGAATGCCTTTAATATGACCAAAAGTCCTAATCTGCAACTTATTCAATACAAGGTTCTACACAGGACTCACTACACCGGACAGAGGTTTTTTAAAATGGGTCTCAATCAGTCCGCTATATGCACACAGTGCATAGGTAACAACATAGATGACTATTTGCATGCCCTGTGGTTCTGTCCACCTGTCCAATCATTCTGGCGTAAGGTTTGTGAGGATTTATCAATCTGGTTTAATCATAAGATTCCTGCTTGCCCCAAATTCTGCTTATTAGGTGACCTGAATAACATCAACATGGAATCTAACAGGGCCTATATGGTTCTCACCGCTGTATGTATCGCAAAGAAAACTATCCTCCTAAACTGGAAATCTAAAAATAATCTTAGCATCAACCACTACAGAAACCTCATGTCAGGGCATATTAGTTTAGAGATAATGTCCTCCACAAAAAACCTGTCGGCTTCAGACTCTCCCTGGCTCCAGCTGGTTAGTCACATCACCTAGTAGGGGTGGGATGGTGATGGGTTGAGCCGGGTCCTGGCTGGTTGGTTGGGTTTGGGGGGGTGGGCTCTGCCGGGCCTGCCGTCCTCCCGGCTCGGGGCTCTGGTTGCCCGGGTGGGGTGGTGGTGGGGGCGCGCACTCTGCCGGCAACTTGGCAGGGGTTCCTGGGCGGGTGCCTTCTGGGCGCAGGGTAGGCAGTGCGGCTGACTGGGAACGGCGGCCGGGTGCCGTGGTGGGTGGCCGGGTGCCGTGGTGTGTGGCTGGGGGGGGGGGGGGGGGGGGGGTGGCTGGGGGTTCTGGGGCCTGGGGTCGTCTGCCCATGGCCGGTGTTTCGCCCGTGGCCGGTAGTTGGCGCGTGGCCTGGCCCCCAAGGGGGCGACGCCGCATTCACAGCAGGGGTTAAGGGGTTCACTTGGGTGGGTTTATTTTATTATTATTATTTATTTATTTTATTATTTAATTTATTTTATTTTATTTATTTTTTTTTTATTTTTTTTGGGGGGGGGGGGGGCTGGACCCCCCTGCCCCTCCGTTCTGGCGCCGGTCGCTCGGGGTAGCCTTCTCCCCCAGTTGTGCCCATCCGCCTGCTCCTCCCCGCCCTCACCCAAACAAGTATTGCACACAGGCACATAGGGCTTCAGGAACTGGATGGGAGGGATGTGCTGGCGGGGCTCACTGGGGATGCCCCTCTCTGGGTTCGCGTTGGCACCCGCCCTCCACCCCGCTTTTTACTTGCATATTAGACACTCTGATTCATCCAGGGCCTTGTGGAGAGGGTCTGGTTGAGGGGGGCACGGTGAAACATCCGTGCTCGCCTTTCACTGCCCCCCCCCACAATTTTAACTTCCTCTGTAAACACACACACTGCATGCTAGCAGCACACACACAGCAAATACACACCACTCACAGAGGGACCCCGGAGTGGGGTGCTCTGCGGCTTGGCAGCGGTGGGGCCCCCCACACTGGAGACCTCCTATTTATTTATTTTTTTAACTTGTCCTGTCCAACAGCTGGGCAGACAGATGAGAGCTGAGGGCCTCTTTGAGACCTTGGAGACCTCCTATTTTACCTGCAGCACACACACAGCACTCCTACACCTCCATACATGGGTGGGGTCGGGGGGGGGCGGCCGGTCTTTACCCGCCTGGTCCTCTCAGGGCGGCCGGGCTTATGGGTATCCTGTCGGCTGCGGGAATGGTCGGGCATATGGCGCTGGGGGTCGGCCAGCTGGGGAGGGGGGGTTACTGCATGGCGGCGGGGGGGTGGGGAGGGCAGCCAGATGATTGTGAGTATGTGTGCGTGAGTGCATGGGTGGGACGGACCTGGGGGCTGGCTCGCTGGGACCCTCTGGGGCTTTCCCTCCCCATGACACAGAGGGGAGGGCACTGAAAGGGTTGGGGAGGGGGGCTCAGATATTATGGCGGGGGGGGGGGGGGGGGGGTTGTAGTGTGTAGGGTTGTAGGGTTATGGGGGGTGGCTGTGGGTGCGTGGCGATCCCTGGGTTGCTCAGGTCGCGTGCCTGGGCTGGCTTGCGGAGAGGGGGCGGTCGGGTGGTGGGCGGCTCATGGGTTCTGGGGGCCCTGGCTTCGTCCTTGGCCCTTGTCTCGGTGTCCGGCGCCCGGTGGCCCCCATGGCTACCGCCTGGTACGGCTAAGCGCTCCTGTCCTGTGGCCTTGGGGCCGGACACTGGGTTCGCTTGTGCCTCTGGGCATTGGGGGGGCCCCTGTAGGGGGCCTTCTCTGTGCCTGGCTGGTGGGGTGGGCGGTCCCCTCCTCCCCCCCTACCGGGCTGCCTGGGTCTGGATGCTGGGGGGGCTCCTGGCCTGGGGGGCTCTTCTCCCCTCTCCCCTCTCCCCTTTCCAAAAGAAAAACTAATAAAACTTCAAGATGTTCATTTTTGTGTAGAAACTTAAATATGTTAGTCTTTTTGTGTAAATTTTAACAAACATATTGTGATCATATACTTGTTAAACACATTACAGTTGTGTTTGCACCAACATTGAAATGAATATAAAAAAATAAATCACTATTTAGAAAGAATATATTTGTTTTTTGTGAGGTTACATAAAATTGCATGTTAATAAACTGAAGGGACAAACAACTACCAGGATAAAATTTCAAATAATTTAGTTGAAAATTATTAAGGAAAACTAACTTAAATTTTCTTTTAGGAAAAAAAAGATTCAACTTCCAAGCTTTTTCTGCCACAATTACCACAAAAATGCACGTGTGATTGCAGAGGGACTGTACATCAATACAGACTATAGAGTTTCTCCTTTCTCCATTTTTGGATGCTGGTGTGCCGCTGGATTTTTGTCAAGGATAAAGTGTGTCTTGGCTTAAAAAAGGTTGAAAAACACTGATATACTGGAGGCAGCTTCATCCCCTGTGGGGGATTTTTTTGTCCCAAGGAGTCAAAACACTCAATCTCTTTTCTTTCAAGTACGGCAAAACATCAGGATTCGTCTGCAGAAATGAAGACAAAAAAGAAGGGATGTGCAAGGATTATAGAGTTCGCTTCCCCCTCTGCTTACTGTTCTAAAAAAGGTACTGTTACAGATCATTTGTGCAGCTTTTGCCAACTTTCATGTCCATTTTCCTCACTTGTGTACAGAAATGCATTGAGAACTTCTGACTGTTTTGGCTGCAGTGTGCTGGACCGAGTGGTTCGATAGAGACAATCCCTCTGGAAGCGGAGACTGGGAGCTCTTGAGCGACCTCAGGAAGGAAAACCCAGGGAAGATCTGTGAAACTCCTCAGTAGATCCAGGCTAAAGCCAAATCCATATGAGCCATTTTAGGGGATAACATCTACATGTAAGTGTCCATTATCTGAATGCTCTCAGTAGATCGACATTCTGAAGAGAAAATTCTGAGACTTGTTGACAAAAATACGGCGCTACAACAACCTGAACACATTATAACTACTTCATGACTTTAAATCAAAAAAACTTTTATAAACATGTTCTTCAGAGTAGAAACACAAGTAATGATTGTCAAATTTGATACCTTCAAGTAAACATCAAGGACAAAACATTTACTAACCCGTTATTGTTGCTTCCATTATTTTAGCTATAACCCAACCCAGGGGTTTGTTTGCCGCAACGAAGACCAAACGTTCAAGAAGTGCTGGGACTACGAGGTCCGGTTTGGATGCTGCTAGTGAGCCTTGACTCCAGGCTGATGAGGAAAGCATGAAGGATCCTCTCTGTTCTCTCTGTCCATCCTTGAAGCCGACATCTCTTTTAGTGATTTTTTTTCCAACTATTGATTGACTATTAAAAAGGTTAATTTCTTCTGTTTTCTTCCCTCTGTGTGCTAAAAATCAGAAAAATAAACGTGATTGAAGAGCATAAACTATGTAGTGTTTTTGTTCTGCCCTGAATGATGTATTGAAAGACTAAGGTCACTGCCTGAACTGCAGGAAAGTGGAAACATCTGGAGGTATTTGGATGAAATTTCTCCCTTTTGTGTCTGGGCATGCAAACACTGTATCTAACTCTGTATGCCAGCTGCCTGTCCCGACTCTACTCTATCATCTCTGATCATCTTATGCCTGTTATCGCCCCTGCCTGCCTGACCCTGATTGAGCAATGTGGACTTTGAGCTGAGCTAGTAAACCTGCTGCACTTGGGTCCAGCCGTTTGCCTGTTCTTGTGCCAATGGGGAGCCAATGCAGGGATTAAAATTGGGTTGATGTGAGGCCCGCCTTCTGGTCTTGGTGAGAACTTGTGCAGCAGAGTTCTAGAGAAGCTGAAGGTTCTTAATGTTATTTTTTGGAAGACCAGCAAGCAGAATATTACAATAATCTATTTTAACTCATGATAAAAGCCTGCATTAGCATCTCCATATTAGCAAGAGAGAGTAATGGGCGGACCCTAGACAAATTTCTAAGGTGAATAAAAACCATTTTTAACTGCATGTTTGATACGCATGTTTATGAGGGATAAAAGTTAGCTTGGAGTTGAAAATAAAACCCAGGTTTCTGACTGTTTCTGAATGTATTCTTAAACGCTCTTTTAGCCTGAAAAACTGATTCTCTCTCTTAGCTTCAGGACCGATAACTAAAATTTCATTTTTTTTTCCTGGTTGAGCTGCAGAAAGTGATTTGCCATCCATGATTTCAAATATAAAATACAGTTAAGTGCTTCTATTGGCCTTGTGTCATCAGGAGACAGAGCCACGTACAGCTGGGTGTCATCAGCATAGCTATGAAAGCTGACCTCATGGTTTCAGATGACATTCCCCAGTGGAAACATGTAAATGTTAAAAAGCAAGTAGCCAAAAATGGAACCTTGAGGCACACCACATTTAATTAACTTATTTTGCATTAACACAGAGAGTGAACTACAAATGCATTCCTTCAGAAAAAAGATTGTTTTTTCTGCACTTAAATAAGAATGGTTCTCTTCCAGCTGTAAATGCAGACACAGCAGCGAGACGGCTGCCAAGGTACCATCAACAAAGTACATCCTCCGCGAAAATATCATTCTGACGGGAGGGCCCACTATCGGTACGGGACCTATGAGGTTTGAGGGGTCCGGGTCTCCGCTGAGGCAATCTGCGGTCGCCCCAGCTGGTTGGATGCCTCTGTCCCGTCGAGGCCTGACCAGAGCTCTCCCAGGGGCGGCGCCTGGGGGCGGGGGCCTGGACTTTCTCCGGGGGGGCGGCGCTTTCTGGATCTTCTCTCTCTGTGTGGGGTGGGTGGTGTGGGGCATGGGAGGTCGGCGCCTCTGGGGATGGGACCCCTGGGCTAAGGGGGCCTGGGCCCTATGCTGGGGGACGGCTGTTTGACCACCGGGGGACAGTCTACCAGCTGTCCCCTACTTACCCCCTTCCTCATATAATCTCTTATAAGGGTGATGTGGGGGGGTTAAGCCTGTGATGCAACTTGGGGGAAGGAGCTACTTGTTAGTGGTTGCTGAATGGAATGGACCCCCCCCCCCCCCTCTCGGTTTAATTGTACCTTAGACATTTAGGGCCCTTGGTAGGGGGGTGCTTGGACATCACTGCCAGCAAGCAGCAGATGTCCTTTTAGCACCCTGCCCGCCAATTTTAACTGCACCGTAGACATTTAGGGCCCCATAGGTGGGGAGGGTGATGGGACATCACTGTGAGTAATCAGGAGATGTCCCCTCAGTGCCCTACCCGCCAATTTTAACTGCACCCCCTTAGTACACACACCCTTCACTCCTCTAAATATACACTCCAACATAATCACACACATATGCACACACACACACCCTCACAAACACACACACATGCATTTCACAAGAAAGGTGGGACCTAGGACCATTTGTCCCCTCCCCATCCCTGGAAGGGGGTACTGGGCCCTTAGCAATGGCGGCCGTGTTCCCTGGGTGCTGGCTTCCTGAGCCCGACAGCCCTCTCTCCATGCAGGGAGAGGGATCCCTGAGCTTTCTGGCAAGTCCATGAGCCGGGCATCACGTCCCACCTGAGCTGGGGTTTGTCCAAGTCCCTGTGGTGTGGGTTCTGGTCCTTGCCTCTGAGTGCTGGGCCTCGCCAAATTTCCAACTGTGGCTGAGCCTGGTTGGGCCATGTTTACAACACCTCTTGTGGACCCCTTCTTCTCTTGGGTGCCCTCCTCCTGGGCGGGAGTGGCTGGCCCCTGCCTTGCTCCTTACTGGACCAACCGTGGGCCGGGTGGGTGGCTGCCTGGCGCACGGGGCGGGTCTCCCTTGGGGGTCCTCGCTCGTACCTGGGGTTGGGGCGGGAGGATGCCCGGAACTCCTGGGTGGTGATGAGGTGCTCGTCTGGTGCTGGTGGGCACTGTTCTGGGGCAGGGCCCTGCGTTGGGCCCTCCCGGCGGGGGGCTGCTTTCCTGGTTGGGCTGGAGCTGCACTCTCTGTCCCCCCAGGCCTCCCTGCTCTCTGGCTCTGGGGGCCCTGCGGCGCTCCTACTGGCCCTGGCCTGGTTGTCGGATGTGATCGCCCGGGGGGCGGTTGTTCTCTACCTGCTGCCGTGTGGCGTTGGGGGGTTCTGGCTGTCGCAACTACTGCGGTGGGGGTCTTGGTGTGGGGATGACTGGGCACTCTCCTTTCTTCTTTTTACATTCCACCATCCATTTTAGAAGAACATATACGCTCACTTGAGCACAGGCGTTAGCTCACCTTTGCAAAAATAGTTTGTGTGATTGAATCAAATATTTCAAACTAGTTGGTTTGAATGCATAAGTATGCGTGTGTGAACATTATTTGTATTGTGTACATGTTGACATGTGGACTTTTTTGCAGCTAGCAGGTGTGTTTATAACTTTTGAATGTGTGTGGACACTAGATTTGTATTACATCTGAACCTCACCGTAATAATTAACATCCAGAAACTTGTTGCTTTATGCTGCTTCATGGTTTTACCACCCCCCCCCCCCCTCTATAATCACCCTCCTATACAGCCCTCTCTAATATGCCTCTCTATTCTTCCCTCCTTTCCTTTTTCGCCCGGTCCAACACAAAAGATTTTGATTAACATGAATAAAGTTTGGCCTCGATTACAAAAGGGGTTTATTCAGACATACTTCTGGTTTGTCAGAAGTTTCATAACCCCTGTTGTTAAAGTAAAATATGTCCAACACAAGAGGCCTTCAGCTCTCATCTGTCTGCCCAGCTGTAGGACATGACAAGTTTAAAAGAAAAAAAAAGAAAATCTTCTTCTTCCGGCTTCTCCCATCAGGGGTCGCCACAGCGAACAAGTCGCATGGTAAACTTGGCAATGTTTTACGCCGGATACCCTTCCTGACGCAACCTTCTCAAACCGGGCTTGGAACCGGCACGGGGGTTGAGAAGGGAACGGGGACTAGCCCGGAGTCGAACCCTGGTTTCACGGACGGAAGGCGCCGCGAACCAGCACGAGCTAAACCGGCTCCCCAAAAGAAAAAAAAAGAAAATATCCTGTAAAATTCAATCTCTCAAAAATTGAATTAACGTCTACATTTATATGAGCTGGTAATGAAGACTTGTCAGCATATTCATGCTACAATCAATATTTTGTGAGAAATCCATCTTTAATATGTCTTATATAGTTTTTCACATTTAAAGAGATATGATCCACGATAAAGGTGCTCTTTAGTTCTAAAGATACTGAAGCTATTCACCAAACTTTCTGTACTGACTAATCATGACCCAATTGTCCTACTAAAGCAAAGATTATGTCAGAAAATTACTTTTTTAGCTTCGGTATCTTCATTGAGCATTTTTAAGCAAATATGACCCATATTTAAATTTTTAAAAATTCTTTTTTTTTAACTTGTCCTGTCCAACAGCTAGGCAGGCAGATGAGAGCTGAGGGCCTCTTGTGTTGGACATATTTTACATTAACAAGAGGGGTTATTAATCTTCAGACAAACCAAAGGTATGACTGAATAAACCCCTTTTGTAATTGAGGCCAAACTTTATTAATTTCAACCATGTTTGAAAATCTTTGGTGTTGGACCGGACGGAAAAGGAAAGAAGAGAAGAAGACAGAGGGATGTTAGAGAGGGGGGGGGGGGGGGGGTGTGATAGTGAGAGGGGGGGTAAGACCATGAAGCAGCATAGAGCAAAAAGGTTTACTGGTTGTTTATCATTACGTTACGGTTCAAATGTAGTACAAAAAGGGCGGGGCCTGTCCACACACACTCAAATGTTATCAACACACCTGCTAGCTGCATAAATGTCAACATGTACACAAAACAGATAGTGTTCACAAACGAATACCTATGCCTTTAAACCAACTAGTGTGAAATCTTTCATTCATTCAATCATGCAAACTATTAGTGCAAAGGTGAGCTAACACCTGTGCCCAGGTGAGTCTTTATGTTCTTCTAAAATGGATGGTGGAATGTGAAAAGAAGGAGGAGGACCGCCCAGCCACCCCCACACCCAGACCCCCGCCGCAGCAGCAGCGGCAGCCGGAATCCCCCCAACGCCATACGGGAACAGGCAGGGAACAACCGCCCCCCGGGCGACCAAGACCGCCACCCAGGCCAGGGCCAGCAGGACCGCCGCGAGGCCCCCAGAGCCAGAGAGCAGGGAGGCGCGGAGGAAAAGAGAGCGCCGCCCCAGCCCAGCCAGGAAAGCAGCCCCTCCGCCGCGCCGGAAGAGCCCAACGCAGGGCCCGACCGGAGAAGGACGCCCACAGCCCCAGACGAGCACCCCACCACCACCCAGGAGTTCCGGGCATCCCCCCGCCCCAACCCCAGGTACGAGCCAGGACCCCCCAAGCCGGCACCCTGGGGACACGGTCGCCGTCGCCAAGGGAAGGGGTAGGGGACAGATGGACCCAGGTCCCACCTTCCTTGCAAACTGTGTGTGCGTGTATGTGTGTTTGACAGGGTGTGTGTGCATGTGTGTGTGTTTATGTTGGAATGTATATATTGAAGGGGGAGGGGTGTGTGTACTAAGGGGGGTGCAGTTAAAATTGGCGGGTAGGGTGCTAGGAGGACATCTGCTGCTTGCTGGCAGTGATGTCCAAGCACCCCCCCTACCAAGGACCCTACATGTCTAAGGTGCAAATAAAACCGAAAGAGGGGGGGGCTCCCCCCCAAGGCGCATCGCAGGTTAGACCCCCCACCCCCTCACGCTAATATGAGGTTATATGAGGGAGGGGGTAAGTTGGGGACAGCTGGTAGACTGTCCCCCGGTGGTCAAACAGCTGTCCCCCAGCCCCCCCCCCAGCAGACGGGCTAGGCTCACCCAGCCCAGGGGCCCCACCCCCGGAGGCGCGGACACCCCAGACCGGCACCACCCACCCCACAGAGAGAGAGAGAGGAGCCAGAAAGCGTCCCCCCCCCCCCCCCCCCCCGGAGCAAGCCCCGGCCCCCACCCCCAAACACCGGCCCTAGAAGAGCTCCGGTCAGGCCTTGACGGGACCGAGGCAGCCAACCGGCCGAGGCAACCACCGATTGCCTCAGCGGAGACCCCGACCCGTCAGCCCCCCCGCCCCGTTCCAATAATGCCCCCCCCCTCCCCCCCAGAACGCCCCCCCACAGGACAGGGCCGACAAGCTCCTCACCCCGCCCTAACCCAAACCCCGCAGCCGAAGCGGATGACACCCAGAGCGACCGGGGGCCCCGACAGGGTTGTCCCATCCCAGAGACAGGGAAGGGCCGATTCCAGCCCCAGGTGCAGATGGGCAGCCCATCCATCGCCGCTGGGCCCCCCCCCCCCGGGCAGGGTCCCCCGCCAACCCCCCCCAGCACAGGCAAAGGTACCACCCCCCCAAGCCAAACCAGACCACCACCCCACCCCCCCACCATACACCCCCACACCCAAGCCCAGAGGACCATGCAGCGCCCCAGCCCGCCCCACCCAGGCACCGGACCCGACCCCCCGACAAACGGAGCCCCCACCGCCCCCGCCAGGCACCGGAGGCCCCAACCCCCACCCCAAACCACGGCAGAAGGGCAAGGAGCAGCGACGACCAAGCCCCCCACCCCCTAAGTCATGGAGTCAACCACAGGAGATCAGAGAGACTGAATTCTTTCAAAGTTACTTGAACTTTGGGCTGACATTTTTTCCAAGCTGATATGATCAAACAGCAGATTTCTTTGTTGACTTATGTTTATATTTTTCTTGTTTTTCCAATTTATTAAAATAGTTTTTTTGGCAATACAAAGAGTTATGAAAATGATTGATGCTAATCCGTCTTCTATATCGATGGCACTCATGTCACCAAGCACACAAAGTGACGGTGAGGCCGTGATTGAAACCTTAAGCCAGACTGATAGATCGGCACATACCTGCTGCCAGAGAGCCTGGACAGGTGTGCAGAACCACAGTGCGTGCAAGTAACTGTCGGGTAGATTACTATCACAGTGCTCGCAAATGTCTGAGTTACTGAGACCCATCTTGAACATCCTCTGTCCAGTGTAGTAAATTCTGTGAAGAGTTTTGAGATGGATTAGCTGCAGATTTAGACTTTTTGTCAGTTTAAAGGTGTTTAGACAGAGTTCTGACCAGAAGCTTTCATCTGTGCTGATGCTCAAATCTGCATCCCATTTTGTTGTTGGAAGGGCAATATTGTTATCTAAATTACATAAAAGTTTGTATATTTTGGAGAGTTCTATTCATTGAAAAATTAATCAGAGTGGTAACTACATCTGGTAGCTTTAAATCGTCGTCTTTATATTTATACTTTTTAGTAATACTTGATTTAAGTTGCTGATATTCCGAGAAGTTATTTATTCCATGTTTGTCTTGAAGTTCCTGGGGAGTTATGAAACTTCTATCAATAATTATGTGCTCTAGTTGTTTTATGCCCCCTGCTTGCCAAGCTGGGAAGTGAATCATTTTTTTGTTTATAAGGATGTCCGGGTTGTTCCAGATGGGTGTCATTTTGCACGGTTGAATTGATGATTTTGATATTTTGAGAAATTCCCACCAGGCTGTTAAAGTGGCGTTTATATTAATAGTTTTGAAACAATCCTGTTTTTTAACTGTTTGGCTAATAAATGGTAGCTGTGACAGGTTGATCTTTCCACATAACGCCTGTTCCAAGTCTAACCATGAGTTGGTTTCTGGATTATTTTTTAACCATTTTAAGATGTATTTTAATCTATTTGCAAGAAAGTATTTGTGGAAATTAGGTAATTCTAATCCTCCACAGCTTTTTGCAGATTTTAAAGTTTTTAGACTAATTCTTGCAGGTTTATTGTTCCATAGAAAGCTTGATATGGATGAGTCTAATGTTTTGAACCATTTTAATGGCGGTTGTGTGGGAATCATTGAGAAGAGATAATTAACTTTGGGTAAGATTTTCATTTTAACCGTGGCTACCTTGCCCATAAGGGACAGAGGCAGGTTGGTCCAGCGTGTTAGATCGTCCTGTATGCTTTTCAGTAATGGGGTGTGGTTTAGCTGCACCAGTTCTGATAGTTTGGGGGAAAAGTAGGTACCCAGATATTTGATATTTCCTGTTTTAACTGGAATTGTGAGTCATTGTTCCATATTCCTGTTGAGTGGTAATAAAACAGACTTATTCCAATTAATGGAATAGTCTGATATGGAGGAGAATTCATTTATGATCATTGCTGTTTCATTTACAGAATGTAAATTCCTTAAAAACAGTAATATGTCATTCGCATAAAGACTAATTTTATGATGGCTGTGTTTGGTTTTTATTCCTATAATGCTCTCATTCTGTCTTATTGCTGCAGATAAAGGCTCAATGAATATAGCAAAAAAGAGAAGGAGAGAGTGGGCAACCCTGTCTGGTTCCTCTTCCAAGAAAAAAACTGTTTGAAGTCTGTTTATTAGTTCTCACTGATGCATTGCGGTTGTGATATAATATTTTGATCCAATTGATGAATGCTTCTCCAAAACCAAACTTATGGAGGGCAGCAATAAAGAAATTCCAATTTACTCTGTCAAAGGCTTTTTCAGCATCCAGCGATAGTACCGTCATTTCCTGGTTTTCAATGGTGGCAAAGTCTATTATATTAACTAGTCTACGGACATTATCATCCGAGTGTCTGCCTTCGATGAATCCAGTTTGGTCGAAGTGAATTATGTGAGGGGTGATTTTTTCTATTCTCTGTGCTAGTGCTTTGCAGATAATTTTTACATCTGCATTGATTAGAGAAATAGGGCGATAGCTTGAAGGACTAGTGGGATCTTTGTCTGGTTTTAGAAAAAGTATTATGTTGGCTGAGTTCATGTTAGGTGGCATTGATTCGCTCTCATTAATAGATGTGACGTTTTATAAAATGTTGGTGCCAGTTGTTCCCAGAATTCTTTATAAAACTCAGCAGGAAAGCCGTCAGGCCCTGGTGCTTTACCATTGGGCATTAGTAACAGAGCTTCATGAAGTTCAGACAGCGAGAGCGGAGAATCTAAGTTTGTGATTTGATCTTCATTTAGCCTGGGTAGGTTTACATTATTAAGAAATGAGTCAATACTTTGCTCTGACGGATTGATCTGCGGTGTGTACATGTTTTTATAAAAGTTTTCAAATGCGTTATTAATTTTGACCGGGTCATGAGTGACATTTCCTGTTTGGTCCGTAATAGAGGTGATTGATGATTTTTCTCTATTAATTTTAAGCTGATTAGCCAGAAATTTGCCAGATTTATTAGAGTTTTCAAATCTTTCAAGTCGTAGCCTTTGTATTTGAAATTGTGTTTGTTTATTGATGATGTCATTTAACTGCAGCTTTAAATTTTTCAGATCTCCCAGAATGCGTTCCTGTGCAGAAGCAGCATAAGCAGTCTCCAGGGTTTTGATTTTATTTTCTAATTCTAATAAATCTGCTTTCTCTTTGCGTTTTTTGTGCATTGAATAAGAAATGATTTTCCCTCTCATGACTGCCTTTGCTGTTTCCCACAGAATGCACGGTGAGATGTCTGGAGTATTGTTGAAGTCTAAGAAGGTTGCCCACTCTTTTTTAAAGAATTCAAGAAATTCCTGGTCTTTTAACAGAGACGTATTAAACCTCCAGGTTGTACCAGAGGGTGTGGAATTTTCCCTAGAAATATTTACAGAGACTGGTGCATGATCACTGATAATAATTGGATGGACATTGGAGCTTTGAATATTTTTTAAAAGAGAGTTACTTATTAATAAATAGTCTAAACGGGAGTGTGAGTGGTGAACTGGAGAGAAAAAGGTGAACCCTTTAGTGTTTGGGTGACATGAGCGCCACGCGTCACAGAGACCCAAATCACTCATGTACTGCTTTAGAATACTTGCAGACCGCCATGTACGCTGGTTTGCTGCTGTGCTGAGTCTGTCACGTTCAGGGTCCAGAACCAGATTGACGTCTCCTCCTATAATGATTGTGGAGTCAGAGTGAACTGAGAGTGAGGTGAAGAATCTGTGAAAGAAGGAAGAGTCGTCAACATTAGGGCCGTAAACACTCGCTATACAAAAGTCCTTATTTTGAATAGATATATTAATGATTACAAATCTGCCTTCTGGGTCAGTAACTGTATCCTTATGAGTAAAATTAAGATTTTTATTAATTAAAACAGCAACTCCTCATTGTTTGGAGTTGTAACTGGCAGAGTATATAACTGGAAATTGTAAGCAGCACATAAGGTGATTCAAAGAATTCGATAAATGGGTCTCCTGCAGTAGAGCTATATCTGCTTTTAGACCATCCAGGTGATTTAACACTTTCAATCTCTTTGGCCCAGAGCCAAGTCCACGCGCATTCCAGCTAATTCCATCTTAAGACTGTTCATAACTGCTCTGACTGAAAAGGTGTAAAGCTAAGTAGTGCTTGTGTACCAGTCCGTGTGCGCGTGTGTCCGTGTGCCCGCATTGAGAAGCGCTGTGCATGTGTGCGCGTGAACGTTTTCTGGCTATGTGAGCTGCGTGTCGCGTGCGTCCTATGAGAGCCTGTGAGAGGTGTTTGCAGTATGTCGGCGTGTGTGTGCGGGATCGCATGTGCACGCCCCTGTGTGCGCTTGTGTGCGCGCGCGCCCGTTCCGTGCATAAGTAAATACTTACCGAGGATGAGTTGCTTCCAGGTGATTTACATATGATGAGGGGGGGAGGGGGGGGAGGAAAGGAAAGAAAAAACAAATAGAAGGGAAAACGAAAACAACAACAAAACAACAATAGACACATGAGTGGGACTGAGGTGAAGCAGAAAAAAAAGACTGTTTTCAGCTCTCGGCCTCGGCCCTTCACCAGCTCCTTTTGTTTGAAATTTTCGAATTTAGCCACAATAGGACGCGGGCGCTGGTGGTCGGACCTTCTTCCTCCGAGGCGGTGTACCCTGTGGAAAGAGATCTTCTGCACCTCCTCCTTGGGGAGCTTCAGGTGGACCTCCAAAAAGGACCTCACAGTGGCCTCGGGGTCTTCTCCTGCCTCCTCTGAAACCCCCGCGATCACTAGATTGTCCCTCATGCTCCTCGACTGAAGATCCAGGAGGGTTTCCTTTATGGATCGGTTCTCCTCGGAGAGACGGGCGGTGTCATTGCCCAGGATCTTGACGGTCTCTCTGAGGGCCTGGTTCTCCGCTGCGAGCTCCCGCACCTGCTGCTGGCTGAATTCCAGAGACTCCCGCAGACCTTGAAATTCTCTATGGAGGATCTCCAGCAAATTGAGGCGGCAATCAAAGCTGGAGAGCTTTTTATCAATCGCATCCAGGATATCGCTCACGCCGCTGCCTGGAGAGGACGCAGCCCCGGGAGAGTCCTCAGGCCGTTCACGCTTGGCGGAGGGGGTGGTGGTGGCGGTTCTGGGCTTCACCATGACACAGGTATTATATCACTCGTCAATGAATTTCTCCAGGTCCTCCAGGCTGACAGAAGCTTAATACTCTTAACAGGTTATGTTAGTTTGCAGGAAATATTTTAATATGGCGGAAAAATGAAACAAGATTCGAAAATGTTTGTTAAAAAGCTTATGCGCCGCCAAGTCGACTCACCACACTCGTCTCGCTGGGTCTCACGATACTACAGCATCACGTCCCCAACTCCCCAAATTTTTAAAAATTCTTAAAAATAAACAGTGAATTGACAGCTGAAAGAGATGACCAGGTGGCAGAGGGTAGACACTGTCTCCCCAACCCTTGCTGAGGACAAAGGACTCCTAACGACCTGAAACCATGTAGTCTAGACCAGTGTTTTTCAACCTTTTTTGAGCCATGGCACACTTTACCCTTGACAAAAATCCCGCGGCACACCAGCATCCAAAAAAAAAAAGCAGAAATTTATGGTCTGCCCCCCCCCCCCCCCCCCCCCCCGCCGCAATCTCACATGGATTTGGGTGATAATTGTGGCAGAAAAAGCAGGAAGTTGCGGCTGTATTTTTCTAATAGATGAAATAAAAGTTAAATTAGAAAAATTTAGAAACTGTTTGTTTGTTGTGGTTTCAAGACGTTTCACAAGGACGACTCATTGTGCGCTGTCCCTTTAAGCCAATACATCATGGGAGATGTAGTGTGAAAAGACGAGCTATAGCTGGTATTTATGTTAGAACTGAGCGACTTTATCAGCAGAATTAAGAACAAGGAAGTGAAGACTTTAACCACTTCTGATTGGTCAGACTGATGACATGTGATTAAGCCTTCAAGAATGATTGGCGGAGACAGTTAAAGGGGCGGGACTTTTCCTTACACAGTTATAGCTGCAGGTAAATCGCGTTACCGTCATTCTTATCAAAATATCTTTAATAGAATTAAATAAACACAAAGAAAAAGTAATTTTAAGATCTTTTCTATTCCTAACTACTCAGTGTTTTATCAGTGCCTGTTTGGATGAACAAAGAGCTGATTTCCCGGAGATGGAAAATGTGAATGAGGGCAATTTCCCACGGCGCACTTGACCATCTCCCACGGCACACTAGTGTGCCGCGGCACACTGATTGAAAAACACTGGTCTAGACAATGCTATCCAGTTTCAGGTATGACTCCTCCTTTACCAACTATTTCAGAAATGACAAAGCCTTTTGGACAAGGGGTGAAACGTCTTCAACTTTAAAAACCAAGTCCAGATGACAACCTTTAGACCTACTACTATGATCATATGGCAAATACAACATATAAAAAGGTTGTTTTGGTTTAGCCTTCAGTTCCTGTCTTCCACAACATTAATATTGCCAATGGCAAATACCTGTGCCAACATTTAAAAAGGTTTAAAAGGTTCCTCTTTTGGACTCCTATAGTGCCTTTGACCCTTGTGCTACCTCTAGGCACTTTAACTTTGGGAGTTGGGTCATCTAGACCCACTAGACAGTGCTCTGAACCTTTTTTCTTCAATGATTTGTGATCTTCACTGGTGTCCATGGATTACATGAAATCTTTCCACCTTTATCCACCTTTGTCATGGTAGGAAGAACACGTCACTGGAAGGGGGGGTGGTCATCTAAGATAGCACAAGGGTTAAAGCCAACATGGACTTTGGAATCAAGAATTCCCAGGGGTTTGTGGGATTTTAGAGCAATGAATTTTTGTTATAGTAAAATTAATGTTGCCACACCCATTTAGTGGGTTGCCACACCCAGATAATTATATATAGGGGGCTTAAGGGCAGGGATGTCCAGTTTAGCTTAGTCAGGTTGTTAGTTCAATTGAGTATTTTTCTATTGAATTCTATGTATTCATGATCTTTTTGATTTTATGTTTTACTTCTTCAATTACCTATACGAAGCCCATAGAAACAACTGTTGTTGTGAATTTGGGCCATATTTCATGGCACCTTCTTCTGTTATACTTCCTGATGCACTTTAAAACAAGTTGCACCGCACTTTCGTCTGCTTGTTTCTACAATAAAAATGACTGGAATACAGACTGTTATTTATTAAAGATTTTTTTCAGAAATAGAAAAGTTTATTTAAACACATTAAATGACAGGAGAGAGAGGAAAATGACACAGCAAAGTTCCAGGAATGGAACCCTGAGGCACACCATATTTAATTTCGTGGACCTTACGAAAGTGTGTGTCCATACTTACCATAAAGTTTCTCTCCATGAGATAAGATTCAAACAACTTGAGGACAGTCCCTGAAAGGCGAAGGCTTTTAAGTCTGTTTACAAAAATCAGGGACCTCATTTATAAAACTTTGCGTAGGATTTGCGTCAGAAGTGGCGTACGGATGAAACATAGGACGTGCGTACGCACAGAAACATTTGGATTTATAAAAACATGCGCACACACATCCTACGCATCTTTCCCTTAATAAATCACAACCAATTCTAAATGCAGCACAGCTTTTGCGGCTTCATGACACGCCCATAGTTGCCCATAAATAGTCCGTGAAACGCCCACAAATGAATATTCATTGATTGCGAAATCATGGCAAACACAGAGAGGAAATCAAAAAAACGTAACTTCACTAAATGTGAAGTAGAAGTTATCGTTGGTTAGGTGGAAAAGAGGAGAAAAATGTTGTTTGGAGGGCACAGTGTGGGCATTACTAATGCCAAAAAGGCACTTGAGTGGCAAACGGTGGCAGGCGGCGTAAATGCTGTAGCCTCACAACCTCGGACCGTGGCCGAAATAAAAAAGAAATGGTCGGACATCAAAGTCGAGGCAAAAAAACGTCTAGCGCTCCATCGCCAGAGTGTGTCTGCCACGGGTGGGGGAAAGGGGACAGTCTCTCATCAAGAGGGGAGCTGACCCCTCTTGATGAGAGACTTGCGGCAATTATTGGGGAATCCCTATCAAGTGGAGTGGTGACTGAGGCGGAGGGGGACACCGACGCGCCAGATGCACCGGGTCACCCGGCTAAGGGTCGGCTGAGATATTCCTGACCTGTCAGCAATTCCCTCTGAAAAGTGCCAGTCGCCAGGAACCATAGTGTTGTTAGGACTTGAAGTGGGACTGGCACGGCGTGGTTCCTCCGAGTGCTCCTCTGTAACGCCGGGCCCAAAAGCCCGCAGAGCTCCAACAGGACGTCTCGAGGAAGTGGGAACCGGCTCATAAGCCACTCGTCCTCGTTTGCCAGCAAGTCTTCTTGCTGTCTAAAGATGTGTTCACTCCGAATTCTTCCATTTGCCACATCTTCTAAGAGCGCAAGATCAGCCATTGTGCGTCATTACGCATTGTGATGGGGCATTTTATTTCCCTCCATTTAGTTACATCTGACAAGCTACAGATGTCGGTAATAATTGACGTGGAAAAGGGAAATTGATCAGCGCAAATGTAATTTCTTGTTGCTTTCTGAATGGTTGAGACATACCCCATACATTGTTTTATCAAAAATAAAACAAACTAAAAGCATATGCATGATTACCATAATTCCATAGTTTATGAAGAAATGTTTTAAACTGTCAGTTTGTTTTTAAAACCGGTTTTGGCCAATACCTAATTTCGCCAGCAGAGGGCGCTCGGTGCTCTGTATATTTTGCAGGTAAGGTGGCTGAAATTAACACACAAATGATAACAGTAATGATGTGTTTTGAGGGCTTTAGAGGGGAACTTAAGTGACGTTAATTTGTAATTTGAACAAGTTAGTAGGACTCGGACGCCGCGGTTTGTTGCCAAGATGGCGGACGTGAATCGGTGGCGAGCAGTTTCACACACATTAGAGATGTTTAAGTCCAGTGTAAGCTAAAAAGTGAGACAGTTTTTCTCAGTCGCTTCAGTACAATCCTCAGATCAGAATTGAAGTTTGCAAATTCGTGTGTGCATTTCTCAAAACAATTTATACAAACAGCAAAACACTATGGATTTCTTGCAAAAGCCTGTAACTTGCTCAAAATGTTTAGATCATCTCTCAAAACTAAGTCTTTATGTCATTGAACATGTCAGTGCCATCAGAATGTCAAGTCTTTGTGTCATTCTCTACGAACAAGACAGTCAAATTTCTTTGTCATGTTGTCAATATGACTGTGTACTTTAGAGGGAGGTCCTGATGTAAACTATGGCTAAAGTTTTGATGACAATTATTATAAAATATAAGTTACACCTTTTTTGTTTGATTGCAAGAGACTGGACAAGATTCACGTTTACACTTTTATTGTTCATATTGTAATTTGTTGACAGACCATGTCATACCAACATAGAAAAACCCACTGCAAACAGTAACACAAAGGGAAAAAAAAGATAGGACAATATTCTGTACAACAGTACAGGCAGTGCAGTAGGAACTGGTGTGGTCGTCCTACAGCTCTTGTCGTTCCTGTATGTTAGGCCACAAATTCTCATCCACATCACAGCGAATATTCTCTCTTGCAATACAGCGAAATATGTTTGTCACATTATGACAACTTGGTCAACCATTTTGCAGTTAATGACTTATACGATGAACTAATGACTAGGTGTTTTGAGGAGTCAGACTATTGCACAGTGAACTATATAAAACATTTTGATCAACATGACATAAACAATTGATAATGTAGCAAAGAACAGAGAATTGTACATAATCATTTGCATGGATGTACCAAAGCAATTGCAACTTGTTCAAAGAAGTGAGAAACTGCTTATATGATGTGCACAAGTGACATCATGATGTGAAGATTGAACAAATAGTTTTGGGAATTTCATTCTGATCTGAGAATTGTACTAAAGCGACTGAGAAAAACTGTAAACTATCTGATGAGAGATGCATAAAAGCCTTGCAGAAGTGTGAATTTATGGAATAGGCATGTGAACAAGAATTAAAGTGTTGATCACATTAAGTTCTTAGGTCCAGAGCTAAGCTAAGCTAAAGCTCACGCATATGCGGAGTTAGACCATTGTTAAGTCCGTCACTGAGCAGGTACAGGAGTTTGAATTAATCACAAGATTTTGTAATATGCTTACGGTCGTTTTAATTGTGTGGAAAAAATACAAGTTCTTATGTTAGGAGTTAAAGTGTCTGCCAATGGAGTAAAATGCATTTTGGAATTTTTGTTTACTCTTAAAAGTTATGTAATCTGTATAAAACAGTGCAGAAGTTGTGTTGTATGTGTTAATGGTGCAGAGTTATGCGTATACGTCAGTAGCTGACCAGCAGAAGAAGCCAAGTCCGGGCTGGATGAATGAGTCAGCAGAATATATGACGAAGTGCGCTCTTTTTGACTGGGATTTTGTATATTTTGCAGGTTTTTTTCAAAATTAAATATGTTACAAAGAGAGTGAGTTGGCCCATCATTCTGAACCGTGTAACAATTGCACCTATATCTGCTCCGCCAGACGGACACATTGACGAGAAAATAAGTTTTGTACATTATTTTGTTCTCTTAACTATATTATTTATGAAGATGAATTGCACAACATGCCAATATTGCAGAACATATTTCACTTTTCTTTCTGCAAATAAGTGTTCATTTGAATTTCTGTTATAATTTTCGTTTGATTTTTTTTGTTTGTTTCACTGCTGATGGATCAAACGGGTGTTGGTGTAGGCTGTTAATTGTAAGACTTGCTTTGTGAATTCTTCATGTTATTTCTGAGAGGCAGTATTGTCATTTTCACTTTCACGTGTTTCTTCCTCTCAGAGGTTCATAGTAAAGCCAACAACAAACAATATCTGAACTTTTGCAAAAATTGGATGTGCGTATTGTTCATCTAAAAAGAAAGCGTTCAGCCGATCACGGCTAGCTCCACAGAGAAAGTGTGCGTGTGTGTTATCCTGAGAAGACACTTCCTGGAAGGGGCTGTTCCTCTCTTTGTGACATCACAATGTGGGAACCCACTCATTTCGTGGATTGGGAGGGGCTGGTGCTCGCAGTGTAGGGTTTTAGAGGAATACTCAGGAATGCGTGAACGGATCAAAATAACGCTTATGGGTTGTTCTTTGTGAAGAATCAATATTATAATACCCTTAAAAGATCAAAAAAGTTGATTCTGCATAATGTAGGCCCTTTCATGTAAACAGTTTTCACTGTCCATTGTTTTCCATGCTGTGTACTTTTAGAAGATGACAGCTCCGTCACCTTGGAGGAAGTGTTAATGTTTGCTGCAGGTGTGCCACGTGTGCCTCCAGGTGATATGAGTCCTCTGCCACGCCTTCACTTCCTGTCTTCCTCAATATTAATATTGCCATTGGCAAATACCTGTGCCAACATTTAAAAAGGTTCGTCTTTTGGACTCCTATAGTGCCTTTAAAGCCAACACAGACTTTGGAATCAATAATTGCCCTGGCTTTGTCTCATTTTAGAGCAATTAATTTATGTTATTGTAAAATTAATGCTGCCACACCCAGATAGTTACATTCCAAGGCCTAATTTCTGTTATACTTTCTGTTCCACTTTGAAACAAGTTGCACCAGAAATTTGGTTTAAATGATGTTTCTTATGCTTGTTTCTAAAGTAAAAATGAATGGACTACAGACTGTTTTTATGAAAGAGTTTTTTCAGGCATAGAAAACTTTATTTGACACATTGAATGACAAGAGAGAGAGGAAAATGACATAGCAAATACTACACATAAAAAGGTTTTTTTGGTTTAGTTCAGGGGTGTCCAAATCCAGGTCCAGAGGGTCAGCCTCCTGCTGGTTTTCCAGAAATCCTACCTTATCTGTTATTGATTACCTGCATCAGGTGTGCTTGGCCAATAAGCAGCTTCAGTGGCAAGTTGGTTGGAAAACAGGTTGGATACCGGCCCTCAGTTCCTAGATTTGGGCACCCCTGGTTTATCTACAACACAGATATGTCCCTAAAAGTTTTACAGACCAGCCACGTTTTTTAGGGTGATGTAGTTCTCTACAGCTGATTCCCACTGCAAAGAAGTTCTTAGACCACTCTGTTGTTGTAGTTCTCCAAGGAAAGTTTCATGCTCATTCCCACCAGGAGTTGCTGGCACTGGCATGATGCTGGTAATGTGGTTCAAGGTCTGGGCAGATGCCGGGGAAACCGCCATTGATCCCAGCAAATCTACGAGCAAGAACAGAAAAGTGTTCATACTGAAAAACACATCAAAAAGGTTGAGCTTTCCTGTTCATTTTCTAGTGTCGTGGTCATTCTAATTATCTCCACAGTTTCTTACAGAACAAAAATGCAGAGACAAGCAATGATCATAGGTTAAACCAGGTATCAAATATTAAAGAAAGTAATACACAAAATACTACTAATCCGGAAAAGTGTATATGAAATTTTCCTTTTTATAATCAAAATGTAAAAATCTTTTCAGGTGTATTCAGGTACACAAACTTTAGAGCAACATATTATTTCGGTTTTAAGAAATTAATGTTCATTTTTCTGTCAGTGGAAAATGGAGATAAGATGTGTTTTTCAAGTATAAATGAACGGTAAATTAACTTTTTTTTAGCTGTTAACCTGTAAAAAAAAGGGTTTTCAAAGTGCTGACTGTTGATCCTTGCCAATATTTTCAACAGTTTAAGATCAACTTGTTTAATTCCTCAAAACTATTTGGTCCTGGACCATGAGTGTCAGCCTCTGGTGAAGATGGAGGAGAAAAATCCCCAACCTAGAATAACCTACACTACACACATTTTGAAAAAAGGAGCCTCTGATTCAAATAAGGGGCCAATTGTCAATGAGAAAGGACAGAGAGACACATAGTGTTCTCACCCATACTCATAAAGTATATAGAGTGTAAATTACTAAGCCACTGATCTTTTTACAAAGTGGGTTGTGGCAAAATCTCTCTATAACCAAAACTGTTGTCAAGAGAAATTGTCATTATTTTTGCTTGACTTTGGACAGCATGAGCACAGGCCTTCCATTTTTGTTCACCCAGGTCGGTATTTTCTTCTTCAGACACGGAGTGAGAATCAAAAAGGACCATAAATGACATTTCCTAAGACAATTCTTTATCATTTCATAAAACTGAGTCGAAGCCAGACTGTGTTTAACAGTTTTGTGTTATTTTTGTGAGCTCTTATCCTACCAGGAGAAAAGACGACTCGATCACTGAGGCTCCGCCTTTCGCTCCTTGTGGGTGACGCCCATTTCATGATGTCAACCCAAAGGTCTGCCTAGGCAGCGTGTCTGTGTTTCACCCACAAGAAAAACAAACAATATCTGAACTTTTGCAAAAATTGGATGTGCGTATTGTTCATCTAAAAAGAAAGCGTTCAGCCGATCACGGCTAGCTCCACAGAGAAAGTGTGCGTGTGTGTTATCCTGAGAAGACACTTCCTGGAAGGGGCTGTTCCTCTCTTTGTGACATCACAATGTGGGAACCCACTCATTTCGTGGATTGGGAGGGGCTGGTGCTCGCAGTGTAGGGTTTTAGAGGAATACTCAGGAATGCGTGAACGGATCAAAATAACGCTTATGGGTTGTTCTTTGTGAAGAATCAATATTATAATACCCTTAAAAGATCAAAAAAGTTGATTCTGCATAATGTAGGCCCTTTCATGTAAACAGTTTTCACTGTCCATTGTTTTCCATGCTGTGTACTTTTAGAAGATGACAGCTCCGTCACCTTGGAGGAAGTGTTAATGTTTGCTGCAGGTGTGCCACGTGTGCCTCCAGCTGGTATGAGTCCTCTGCCACGCCTTCACTTCCTGTCTTCCTCAATATTAATATTGCCATTGGCAAATACCTGTGCCAACATTTAAAAAGGTTCGTCTTTTGGACTCCTATAGTGCCTTTAAAGCCAACACAGACTTTGGAATCAATAATTGCCCTGGCTTTGTCTCATTTTAGAGCAATTAATTTATGTTATTGTAAAATTAATGCTGCCACACCCAGATAGTTACATTCCAAGGCCTAATTTCTGTTATACTTTCTGTTCCACTTTGAAACAAGTTGCACCAGAAATTTGGTTTAAATGATGTTTCTTATGCTTGTTTCTAAAGTAAAAATGAATGGACTACAGACTGTTTTTATGAAAGAGTTTTTTCAGGCATAGAAAACTTTATTTGACACATTGAATGACAAGAGAGAGAGGAAAATGACATAGCAAATACTACACATAAAAAGGTTTTTTTGGTTTAGTTCAGGGGTGTCCAAATCCAGGTCCAGAGGGTCAGCCTCCTGCTGGTTTTCCAGAAATCCTACCTTATCTGTTATTGATTACCTGCATCAGGTGTGCTTGGCCAATAAGCAGCTTCAGTGGCAAGTTGGTTGGAAAACAGGTTGGATACCGGCCCTCAGTTCCTAGATTTGGGCACCCCTGGTTTATCTACAACACAGATATGTCCCTAAAAGTTTTACAGACCAGCCACGTTTTTTAGGGTGATGTAGTTCTCTACAGCTGATTCCCACTGCAAAGAAGTTCTTAGACCACTCTGTTGTTGTAGTTCTCCAAGGAAAGTTTCATGCTCATTCCCACCAGGAGTTGCTGGCACTGGCATGATGCTGGTAATGTGGTTCAAGGTCTGGGCAGATGCCGGGGAAACCGCCATTGATCCCAGCAAATCTACGAGCAAGAACAGAAAAGTGTTCATACTGAAAAACACATCAAAAAGGTTGAGCTTTCCTGTTCATTTTCTAGTGTCGTGGTCATTCTAATTATCTCCACAGTTTCTTACAGAACAAAAATGCAGAGACAAGCAATGATCATAGGTTAAACCAGGTATCAAATATTAAAGAAAGTAATACACAAAATACTACTAATCCGGAAAAGTGTATATGAAATTTTCCTTTTTATAATCAAAATGTAAAAATCTTTTCAGGTGTATTCAGGTACACAAACTTTAGAGCAACATATTATTTCGGTTTTAAGAAATTAATGTTCATTTTTCTGTCAGTGGAAAATGGAGATAAGATGTGTTTTTCAAGTATAAATGAACGGTAAATTAACTTTTTTTTAGCTGTTAACCTGTAAAAAAAAGGGTTTTCAAAGTGCTGACTGTTGATCCTTGCCAATATTTTCAACAGTTTAAGATCAACTTGTTTAATTCCTCAAAACTATTTGGTCCTGGACCATGAGTGTCAGCCTCTGGTGAAGATGGAGGAGAAAAATCCCCAACCTAGAATAACCTACACTACACACATTTTGAAAAAAGGAGCCTCTGATTCAAATAAGGGGCCAATTGTCAATGAGAAAGGACAGAGAGACACATAGTGTTCTCACCCATACTCATAAAGTATATAGAGTGTAAATTACTAAGCCACTGATCTTTTTACAAAGTGGGTTGTGGCAAAATCTCTCTATAACCAAAACTGTTGTCAAGAGAAATTGTCATTATTTTTGCTTGACTTTGGACAGCATGAGCACAGGCCTTCCATTTTTGTTCACCCAGGTCGGTATTTTCTTCTTCAGACACGGAGTGAGAATCAAAAAGGACCATAAATGACATTTCCTAAGACAATTCTTTATCATTTCATAAAACTGAGTCGAAGCCAGACTGTGTTTAACAGTTTTGTGTTATTTTTGTGAGCTCTTATCCTACCAGGAGAAAAGACGACTCGATCACTGAGGCTCCGCCTTTCGCTCCTTGTGGGTGACGCCCATTTCATGATGTCAACCCAAAGGTCTGCCTAGGCAGCGTGTCTGTGTTTCACCCACAAGAAAAACAAACAATTTCCAGACTTTTGCAAAGATGGATGTGCGTATTGTTCATCTAAAAAGAAGCGTTCAGCCGATCACGGCTAGCTCCACAGAGAAAGTGTGCGTGTGTGTTATCCTGAGAAGACACTTCCTGGAAGGGGCTGTTCCTCTCTTTGTGACATCACAATGTGGGAACCCACTCATTTCGTGGATTGGGAGGGGCTGGTGCTCGTAGTGTAGGGTTTTAGAGGAATACTCAGTAATGCGTGAACGGATCAAAATAACGCTTATGGGTTTTTCTTTGTGAAGAATCAATATTATAATACCCTTAAAAGATCAAAAAAGTTGATTCTGCATAATGTAGGCCCTTTCATGTAAACAGTTTTCACTGTCAATTGTTTTCCATGCTGTGTACTTTTAGAAGATGACAGCTCTGTCACCTTGGAGGAAGTGTTAATGTTTGCTGCAGGTGTGCCACGTGTGCCTCCAGCTGGTATGAGTCCTCTGCCACGCCTTCACTTCCTGTCTTCCTCAATATTAATATTGCCATTGGCAAATACCTGTGCCAACATTTAAAACCCAGATAGTTACATTCCATGGCCTAATTACTGTTATAATTTCTGTTGCACTTTGAAACAAGTTGCACCAGAAAATTGGTTTAAATAATGTTTCTTCTGCTTGTTTCTAAAGTAAAAATGAATGGACTACAGACTGTTTTTCAATCAATATTATAATACCCTTAAAAGATCAAAAAAGTTTATTCTGCATGATGTAGGCCCTTTCATGTAAACAGTTTTCATTGTCAATTGCTTTACATGCTGTGTACTTTTAGAAGATGACAGCTCCGTCACCTTGGAGGAAGTGTTAATGTTTGCTGCAGCTGTGCCACGTGTGCCTCCAGCTGGTATGAGTCCTCTGCCACGCCTTCACTTCAACAACATCACCCGGACCCAGGTACAGGCCCTCCTAATCGCCTTTTTGTGCCTAATGATGTTTTTTACATGTCTTCCAGTGGGGCATTGCTCTCGCCATCCTGGTGGAGCTCGTACAGTTTTTTTGTGCATGTTCTGTTGGCCAACCATGACAAAAGATGTCCGGGAGTACATTGTCCATGTCTGAACTGTGCACGCAACAAGGCCTCACACCGACCCCCTTCAGGCTTTCTCTGTCCCATTCCTGTGCCTTTCCGGCCCTTGTCCCATGTAGCTCAGAACTTCGTAACTGGTCTGCCCTATTCTCAAGGCAGATGGAAGCTTGGAAAGCGGCACAAAATAGACGGTCTTGGAAAAATAGTCGACTGTGTTTAATACAGTTTTGTTGCCTTCAGAAGGTGGGGGGCCACCGACAAAATCCACAGCTATGTGGAACCAGGGTCGATGAGGAACTGGGAGTGGTTGCAGAAGTCCAGCTGGTGCACGATGGGAAGCCTTGCCTCGAGCACAGACAGAGCAGGCCTGGACAAAGTCCTGTGTGTCAGCAGACATGGAGGGCCACCAGAATTGCTGTTTAAGTAAGTCAAGATCCGGTGTATCCCAGGATGGCAAGTCACCTTGGAGTTCTGGCCCCACTGCAGTACTGAGGAACGAGTAGGTGGGGGAACAAACAGGAGACCCGAGGGACATTCAGGAGAAGAGGGAAGGTCTTCCAGAGCCCTCTGAACCTCATACTCCACCTCCCAGATGGCTGCACCGACAACACAGGAACGTGGTAGGATGGTGTCCTGAGGATTGTTGCAGGAGGCTGGCAGCTCAAATTGCCTGGACAGAGCATCAGGCTTTAGGTTGCGAGACCCTGTGCGGTATGTGAGTGTGAAATTAAGGCGTCCCAGGAAGGCTTGACAGGGTTCAGTCTGCAGGAAGAACAGAGGTAAGATAGTTTTTATGATCAGTCCATACCAAAAAAGGTTGAGGTGTTCCCTCCAACCAATGGTGCCATTCCTTCAAGGCCACCACAACTGCCAACAACTCTCAATTTCCCATGTCGTAATTCCTCTCTGCAGGAGAAGAAAGCGCAGGACTGCATCTTCTGATCTGAGGATGAAAACAATGAGAGAGCACTGACCCAACTCCAGACTCCGAGGTTATCCACTTCCACCATGAACTGAGCTGTAGGATCAGAGTGGGACAACACAGGAGCAGAACAAAACAGACTTTTCAATTTCACAAAGGCTGCATCAGCTTCTGAGGACCAGGGGCCTCATATATAAACGTTGCGCACGCACAAAAGAAGGCGTACGCCACTCTTTACGCAATAATTGATATTTATAAAAAGCAAACTTTTGACCCAAGCTCTGACCCAGGCGTACGCACATAAACGGGTGAAATGAGAAATGGCGACACCGTCGGCAGATGGAAGAAACACGTGAAAGTGAAAATGACAATACTGCCTCTCAGAAATAACATGAAGACTTCACAAAGCAAGTCTTACAATTAACAGCTACACCAACACCCGTTTGATCGATAGTAGGATCTGGTTCCCCTTATGAACACACGGTACACGATGATATTTTTCACTAATCTTAATGTCAGATTTTCACCTTTGATGTAATATTTGTCTTTCCAGAAGATCTGTTATAATTTTTACAGCATAAAATAATAACTTATTCAAATCAGTGCTTGTATCCCCCACCTTTTCACCTTTCTTCCTTTTACTCTCTTCCACCCTCCCCTCACATTCTTCCCCTCTCCCTCCCCACACACACTAAATGTAACAAATAAATAAAAGAAAAAAAATAAGACAAAAAGGGGTTTATACAAATCTACACTTTAGTTTCTCGAAGCTATATAACCTCTTTTTGTGATATTAAAACCTGTCCAACACAAAAAGCCTTCAGCTCTAATCTGTTTGCTCAGCTGTTGGACAGAACAAGTTAAAAAAAAAAAAAATTAAAAAGATATTCAAATTAACACATATTTGCAAAAAGAAAAGTGAAATATGTTCTGCAATATTGGCATGTTGTGCAATTCATCCTCATACGTAAATATTATAGTTAACAGAACAAATTAATGTACAAAACTGATATTCTCATCAATGTGTCCGTCTGGCAGATGTAGGTGCAATTAGATAGATAGATAGATAGATAGATAGATAGATAGATAGATAGATAGATAGATAGATAGATAGATAGATAGATAGATAGATAGATAGATAGATAGATAGATAGATAGATAGATAGATAGATAGATAGATAGATAGATAGATAGATAGATAGATAGATAGATAGATAGATAGATAGATATAGATGTATTAATTATCCACTGGGGGAAGTTGTGTTCATAGTAAGACATTTATTCATAAGCTACGGAATTATGGTATTCATGCATATGCCTTTAGTTTGTTTTATTTTTGATAAAACAATGTATGGCGTGTGTCTCAACCATTCAGAAAGCAGCAAGAAATTAATTTGCGCTGCATCTGGCGCGTCGGTGTCCCCCTCCGCCTCAGCCACCACTCCACTTAATAGGGATTCCCCAATAGTTGCCGCCAGTCTCTCAACAAGAGGGGTCAGCTCCGGTGTCCCCTTTCCCCCCCCCCGTGGCAGACACACTCTGGCGATGGAGCGCTAGACGTTTTTTTGCCTCGACTTTGATGTCCGACCATTTCTTTTTATTTTGGCCACGGTCCCAGGTTGTGAGGCTACAGCATTTACGGCGTCTGCCACCGTTCGCCACTCAAGTGCCTTTTTGGCATTAGTAATGCGCACACTGTGCCCTCCAAACAACATTTTTCTCCTCTTTTCCACCTCACCAACGATAACTTCTACTTCACATTGAGTGAAGTCACGTTTTTTTGATTTCCTCTCTGTGTTTGCCATGGTTTCGCAATCAATGAATATTAACTTGTGGGCGTTTCACGGACTATTTATGGACAACTATGGGGGTGTCATGAAGCCGCAAAAGCTGCGATACATTTAGAATTGATTTTAATTTATTAAGGGAAAGATTCGGAGGATGTGCGCGCGCACGGTTTTATAAATCTGAATGTTTCTGTGCGTACGCACGTCCTATGTTTCATCTGTACGCCACTTCTGACGCAAATCCTACGCAAAGTTTTAGAAATGAGGCCCCAGGAGAAGTGTTCTTTAACAGAGGTCAGCTTGGTCAGGGGAGAGGCAACAGAGCTTTAGTTCCAGATAAGCTTCCGATAAAAAAAAAGAAAAAAAAATACTTTAAAGCTGCTTCCTACTAGTGGGTGTAGGCCCACCTGCTACAGATTTGATCTTGGCAGGATATGGTTTTAGTTGGCCCTTCTCAATTAGAAACCCAAAAAAACCGGCAGGAGAGGCATGAAAGTCACATTTCTCTCTTTCATCATAGAGTCTGTTTGCTAACAGACGCTGTAACATAAGCCTGACATGTTGAACATGCTCTCAAGAGTCCATGAGAAAATCAAAATATCATAAAGATAAACACAAAACTATTCAACATGTCACGGAACACATAATTGATGAGAAGTTGAAACACAGCCAGAGCATTAATCCAGTGTTTTTCAACCAGTGTGTCGCGGCACACTAGTGTGGGAGATGGTCAAGTGTGCCGTCGGAAATATAATTGCCCTCATTAACTGATTTAACATTTTCTATCTCCAGGATATCAGCCTTTTTGTTCATCCAAACAGGCCCTGATCAAACACTGAGAAATAAGGAATATGAAAGATCCTAAAATAATTTTTTCTTTGTGTTTGTTTGATTCTATTAAAGAAATTTTGATAAGAATGACGGTACCGCAATTTAGCCGCAACTAAAGCCGTTTTCTGAAAAGTCCCGTCCCTTTAACTGTCTCCGCCAATCATTCTCGGAGTCTTAATCACATGTCATCAGTCTGACCAATCAGAAGTGTTGTTAAAGTCTTCACTTCCTAGTTCTGAATTCTGCTGATAAATCCCTCAGTTCTAACAAAAATACAAGCTAAAGCTCATCTTTAGTGGTGCAGTTTTCCACAGAATCCGGTGTCAGACCGTGGAAAAAGGGAACAAAATCATGAAGCTCAGAGACGCTAGTCGGCGGCTTTTTGAACTACTTCTCCCATGATGCATTGGGTTAAAGTGACAGCATCTCGGCGCACAATGAGTCTCTCCTCTTAAGGTATTGAAACAACAACGAACACACATCAAACAGTTATAAATCTTTTAACTTAAATTTTATCACATCTTTTAGAAAAAACAGCTGCGGCTTCCAGATTTTTGTGCCACAATTATTACCCAAATGCACGTGAGATTGTAGAGGGTCTGTAGATCAATAGACTGAGTTTTTTTTTTTTTTTTTGGATGCTGGTGTGCCGCAGGATTTTTGTCAAGGTCAAAGTGTGCCGTGGCTCAAAAAAGGTTGAAAAACACTGCATTAATCAGTCCAAAAGGCATCACCAAATACTCAAAATGTCCCAGAGGAGTATTGAAAGCTGTCTTCCATTCCTCACCTTCCTTGATTCTCACTAAATCATAAGTGTTTCGGAGGTTGAGCTTGGTGAAGACAGATGCCGTCTGGAGGGATCTGAAAGCAGAGTCCATGAGTGGGAAAGGATATATTTTTTTACAGTTATATCATTCAGACCTCTGTAATCAATGCATCGGCAAAGGGACTTATCCTTTTTATCCACAAAGAAAAATCCTGCTCCAACAGGGGAAGAAAATGGGAGGATAAGTCCAGCAGTAAAACTCTCAGTGATATGGGTCTCTTAGGTTTGGAGAGGCTGTACAATTTACTAAAGGGTAGCGAGGCACCATATATCAACTCTATATCACAATTGTAGGATCGATGAGGGGGCAGAGAGAAGGCACAGTCCTTAGAGAAAATTTCCTCGAGGTCATGATACTCCGATGATACACAAGAAAGGTAAACAGGTTTAGGAGGCTCAGGAGAGGTAGAAACAGGTGGTACAGCAGCATGCAAACAGTGAGAGTGGAAACAAAGGCTCCAATTAACTATGGATTGTGAAGACCAGTCTATGTGTGGATTATGAAGTGTATGCCAGGGTAGACTCAACACAAGCAGAGAGGATGGAGATGGAACACTGTTAAAACTAGTGAATTCACGGTGGTTGCCAGAAACCAGCAGTGACACAGGATGTCTACGGTGAGTTACACAGGCCAAAAGTCTACCATCCAGAGCAAACACTTTCTTAGGGCTAGGTAAAGGTTCAGTGGGGATGTTGGATTGGGACACAAACTGAGAGTCAATAAAGTTGTCGTCTGCACCAGAACCATTAAAGCCTGGATCTGTAATGTTGTGGTGTCACAAGTGATAGTACCTTTAAGATGGATGCATCTGGAGGAGGGATACATACGGGTACGACTACCCAGTGCCCCTCCTGATCCTGAGGAGCCCGGTCTTTTGACCAAACAGGGCAGTTGGGCTGGAATCTAGCCACAGGGGTTGCAAGCCAGTAACTTCTGTGCCGGTCCCAAGCCCGGATAAATAGAGAGGGTTGCGTCAGGAAGGGCATCCGGCGTAAAAAATTGCCAAAATAACCATGCGAATCATCCACAACACTTTAGACATACCGGATCGGTCGAGGCCCGGGTTAACAACGACCGCCACCGATGCTGTTAACCTACAGGGTGTCGGTGGAAATTTGACTACTGTTGGTGGAAGAAAGAGGAGAGGCAGAAGGGTCCGTGGCCAGAGAGAGAAGGGAAAAGGCAGGAACATAGGTTTGAGAATAGGGACTCTTAACGTTGGCACAATGACAGGGAAAGGCAGAGAGCTGGCAGACATGATGGAGAGAAGGAAGGTAGATGTACTGTGTGTGCAGGAGACAAGGTGGAAGGGCAGCAAGGCACGTAGTATTGGAGGAGGATACAAACTGTTCTATCATGGTGTTGATAGGAAGAGAAACGGGGTAGGAGTGATTCTGAAGGGGGAGTTTGTAAACAGTGTTCTAGAGGTGAAAAGAGTCTCAGACAGGATGATGAGCCTAAAGTTAGAAATTGAAGGGGTGATGGTGAATGTAGTCAGTGGGTATGCGCCACAGGTTGGCTGTGAGTTAGAAGTGAAGGAGAGATTCTGGAGTGAGTTGGATGAGGTCATAGAGAGTTTTCCCAGAGGAGAGAGAGTTGTTATTGGAGCAGACTTTAATGGGCATGTTGGTGAGGGCAACAGAGGTGATGAGGAGGTGATGGGCAGGTTTGGTGTGAAGGAAAGGAATCTGGAGGGACAGATGGTGGTGGACTTTGCGAAGAGGATGGAAATGGCTGTAGTCAACACTTACTTCCAGAAGAGAGAGGAACATAGAGTGACATACAGAAGTGGAGGTAGGAGTACTCAGGTGGACTACATCCTATGTAGACGAGGTCATTTGAGAGAGGTTAATGACTGCAAAGTGGTGGTAGGAGAGAGTGTAGCCAGACAGCACCGCATGGTGGTGTGTAAGATGACTCTGGAGGTCAGGAAGAAGAAGAGAGGGAAAACAGAAAAGAAGACCAAGTGGTGGAAGCTACAGAATGAAGAAACTTGTGAGGAATTTAGGCAGAAGTTGAGGCAGGTCCTGGGTGGTCAGGATGAGCTTCCAGAGGACTGGGAAACTACAGCAGAGATTATCAGGGAAACAGGTAGGAAGGTGCTAGGTGTGTCATCTGGAAAGAGGAAAGACGGTAAAGAGACTTGGTGGTGGAATGAGGAAGTACAGGAATGCGTCCAGAGGAAGAGGTTGGCTAAAAGGAAGTGGGATGTAGAAAGGACTGAGGAAGGTAGACAGGAGTACAAGGAAGCGCAGCGTAAAGTGAAGAGAGAGGTGGCAAAGGCCAAACAGAAAGCTTACGATGAGCTATATGACAGGTTAGACACAAAGGAAGGAGAGAAGGACTTGTACAGGCTAGCCAGACAGAGAGACAGAGATGGGAAGGACGTGCAACAGATAAGGGTGATTAAGGACAGAGATGGAAAGGTGCTAACAACCCAAGAGAGTGTACAGAAAAGATGGAAGGAGTATTTTGAGGAGCTGATGAACGAGGAAAATGACAGGGAAAGAAGGGAGGAAGATGTGGTTGTTGTGGAGCAGGAAGTAGCAGAGATTGGAAAGGATGAGGTTAGGAAGGCTCTGAAAAGGATGAAGAGCGGAAAGGCCGTTGGTCCTGATGACGTACCTGTGGAGGTATGGAAGTGCCTAGGAGAGACAGCAGTGGAATTTCTAACAAGGTTGTTCAATAGGATTTTAGAGAGTGAGAAGATGCCTGAGGAATGGAGGAGAAGCGTTCTGGTCCCAATCTTTAAAAACAAGGGTGACACGCAGAACTGCAGCAACTATAGAGGAATAAAGTTGATGAGCCACACAATGAAGCTGTGGGAAAGAGTAGTGGAAGCCAGGCTTAGGAAGAAGGTGGAGATTTGTGAGCAGCAGTATGGTTTCATGCCCCGTAAGAGCACCACTGATGCCATTTTTGCTTTGAGAATGTTGATGGAAAAGTACAGAGAAGGTCAGAAGGAGCTGCATTGTGTGTTCGTAGATTTAGAGAAGGCGTATGACAGGGTGCCGAGGGAGGAGCTGTGGTACTGTATGAGGTCGTCTGGAGTGGCAGAAAAGTATGTCAGAGTAGTTCAGGACATGTATGAGAGAAGTATGACGGTGGTGAGATGTGCTGTAGGTCAGACAGAGGAGTTCAAGGTGGAGGTGGGACTACACCAAGGATCAGCTTTGAGTCCTTTTTTGTTTGCTATGCTGATGGACAGGCTGACAGACGAGGTAAGACAGGAATCTCCCTGGACAATGATGTTTGCGGATGACATTGTAATTTGCAGTGAGAGTAGAGAGCAGGTGGAGGAACAGCTAGAGAGGTGGAGGTTTGCTCTGGAAAGAAGAGGTATGAAGGTCAGTCGTAGTAAGACGGAATACATGTGTCTGAACGAGAGGGATCAAGGTAGAAGCGTTAGGTTACAGGGGACTGAGGTGAAGAAGGTGCAGGAGTTTAAGTACTTGGGGTCAACAGTTCAGTGTGATGGGGAGTGTGGAAAAGAGGTGAAGAGGCGAGTGCAGGCAGGTTGGAGCGGTTGGAGGAAAGTGTCAGGAGTGTTGTGTGACAGAAGAGTGCCAGCAAGACTCAAAGGAAAGGTGTACAAGACAGTGGTGAGACCAGCTCTGCTCTATGGGTTAGAGACGGTAGCAGTGAGACAGAGACAAGAGGCTGAGATGGAGGTAGCGGAGATGAAGATGTTGAGGTTCTCCTTAGGAGTGACCAGGTTAGACAGGATAAGGAACGAGTACATCAGAGGGACGGCTCATGTTGCCTGTGTCAGCGACAAAGTCAGAGAAGCCAGACTGAGATGGTTTGGACATGTTCAGAGGAGGGATAGTGGATATATTGGTAGAAGGATGTTGGAGATGGAGCTGCCTGGCAGGAGGGCAAGAGGACGGCCAAAGAGGAGATACATGGATGTCTTAACAGAGGACATGAAGTTGGCTAATGTTAGGGTAGAAGATGTCCATGATAGAGTGAGGTGGAAAAGGATGATTCGCTGTGGCGACCCCTGATGGGAAAAGCCGAAAGAGAAAGAAGAAGGGCAGTTGGGCTGGAAATGGCCAGACTGGCCACAGTAGATGCAGGGCAGCTGGTAGAACCAGTGCTGATGTTCCTCAGGAGTAAGTGCAATTCTGCGGAGTGCAGGGTGCTCTGTTCTAGGGGAAGCGTGTTCACGGTGTCCTGCTGAGTTGCAGGTGGAGGAAACACCGGCAGATAATGGGGCGTGTACGCGGAGGAGCTGGCTGGGCAAGCTGGTCTAGTTACTCTTTCTCTGCGTCTCTCCCGAAGGCGATTATCCAGTCTCATGGAGAGGGACATTAACTCCCCTAGATTAAATGTTTCATCATGAGCTGCTA
Organism: Oryzias latipes; assembly: GCF_053564925.1. Taxonomy (NCBI): domain Eukaryota; kingdom Metazoa; phylum Chordata; class Actinopteri; order Beloniformes; family Adrianichthyidae; genus Oryzias; species Oryzias latipes. Next base: position 3,467,743 of record NC_136248.1, read on the forward strand.
ATTCACGAATCTCCTCTCTTGAGAATATTCCAGTAAGCACCCTTCCATCCCGCCCACACTATGCAGTGGAAATACGGAAGTCAATTGAATATTACGAAACTGAACCGGGGTCCTTGGCGTAAGAAGAGCAGGCGATTTCCAGTCACTTTGTCATGCAGAGTATGGTCAAAAACTCTTGAAATAAACCATCTTTACTTACCTTACTCTCTCCTGTTTTCCTTCCAGGTTCCAGCATCTAGGTCTGTTTTTGTTTCTTGCAAATCGTGACACAGAGGTTATTCTTGCAGCATGAGATGGTACCTTGTCATGCATGAAGATGATTATGTTACACAAAGCACTGTTCTTTTTGTACCACAGAAGAAATTGGTCAGTCCTCAACTCCACCTACTTTTCAGACGCCATTTACACACCTTCAGAGACCCTTAGCAGGCTGATCAGCTCTCTCCCCAAAACATGGATAATGTCGTGGCCTTGTAGGGACATGGTGGCCATCAACCAACCACCCACTACTCCATCCATGGGGTCCATCCATGGTTGATGATCACACTTAAGTTTTCCTGAAATAACTAAGGTTTTCATACCTTGTCCAAAGCATTTAACTATTATGTAAAAACTACAGGTTTTCAGCAGCAGAAAGAGCCTTTTTCTTTCCCTTATTGCTTGAAAATGTTGGTCTGCTTAATAATGTGGAACGTCCTTCTTTAGTAGTTTTTCCTTTAATCACCTGCCAAGCTATTTATTACGGGTGTCTGAGATTGATGTCAGTGATCCAAAGTGCCCAAAGACACAATATCATCCATGAGATAAATTGAAAAACAAAGACTTTCCTCTTTCTGACACTTCAATACAATTTCCATAACAATTTGGAAAGCACTGAAGAAGCCAATACAGCCATTTAAATAAATGATTTGACAGTTTTAGCCTCCCTGACCAGTTTGTGCATGTTTTCACCTCTTACAAACATCAAGATGAACAAAATGCTAGTGATGGGTAGATGACACGCAGTGGCTGTATTTTCCTGAAGCGATACACGCACCGACACGGGTTTCAATTTAAGAGCTTGACACGTGAAACGACACGTTAGTGTTGCCTAAGCCCATCACTAGAAAATGCAGTAGAACTAGTTTGAAGTAACCACTAAAATGTTGGAGATCATTAGGTATTTGCAGGAGGGGGTGGAGGAGCGGGTATAAAAGGCCAGTGGATCAGACGCCTGCATCTTCTGCTTGGAGATCCTGTGGGTGAGTTTCATGACAAAGAAACATTTTCCATTGCATAAATATCACTGTGCTCATGCTGTTTACTTGTTTGTCCAAAATCAGGTTAAAAAGGAAACTTTTGTTTCTGCAACCATGATCAAACTGGTAATCTAAACTTTTTATTTTACCTTTTGACTTTCATCTACTGGAGATCTTTGGGAATTTTTGGTTTTTCATCATTTATCAGCATTATATTAAATAAAGTAGATCCCTTTAAGAACATGTTGGAAAATGTTCCATTGCACTCTCAACTGTTTCTGTTTCCGCTAACAGTGGACCATTGCTCTGGTGGTGACCTTTGTCACACCATCCTTTGGAGGTCGACCTATTGAAGATTCAGTTCCCCCGAGCAGTGAGCCCCCTGAAGGTGGTGTTTGCTGATCAATGAAAGAACCTAATGTAACACTCAAACTGTTGATGCTAACAACCTGTTCTTTATTTTCTCACTGCTTTCATAGAACCAAAGTCCGTTTTTTCCTCTGAATACTGTAAGCATATTTTTTAAATCTTTTGTAGACTTTTCATCTGTTTTTAGACATGATGATTGACTTGTCAAATACAGTCGTGTTCTGACTAAATACAAATATAACAGGGTTCTGTGTTCAAATTATCTAATCTTAAGAACCTTCTTCCAGACTGTTGGACCCAGTGGTTTGACCGAGACGATCCTTCTGGAACTGGAGACTGGGAGACTCTTTCAGACCTTCTGAAGCAGTACCCCAATGAAATCTGCCCAAATCCAGTAGACGTTGAAGCCACAACTCTGTCTGGGACTCCTGCAAAACAGACAGGAGAAGTCTTCTATAAGTAAGTATTGAATGCAGGGCTCTCTGTTTAGGCAGCTTCATCCCATGTGAATGATTTAGATATTTAATTTTTCCCAAGGAGTCGAAACATTGAGTTTATTTTCTTTCAGGTATGACAAAACATCAGGATTCGTCTGCAGAAATGAAGACCAAAAACAAGGGATGTGCAAGGATTATAGAGTTCGCTTCAGCTGCCCCTCTGCTTACTGTTCTAAAAAAGGTACTGTTACAGATCATTTGTGCAGCTTTTGCCAACTTCCATGTCCACTTTCCTCACTTGTGTCCAGAAATACATTGAGAAATTCTGTTTGTTTTGGCTGCAGTGTGCTGGACCGAGTGGTTCGATAGAGACGATCCCTCTGGAACTGGAGACTGGGAGCTCTTGAGCAACCTGAGGACAGAAAACCCAGGGAAGATCTGTGAAACTCCTCAGCACATCCAGGCTAAACCCAAATCCCTGTTAGCCTCCTTCATAGGGGATAACATCTACATGTGAGTATCCATTAGCTGATAAACAAGTGCAAATTCAGAGACTTGTTGACATTTCCGAGTTTTCAGTTTTGTCCCTGGAGCTTAAAAAACTCCACTAAGTTGACAAAAATACAGCGCTGCAACAACCTGAACACATTATAACTACTTCATGACTTTAAATCAAAAAACTTTTATAAATATGATACTGAAGTTGGTTTTAAATTGATGTGTCTGAATCACATGTAAAGGAAAATGGAAGATAATATTATAATGACACAGTACAGACTAAAAACTGCTGTACTTAGACAGCTCAAAGCAGTCTGGGAATGTTCTTCAGAGTAGAAACACAAGTAATGATTGTCAAAAGGTACCTTCAAGTCAACATCAAGGAAAAAAACATTTACTAACCCGTTATTGTTGCTTCCATTATTTTAGCTATAACCCAACCCAGGGCTTTGTTTGCCGCAACGAAGACCAAACGTTCAAGAAGTGCTGGGACTACAAGGTCCGGTTTGGATGCTGCTAGTGAGCCTTGACTCCAGGCTGATGAGGAGAGCATGAAGGATCCTCTCTGTTCTCTCTGTCCATCCTTGAAGCCGATATCTCTTTTAGGGATTTTTTTTCCTATTATTGATTCGGTGTGGGTAAAAAGGGTAAATTTCTTCTGTTTTTTTCCCTCTGTGTGTTATAAATCAGAAAAATAAACGTGATTGAAGAGCATAAACTATGTAGTGGTTTTGTTCCGCCCTGAATGATGTATTAAAAGAATAAGGTCGATGTCCGAACTGCAGGAAAGTGGAAATTTCTGGAGGGATTTGGATGAAGTTTCTCCGTTTTGTGTCTGGGAATGCAAAATCTTCCCACACAAGTTCTTTTTCACATCAGATCAAATCAAACTTTATTGATATAGCACTTTTCCTACAAAAAAAAATAAAACAAAGTGCTTAAGACAAAACAAAATAAATAATAAACACGAGCACAAAAATTTAAATAAACCTGTCCCCAGACCTAAACACAACCCCCCACCCCTTTCCCACCTCCCACCCCCTAACTGATGTGGATAGACATGTGGAAATAGGCTGAGCACAAAAAAAAAGTTGGTTGTTAGAAAAGCTAATATTTGGGACCTCCCTCTCTGTGAAAAGCTGCATAGCCAGCCAAATGCAGCATCGCAGGTGGGGACCAGCTTCACCACGGCTAGGTGGCGACGCCTGTCCCCATCTAGAGCTGCAGTGGCCGAACAGCAGGCGACCCAGAGGGAGATCTCCCAAATGAGGAAGCACCGGAAATAAAAATAAAAATGAGATTTTAAACTTAACCCACTGATAAAAGCAATAAACAATAAAACATTGAAATAAGGAATATTAAAATAAATGGTTAATAATCTAGTGTAAATTTATAAAACAAGATAAAATAGATAAATAAAGACCAAATAAATAAATGAAATAATAAAAGTAGGAAATTTAGCCAAAAGCCAGGTTTAAAAGATCTTGAGCCTTTTCTTAAAAGCAACTATGCTCTGTGGCTCTAAGTCCTCCGGCAGGCTGTTACATAAATGAGGGCCATAGTGCTGATAAGATACATCTCAGTAGGTTTTGGTTTTTACAGTCAGAATGGTTAGAAGATCAGTGCCACGGGATCTCAGGGTCTGCGAGGGTTCATATTTGAATAAAAGATCTGATAAAATAAATCTCTTTACTTACCAACCACTTACCGGTCTTTTCCTTCCGGGTTCCAGCACCTTGGTCCGCCTTGTGTTTTGATCATGACAGAACGGACTGGCCAAAACCCCGACCCAGCTGACCCACAAGGACTCCGCCTGGCAGTCAATCAACAGGGTATCATGCCAGAACGTCAAGCCGACGCATTGACCCAAATGGCCTCCGCCCAGCAGGATTTATTTCGCCGTCTGGAAAGTATGACGCAGACTCTGTTAGAATTAACTGGACAACAATCCAGCTCCGCAGCTCCAGCCCCACTTCCGCCTTCCAGCAACCTGACTGCTTCCGCTTCCGCCTCGACCCCGGAAAACTACAGATTACAACCGGAGCCATTTCACGGTGACGTAGAGGCATGCAGGAGTTTGTTGTTACAATGTCAACTCCTATTCCAACAGGCCCCCCGATTCTACCACTCGGACCACAGCAAAACAACGCTAATTGTCAATTCCCTCAGGAGTAAAGCGCTGCAGTGGGCCCAAGCCTTCCTGGCGGCCAATCCCATCTCTCATCTCCCCTTTGAAAGATTCATTGGTGAGTTCCGACTTGTTTTTGATCAGCCAAGAAAGCAGGGAGAAGCCAGACGATTGTTGAGCCTCAAGCAACGCAATCGATCTGTCAGCGACCATGTGATAGATTTCCGGATCCTAGCAGTGGAGGCTGGATGTTCTGACCCAGCGCTTAGAGGTATTTTTTACCAATCCTTTAATGATAATATAAAAGATCACTTGTGTACTCAGCCTGAAGCTTCATCATTTGAAGAACTAGTTTCCACTGAGTTACGTTCCGACGCCCGCCTCAGAGAACGTCAACATGAAGGCAACTCGCTACCTCGTAAGCAGCCACCTGCTAATCTGTCTCCGTTCACAGCCCATCCTGCTGAGTTTCCTCCACCCATACCACGCGAACCACCAGTGGAGCCCGTGCAGGTTGGCCATTCCAAGCTGTCTTCAGAAGAGCGGCAGAAGCGCAGAGAAGAGGGGTTGTGTTTCTACTGTGGAAATCACGTTCACCAGGTTTCCCAATGTCAGCTCCGTTTAAACTCCCGAACCCCCCGCTAGACGACAGGCCGCAGGCGGGTAAGTCTGTCGCTCCCACTCCCAAGGACTTTTGTTACATTCCTGTCAAGTTATGTTTTAAGATGGCGATCACCAAGCCTCAGGCTTTAATTGATTCCGGGGCTGAGCAAAGCCTTATTGGTTTAGAACTGGTTAAATCTCTCTCGTCACCCACAGAACCCTTAGAAATCCCCATTAAGGCTGCCGGACTGGGGGGGTCAACCTCTCTCGTTGATCACCCACCGTACTAGACCCCTGCAGCTCATTACCTCAGGTAATCAGCACGAGTACATCCAATTCTTCGTCAGTCACGCTCCACAAAATCCAGTCGTGTTGGGTTACTCATGGCTTAAGACCCACAATACTCAGTTTGACTGGGTCCACCAACGTGTTATTTCCTGGAGTGCATTCTGCCTTGCTAACTGCCTCCAGTCAGCTATACCAGCGATGTTCCCCGCTGACACCGTTATTTATGAACATATTGACCTCTCGTCTGTACCCTGTTGTTATCATGACTTCAGAGCAGTCTCCAGCAAATCTAAGGCTAATTCCCTGCCGCCTCACCGACCTTACGACTGCACCATAGAACTCCTCCAGGGGGCTTCCTTGCCTAAAGGTCGCCTGTTTAACTTCTCTGGCCCTGAGAAAGCAGCCATGGAGTCTTACATCCATGAGGCACTTTCTTTCGGTCACATCCGTGCGTCTTCCTCTCCAGTTGGTGCCGGATTTTTTTTCGTTGAAAAAAAGGACAAAACTTTACGACCATGTATATATTACCGAGAACTAAATCAGATTACGGTCAAGGACAAATACTCTCTTCCTCTCATTAGTTCTGTGTTTGACTCTGTTCAAGGTGCTCAAATTTTTTGTAAACTCGATCTCCATAACGCCTACCATTTAGTCCGTATGAAAGAGGGTGACCAGTGGAAAACCGCATTTAACACTCCCTTGGGCCACTACGAATACCTGGTCATGCCCTTCGGTCTTACCAACGCCCCCACGGTCTTCCGGAGACTCGTTAATGACGTCCTCCGGGATTTCGTTAACCGTTTCGTCTTTATCTATCTCGACGATATTTTGATTTTCTCTCAGGACCCCATTCAGCATGAAAACCACGTCCGCCAAGTCCTATCCAGACTCCTCGAGAATCAGCTTTTTGATAAGGCCGAAAAATGTCAATTTCACGTCCCCTCTATCCAGTTCCTTGGCTACATTCTCGAGGCCGGCAGTATCCGTCCGGACCCGGCTAAGATCAAAGCCGTGTCCCAGTGTGAACCTCCGGAAACCCGCAAGAAGCTTCAGCAATTTCTGGGGTTCGCCAACTTTTATAGGAGGTTCATAAGAAATTACAGCAGTATTGCTTCTCCCCTCACTCAATTAACCTCCCTCTCCAAGACCTATAAATGGAATCCTGAGGCTCAGGCCACCTTCGACACTCTCAAGTCCCTGTTTAGTACGGCTCCCATTCTTATTCAACCTGACCCCACGAGACAGTTTATTGTGGAGGTAGACGCTTCCGACACTGGGGTTGGGGCTGTGCTCTCCCAGAAAGAAGACACTTCGGGTAAACTCAAACCCTGCGCCTTCTTCTCCCGGAAACTTTCTCCAGCTGAACATAATTACGACGTGGGTAATTGTGAGCTGCTGGCCATCAAGCTGGCACTGGAGGAGTGGCGGCATTGGCTGGAGGTAGGTATCCAACCTTTCATTGTGTGGACCGACCATAAGAATCTGGCCTACTTAAGATCTGCCAAAAGGTAAAATTCTCGTCAAGCTTAGTGGTGTCTTTTCTTTGACAGATTAAATTTCACTATTACGTACCGGCCGGGCAGCCGAAACATCAAGCCTGACGGCCTCTCACGGAAATTCAGCTCGGATGACACGACTGCTACTACCACTATCGTTCCCGCCACTTGCATCGTGGGGAGTCTTACCTGGGATATTGAGAACCGTGTCATGAACGCCCAAGGTGAGGAACCCAATCATGATCCCTGTCCTGACGGTGTCCTATACATTCCCACCTCCCTCAGGTCCGACGTTCACTCCTGGGGTCACAATTCCCGTATTGCCTGCCATGGTGGCGTTTTCCGAACTCTCAGTCTCATCTGGAAGAGGTTTTGCTGGCCCAACATGGAGAAGGACGAACGTGAGTACGTGGCCGCTTGCGCTACCTCTGCTCATTCCAAATCATCCAATTCACCCCCTTCTGGCCTACTTCACCCTTTGTCCACTCCTCACAGACCCTGGTCCCACATTGCTGTGGACTCTCCTCCGCACCAAGGAGAGCAACTGCCACACTGCCAATCATCACAGGGTGGTGGGACCCACGTATTAGGTCGGACAGAAGGTGTGGCTTTCATCCAGAAACATTCCCCTGCAATCCACTTCTTGCAAGCTGGCTCCCAGGTTCATTGGTCCGTACGTCATTGACCGCATCATCAATCCCTCCTGCGTCCGTCTACGCCTCCCTGCGGCTCTCAAGGTACACCTCACATTCCATGTGTCTCAAATTAAGCCTGTTCTGGACAGCCCTTTGTGGCCGCATCCCGTCTCCCCTCCACCCACCCGTATCAGCGACGGTGCTCCCGCGTTCACTGTTTCCCGCATCCTGGATGTTCGTCGGCGCGGTCGTGGTCACCAGTATTTGGTGGATTGGGAAGGGTACGGTCCTGAATAACGTTCATGGGTCTCTCGTTCTCTCATCCTCGACCCTTCCCTCATCTCGGATTTCTACCGTGCTCACCCGGATCGGCGTCCTGGACCGCCCGGTGGCGGTCGTTGAGGGGGGCCACTGTCATGGTACCTCTGTCAGACTCCTCCCCCTCCCAGCTCTGCTCTGCTCCTGACTCACAGCTGTGACCTATCACCTCATCAAGACACCTGCTTCTTAAGGAGACCTAACTCCAGCATTCTTCGCCAGTCCGTTAACCCTGATGGTGCTTAGTCACGTTGAGATTCACGTCTGGTTCACCTTGTCCTGTTCCTCGCTAATGGTGTCTTGTTTTCTCTGCCTCAGGTTAATCTCATGCCACGAGAGTCACCTGAGTCTAACACCATCCCGAGCGCCAGCAGTCTCACTACCACCACGCTGACGCCTTCCACCATCAAGAGCCACAGTCTCTGTGCTCCGCAAAACCTCCAGCCACGCCACTCGCCAAGAACTCCAACCAAGATCTCCAGCCACGTTTACCCACAGTCCTGTCTGGAACAGTAAAATAAATCTCATTACTTTCCAACCACTTACCAGTCTTTTCCTTCTGGGTTCCAGCACCTGGGTCCGCCTCGTGTTCTGATCACAACATAAGACCTGTTAAAAGTATCTTAAAATGAATCCGGAAGCATATGGTTGTCAGAAGTCATAACTCTGTCTCTCCCTCTGGTCACCGGCGGGAGCCATCCCCAAAGTTCTAGCTACACTACAACTTCCAGCAACCCAGAGTGCACACTTCCTGGATGCCGTAAAACTTACTCTCATTCATTCAATCAAACACAGCATACTTAAGCTTTGCACTGAGTGAAGCTCAGTGCGAAAAATTGTTTGTGCCTCTCTGTCTTTATTACCAAGCATTATATGTGGGCTTGATCTTCCGTCTCGTGATCCTGTATCTGGCTCTGTTTGCCTGCCGCCTGTCCCAACTCTACTCTGGATCTTGACTACCCAGTCTCATCTCTGATCATCTTATGGCTGTTATTGACTCCTGCCTGCCTGACCGTGATTTAGCTTTGTGGACTTTGAGCTGAGCTAGTAAACCTGCTGCACTTGGGTCCAGCTGTCTGCCTGTTCTTGTGACAATGGGGAGCCAATGCAGGGAATAAAATTGGGGTGATGTGAGCCCGCCTCCTGGTCTTGGTGAGAACATGTGCAGCAGAGTTCTAGAGAAGCTGAAGGTTCTTATTATTAGTTTTTGGAATACCAGCAAGCAGAGTGTTACAATAATCTATTTTACTCATGATAAAAGCATGCATTAGCATCTCCATATTAGCAAGAGAGAGTAGTCGGCGGACCCTAGACAAATTTCTAAGGTGATTAAAAACCAGTTTTAACCGCATGTTTGATATGCATGTTTATGAGGGATGAAAGTTGGCTTGGAGTCGAAAATAACACCCAGGTTTCTGACTGTTTCTGAATGTCTAATTAACCATTGTGCTATCCTATGGGGTCAAGATGACCATTGACGTGTTCTCCCTACCGAGGCAAAGGTGGCTATAGGTGGAGAGGATTTCATGTAATCCATGGACACCAGTGAAGATCACGAATCATTGAAGTAAAAGGTTCAGCGCACTGTCTAGTGGGGTCTAGATGACCCCACTCCCAATGTTAAAGTGCCTAAGATAGCACAAGAGTTAAAAGTTCTTTTAGCTTCACAAATTGATTCTCTCCCTTAGCTTCAGGACCGATTACTAAACTTTTATATTTTTCCTGGTTTAGCTGCAGAAAATGATTTGCCATCCATGATTTCAAATATAAAGTGCAATTAAGTGTTTCTATTGGCCTGTGTCATCAGGAGACATAGCCATGTACAGCTGGGTGTCATCCGCATAGCTATGAAAGCTGATGTTGTGGCTTCGGATGATATTCACCAGTGGAAACATGTAAATGTTAAAAAGCAAGGGCCAAGGATGGAACCTTGAGGCACATCACAATTAATTTCGTGGACCTTAGAAAAGCGTGTGTCCATGCTTACCGTAAAGTTTCTCTCCATGTGATACAAATCAAACCACTTGAGAACAGTCCCTTAAAGGCCAAAGCTTTTAAGTTTGTTTACAAGGATCAGGTGATCAAAACTTTTTAAAGCTGGACTTAGATCTAGTAGAACAAATATTGAGATCTGACCTGAATCCAAGGCACACTTGACATCATGAACCATTTTTAACAAGGCTGTCTTACATGGAGTCCCAAACTGTTCATAAATAAATGAATATATATGACCTCGTGCAAATATACAATCAACCAATATATCTCTCATAAATATATTTAAAGAAAAATTGTGGAAAAACCTGCACATTTTAAATTAGCCATTATATTATTAAATATATTTCATTTTGCTTTAAAAACCTGTTCATTATTTTAAAACAGCATTTTAAAATATTAATTTTAATCATGTTGAACATTATTATAATTCCATGGCTTTTTTCAGAACCTCGGATTTCACAATCAATATTTTCCAAAGTAGCTTTGTTTTTATTTCACATTGCTGTTTTTCAGAATAACTTATTTATTTCATAATGTTCTTTTTCAGCAGAAAGTTGGACACTGGTCTGTAGTTATTAAAAACCAAAGGGTCTAAAGACTGGATTTTAATTTACTGTTAAAACTTTCTACAAGTAGACCGCAGGGGACTGGTAAAACAAGTGGAGAGCAGCAGCGAACAGATGTAATACATTTTTCGACCACTTCAGGAGTCAAGCAGGATTTTTTTCACCATTATCATGTGTCTCTTGTTTTATAAAACCAGTGATGTTAAAAAGCACACAGTCATGGTCAGATACAGCCAGGTCCACAACAGTGGACAAACTGATAAGTAAACCATGACTGATGACTAGGTCAAGACTGTGCCCCCTGTAGTGACATGTTGTTTAAATTCCAGAGAAAACGTCTCAATATAAAACACAGCTCGGTTTGGGTGGTCTGTATACTGTGATGCTTAAAATTGCAGGGCTGTTAAAAACAAAGGTGTGATGTTCAAAGCTGGGGTACTCATCTAATGAAATCTGCTGTACTGCAAAGGAATTGGACATCATAGATGCAATACCACCACCCTTTTGCCATCTCTGGTTGAAAAAAATTAAACAAAATTGGGTGGACAGGCCTCTGTGAGAACAATTTCATTTATAATAAAAATTTTGTTAGATAAAGACCAAATGTTAAAAATGGCCATGTTTCCTCAGGCTTTGGTGCTTCCTTTAGTGGACAAAGGCAATGGTTATTTGTTTTTTTCCCAGCACATCTCGTCATAGAAGACCTGTCTGTGATAAAGGTCTGGGGGGGGGCATAAATTGGAAAGGAAGCAGTGTTGATGATTAAAGCGGCTGTTTGTTGGGGAATGTGGGAGGAAAATGCCGAACATTGAACAGGTTCAAATTGTCAATCCATTTTTTCAATAAAAAGGATTGGAAATGATTTTCTTATTTCTGAGATTCATTCCATTATAAGATCAGGGTAATTAGAGCAGAGCTAAAGAAGGTAATGCTACCTGCTAATGAGTCCTCCACTTCCCTTCATCTTCTCTTCTCACTTTGTCCTGGGGTCACGGGGGTTAATGGGGTTTTTCAAAGCCACTTCAGGCTGAATGAGGGTCACACTTTCATTAGAGTGTCCTGTAGCAACAGTAGGGCTAAGACTAGAAGTGAGCTGGTTTCCGGTGATCTGTTGCCGCCTCACTGCCACCAGGACACTCAGGCACGGTCCTACTCCAGGGTGACGGACGGCACTGAAGCTCAGACCCCAGGGGCAGTGGGGGGATCTTGCCAGCTGGTCAGGCTAAGCCACTAAATTAAATATGCCATTATAAAGACTCTGTTTTGTTTGTATTTTGATGATTTTATTGGGAGGGCTCCATCTGTGGCTGGGAGGTTAGTCAGGCAAAGACTTAGCTCCCTTTTTTCTGACTGGGTTTGGATGCCGTTCTCTGTGCCTCAGATAGACGTTTTACTGTTTGCTGTGAAGCTGAAGTCAGCCCCGGGGTTTTTCTGTGTCACTGTTGGTTTTACTAAACTCTTATTCTACAGTTTACCCTCTTCCACAGTGTATTATTTTTATAATTGTTTAAAGACCCACTCCAATGTAAATTGTGGATTTTTTTCACATGTTCTTGTAGCATCTGTCCGATGATGGAGGACAATATAAAAGAAATTTCAGATTAAAACAGTGTTTCTGAGTATTTCTGTATTTAAATCCTGGTAGATCAGGAGCAGATGAAAACTGCAGTTTGAAAAGCTGTCAGTTAGGATGTAGAAACTGAAATGGGTGGGGCCAAAGTCTCTCTGCACCGCTCCATTCTGATGACTTGTAGACAAATAGATCCATGAACGCCTTGGTTTACCTCGTCTGAGCTGGAATCTCGATCAAAACTCAACAGCTGGATAGCTCCAATATTGCTTGCGATTTTTCTTGCACAACTAATGTTAGCTTAGCGGTTTTGAGAGGCTGTGAACTAGCGGAAGAGCATATAAACAGCTCTCAGTGACAGGGAGGGGAGGGATTTGGGGTTGCTCTGCACCAAAGGTCCCACCCACAAGTTGGAGCCAAATTTCTGTAGAACTACTGCTGCTCTGCAGAAACTATGTCCTAGTAAATGACACAGGTTTATTGACTGAAAACAGCATAATCATAACTAAAAGAGCACTGTGAATGCTTGGAAAAAAGATCAGAAGATCATCGGAGTGGGTCTTAGTTACTGCATCCTGCTGACTGAAAAGGTTTGTCAGTTCAGGTTCAACTCAGTGGATCCACATAGTCATCTTTATAAACTGCTGATTTCAAAAAGACGTCTCCATTTCTTACTGAAACAATCCATTTCATCTTTAATACAAACACATAAACTCAAACAATCAGCACAATACCAATAATAAAATAAACAGTAATAAAAATAGAGATCTGATCAGTGCTGAATATTACATGCAGTGTTCAGAAAGCTTCCGTATGCTGCATGTTCAGAATCTGAAACTTCATTTTTTTACAGCCTGCTTCTCATCTCCAGAGCAGAAAACATCTGATCAGTCCTGTCCTGATGTGATGAGACACGGCACAGGTAAAGGATGTTGAGGGAGCTTTTCAGAGGCACACTGAGGGGCTGAAATGAAGCCTGTCTTTGTTAGTAGTGCTTTGTCAAAGGGATACTGAGGCCGCCTGCCTGCACGAGTGAAAAGATGCTGCTACAGCAGCTGTTATTAAAACATACTAGCAACACAGATGCTTCTCCTTTCAGTCAGAATATAAAACAGTGAAAGTCTTGGAGATTACAAAAAGAAAAGAAGAGGAGATCTGCTGTGGAGTGATACAAGAAGGTAAAACGGGTCCCGGGTCCAAGTCTGACTTCATTCACTGCCTGGCTCCTGCAGCTCGGAGGAGGGACTATCTCTGGCAGGAAGGAGGTCATAGTGACAGGGGATGTGGCTATGTTTTGGTAGATCATATGGCTCCTGTCCAAACTGCAGGACGCTGCTACTGTCTCCACAGGACTGGCTGGTGCTGGTTGTTGGCTCTGAAAACAAAAACAAGCTTGTTTACAGCTGAAGAAAGCAGACAAAGCACCACAATGCAGCCTGTTCTGCCATAGAATCCTAGTCTCTGTGGGATGTAGAAAACTGCCGAAACATTGTCATCAGAACTCCAACAATTTGTTTTTTGTAACAACATGCCAACAAGGAGAATGAATTTCCTTTTCTGTTCCCATTCCCATTCTTCCAGTAGGAATTTCATGGCTGGCTACACAGTGAAATCCAGTGTAAGAGCTGACTCAGTTGAACTTTGACACACTGGACGTTACACCCAGAAGGATGTCACTTGAGCCAAATTCAAGCAAACTCAGCAAAAATGCAGTTTGGATGGGAGTATGATCTGTGTACAGTCGTCGTACATCATGCAATGCAAAATGAGAACCAACCAAACAAGGAGCAGCTCACTCACCAACTTCATAGACATTGCGATTGTTGGACAAGCTGCTGTTGCTTATTTCAGCATACGCTGAATCCCTTCTGGCTGGAGATTTCATCTCCACATAGCCACATTCTGTCCCTCTGGCTGTCAGCAGAGGGGGGTCCTTGATTGTGGCATATGGATTTTCCGAGCTGCTTAGGGAGCATGTGCTGGCATGATAGGCGGCACCTTTCGCCAGGTCTGGATAAGACAAACCAATAGGAAATGAATGAGCTGTCAACGTGAGAAGTGCAGCTTCTATATTCAACCCCACCTCTTAAAGACTTTCCAGGGTGTCCTCTTTGCACTCCATAAGCTCCTAGCACAAAAGAAAATGGCCATCACAAGATAGAAGGATGATAATCCTGCAAATGAACACCTCAAAGCAAAGTTACAAAACTCCAAGTTTGTAAGTAAAACAAATTAAATCAAATGAAAGACACAGTGATGTCACCTGCTCTTGACCTGTGTGTCAGCTGTGTCACACTGTGACACTTGTTTAATGCGGTGTTTTATCTTTGTGACACCTGTGTATCACGTGTGTGCGACTACTGTGAGACTTGAGTTTAACCTTTGTCTCACCTGTATGTCACCTGCTTGACACCAGTGTGAAATGTGTTTTAGCTGTGTTTCACCACTGACCCAGGTCATCCATGTAGTCCCCTTGATTCCATTCAGCACTCAGAGGGCCAGTGGGAGCCACAAACTGGACTGGTTTTCTCTGGTCCAGGCTCTTTGTGCCAGCAGATGGCTGGCCAAATTTGGTCTGAAAATAAAACTGAGACTTGCGGAGCAGTTCTGCTACAGACCCGTCTGTGTTTTTACGAAAGCACTTTCATACCTTCCCATACGAGGCACCGGTGACGTACGGCGGGCCCATGCACTGAGTCAGCGTGTGATAACTGGGGTTGGAGAAGTAACTCGGATGGACCTCGCTGGTCGGGGTGTCTGGAAAATGGCAAAATGACATGAAAGAGAATGAAGCTGTCATACTACTTCCATTTTTATTTTACGTTTTATAATTTCAAACATTAAAACTTGACTTTTATTATAAAGATTAAGGTCCTGGATTTATGCCAAAGGGGAGTTTGAATCAAAGTTTACAGAGTCCAAAAATATAGAATTTGTTTTAATTAACTCTGATGACACTCAGCAGTTAATAAACAGTAAGAGAAGAAACAACAAGTGTAGTTGTGATTTTACAACTGTTGTTAATGACTACAATCGTGAAGGAAAGCTTTTTGTGAGCAAAGTCTGAGGAAAATAAAGGAATCTTGGAGATAAAGTCATCAGAACTTCTTGTTAACCGTCATTCAACATGGTGTTCAAATGAATGTTTCTACTTTAGATATTAAGGGGCCTATATACCGTATATACCCATATACTCAAGCCTTTCAGAATAAGTATATGTATATGATCATATATTACCTTTGCCACACTAAAGAAAGACCTTTATTAATGAAATCCGAGTTATTTTAGCGAGTTCTTTGTCCAACCCGGAAGTGAGACAATCCAATCTCTGAGGCCCCGCCTTTCTCTCATTGTGGGTGCCGCCCATTTAATGACGTCAACCTAGAGCCGGCCTCTGCAGCGTGCCTACATTTTACCCAAAAAACCTACAACATCCACACTTTTGCAAAGATGGATGTGCCTATTGTTTTTTTGTTTTTTTGTTTTTTTTTTCTTTTCTGGTTGTTTATCATTACGGTACGGTTCAAGTGTAGTACAAAAAGGGCGGGGCCTGTTCGCACACACTCAAATGTTATCAACACACCTGCTAGCTGCAAAAATGTTCACATGTCAACATGTAGACAAAACAGATAGTGTTTACGAACGCATACCTATGTCTTTAAACCAACTAGTGTGAAATCTTTCATTCATTCAATCATGCAAACTATTAGTGCAAAGGTGAGCTAACACCTGTGCTCAGGTGAGTGTTTATGTTCTTCTAAAATGGATGGTGGAATGTGAAAAGAAGGAGGAGGAGCGCCCAGCCACCCCCACACCCAGACCCCCGCCGCAGCAGCAGCGGCAGCGGCAGCCGGAATTCCCCCAACGCCACACGGGAACAGGCAGGGAGCAACTGCCCCTCGGGCGACCAAGACCGCCACCCAGGCAAGGGGAAGCAGGACCGCCGCGAGGCCCCCAGAGCCAGCCCCAGACGAGCACCCCACCACCACCCAGGAGTTCCGGGCATCCCCCCGCCCCAACCCCAGGTACGAGCCAGGACCCCCCAAGGGAGACCCGCTCCGCACTCCAGGCAGCCACCCACCCGGCCCACGGTTGGTCCAGGGAGGAGCAAGGCAGGGGCCCGCCGCCCCCGCCCAGGAGGGGGGAACCCCGGGGAAAAAAGGGTGGCCCACAAGGGGTGTTATAAATATGGCCCGACCAGGCTCGGCCACTGTTGGAAGTTTGGCGGGGCCCAGCGCTCAGGGGCAAGGACCAGGACCCACCCCCCAGGGACACGAACACCCCCGGCTCAGGTGTAATATGAACGCCCCCACCGTGCGGAGAGAGCACCGCCGGGCCCAGGGAGCCGGCACCCAGGGGACACGGCCGCCTTGGCAAGGGGCCCGCACCCCCGACTAGGGAAGGGGTAGGGGACAGATGGACCCAGGACCAGGTCCCACCTTCCTTGCAAAATGTGTGTGCGTGTATGTGTGTTTGAGAGGGTGTGTGTGTGCATGTGTGTGTGTTTATGTTGGAATGTATATATTGAAGGGGGAGGGGTGTGTGTACTAAGGGGGGTGCAGTTAAAATTGGCGAGTAGGGCACTAAGGGGACATCTCCTGATTGCTCACAGTGATGTTCCCTCACCCTCCCCATCAAGGGGCCCTAAATGTCTAAGGTGCGGTTAAAATTGGCGGGTAGGGTGCCAGGAGAACATCTGCTGCTTGCTTGCAGTGATGTCCAAGCACCCCCCCTACCAAGGACCCTACATGTCTATGGTGCAAATAAAACCGAAAGAGGGGGGCCCACTCCATACGGCAACCATAGGAGGGGGGCCACTGCCAAGTAGCCCCCCCAAGGCGCATCGCAGGCTAGACCCCCCACCCCCTCACCCTAATATGAGGTTATATAAGGAAGGGGGTAAGTTGGGGACAGCTGGTAGACTGTCCCCCGGTGGTCAAACAGCTGTCCCCCAGCCCCCCCCCCAGCAAAGGGGCCAGGGCCACCCGGCCCCACCCCCGGAGGTGCCGACACCCCAGGCCCGGCACCACCCACCCCACACAGAGAGAGAGGAGCCAGAAAGCGTCGCCCCCCCCAGAGCAAGCCCAGGCCCCCACCCCCAGACGCCGGCCCTAGAGGAGCTCTGGTCAGGCCTTGACGGGACCGAGGAGGCCAACCGGCCAAGGCAACCACTGATTGCCTCAGCGGAGACCCCGACCCGTCAGCCCCCCCGACCCGTACCAATAATAGGCCCCCCTTCCCCCCCAGAACGCCCCCCCACAGGACAGGGCCAACAAGCCCCACCCCACCCCAGACCCCGCAGGATGACACCCAGAGCGACCGGGGGCCCCGAGAGGGTTGTCCCGTCCCGTCCCAGCCCCAGGTGCAGATGGACAGCCCATCCAGCGTCGCTGGGCCCCCCCCCGCACGGCACACTTTAACCTTGACAAAAATCCCGCGGCACACCAGCATCCAAAAAAATAGATAAATAAAAAAAAGAAAAAGCTCAGTCTGTATTGATCTACAGCCGCTCTGCAATCTCACATGCATTTTTGTGATAATTGTTGCAGAAAACGCTGGAAGCTGCAGCTGTTTTTTCTAAAAGATGTATTAAAAATTAAGCCAAAAGATTCAAAAACTGTTTGATGTGTATTCGTTGTTTTAACACGTTAAGAGGAGAGACTCATTGTGCACTAAGACAGTCACTTTACTGCATCATGGGAGATGTAGTGCCCGTAATCCGCCGACCGCAGAAAGACCAGCGTCTTTGAGCTTCGTGGTTTTGTTCACTTGTTCCAGTCTGATACCAGATTCTGTGGAAAGCTACACCGCTAAAGACGAGCTTTAGATGGTATTTTTGTTAGAACAGAGAGACTTTTTTTGCGCTAAATCGAAACAAGGAAGTGAATACTTTAACCACTTCTGATTGGTCAGACTGATGACATGTGATTAAGCCTTCAAGAATGATTGGTGGAGACAGTTAAAGGGGCGGGACTATTCCTTACAGTTATAGCTGCAGCTAAATCGCGGTATCCCGTTATTCTTATCAAAATGTCTTTAATAGAATCAAATAAACACAAAGAAAAAATAATTTTATGATATTTCATATGCTTAACTTCTCAGTGTTTTATCAGGGCCTGTTTGGATGAACAAAGAGCTGATTTCCTGGAGATGGTAATCGCTTTTAGATCAGTTAATGAGGGCAATTTCTCACGGCACACTTGACCATCTCCCACGGCACACTAGTGTGCCGCGGCACACTGGTTGAAAAACAATGGTCTATATCGATGGCACTCATGTCACCAAGCACACAAAGTGACGGTGAGGCCGTGATTTAAACCTTAAGCCAGACTGATAAATCGGCACATACCTGCTGCCAGAGAGCCTGGACAGGAGTGCAGAACCACAGTGTATGCATCTAGCTGTCGGGTAGATTATTATCACAATGCTCGCAAATGTCTGAGTTACTGAGAGGATGTGCCTATTGTTTAAAGCAGAGGGAAAGCGTTTTTGCCAAACATCGCTAGCTCCATGGAGAAAGTGGGTGTGTGTGTTAGCCTGGGGGCGGGGCTGGCAGCGCAGACTCATCCTGGAAGGGGCTGTTCTCATTGGTCTATGTCAGCTCATGAGAACCCTCTTGTTCTCATGAATTGGAAGGGGCTGGTGCTCAGAGAACGGGTTTTTAAAGGAATATTTATTTTGTTAAGTAGTGCAAGTTTTGAGTACAGAAATCAGTATAAAGTATAAATGTTATAAACTTCAAATGTTAAAAATGAGAAAATGAATGAAATGAAATTTGTAAGCCTCACACACCACTGTGAAATTTACACACATGTGGGATGGCCAGCACTGCAGATTTGTATACTCACTCAGTGGTATATGTTTATTTATACGAGTTTTTGCATCTGCTCCCCCCATACCTGTGTGAGTGGCTGGACAGTACCAAGTGTTCACACTGAGGCTAGAAAAGTGGCATTTCAATTCACTGCCCCTGCAACCTGGAATAGGATTACCAAAAGGACTGGAAATGAATAGATCTGGGCCGAACAAGCGAGTTTGAATTTTTGATCAAGGCATGGCAATGAGATCAGTGACTTGTAAACGTTTTAAATAATTTTTGAATTGTATTATGGTCTTTTATTGGTATTGATCAGTCCTGCTGTCTGAGCCAGGACTCCCTTTGAAAGAATGGAGTAATATTCTCAATGGGACTTATCCTGGTTAAATAAAAGTAAATAAATTAATATAATCTCTGCAAACATCAAGGAAACTTGTGAGATCAATCAATGAGATGATCCACCAGAATCATGAAAACCATGTTTGAAATCAAAATAGAACTTATCAAGCCACATACCCCAAATCTTCGGTCAGGCATGGGGGTGTAATGATAGTCTCAATAATCCTAAAGTAGATTAAGGATTTTTGGTGATTTACAAAATGTGTAATTCAGATTTCTTCATTGGTGGGGTGGCTCTGCGTCCTGCTGTGACAATTGTCACCATGCATTAGAGGTGTCTTGAATCATGAAGTACCTGCCACTAGATGATCAGGTGGGACCCGGGCTGCTGATGTGTAGCTGACAGGCGGCATGGTGGGCTCTTTGCTCTTCTGCTTCTTTCGATACATGATGAAGAGGAGCAGGAGGAGGAGCACCAGCAGAACCAGGACAATGATTCCTGTGATGACTCCTATCTGGTAGGTGTCCATGTGCATGGCTACACTGGTCAAACTGTTGAGGTCGCCCACCACCACTGCAGCGGCTGCAGACAGAAGAATATGCAGAGTCAGAGGCTCTCGATTCATGTCAGGTAATGCAGTTAGATATGAAAACATATAAGAACACAGTTAATTCCAGGTGAAAGGATCCTCTGACCTTGGTCGCATCGAGCGCCTCTCCAGCCGGGACTGCAGTAGCACGTTCCACTCATGTGGTCACACGTGGAGTTATTGAGGCAGTCACAGACATGGCGGCAGCCATAACCATAGGAGCCAGGAGGACACTCTAATGAAGAAACAGAGGAAGACAGTGGTCTCGGGGTTTAATTTCAACAAGCAGCCACTGGATAACCCAATTCATTCCTCCAGCTGTTGTCTCTTTATCCACTGTTGGGTTGTGGGAGCAGCAGGGATGGAACCGCTGCTCCTTCACACAAAATAGGGCTGCACGATATGAGGAAAACCTTGTGATGTTAGTGGTCAATATTGCAATGATGATATAAATTACGATAAATGAACAAATAGCAAAACAACTAAAAACATTATTTCCATTTCACTGCAACAGTTTAATTTAAATAAGAGTCAACATAACTTAAATTATACTCCAAATGACCCTCATCTACATGGGAGGCAAGCATCTAACATAAAAGGCCTCCATCTGATTGGTCAATGATGTAAAAGAGTCCATCGGATTGGTCAAATGCATAAATCATTTATTTGATTTGTGTAATACATCAAGCTGCCATAAGGTTGTGGGAGGTGGCCCAGTAGGGGAAAACCCAGGACAAGCTGGAAGGGCTGTGTCTTTTGGCTGTTCCAGGGGGGTATTAAAGCTCCAACTCATGCTCTGAACATAACCTGGTCTGCAGGTTTAGTTGAAAATCAGTTTGTTTTCAGAGAGGTGAAGCAGCATGGCGTGTCCATTTGAAGATGATTTAGTGGATGAAGAAGCTCAGATAATACTTTTTCCACTGTGAGAGGGTGATAAGACCACGTATGGATGTTGTAAAAATAAACTATTTTACTTTGATCTAACTTAATTATTTGCTTCAATTAAGATAAATCATTTTTTTTAGTTAAGTTAACTTAAAAAAACACAGTAATCAGACATTTATTTTACTTTCATTCAAATTAATTCAATTAAGTAGGTGTAACTTTTTGTCTAAATATGTTTAGTTGTAGCTGTTTTACTGTGTTTTGCCGAGTTATTTTGTCATACTATGTTTAATTCTTTCTGCACCATGAGCGAGAGGGAGGGAGAGGATGATGAATTTATATAGCACCCCTACTGCCGGTTCCAGTATGACAGAGTTGGAATATTGTTAGATGAATGAATGCATGCTGTATATATTATTTCTTTCTTTTTATTGTTATACAAATGAGTATATCTGCCGGCTCAAACTTAGACATATGACAGTTCAAGAATTGTAATTAATTAAGATGGAAAAAATATTAATTGAATTGGAGTAATATGACATTTAGTTAGATAAATATGTAAATGTGAGTTGTATAAAAGATTATTGAGTTTTATAAACGTAAGAAATTAGGTTGAATAAATTTAACTCAATTACTTGTTACCAATTGAAGTAATTCATTTAAATTGGAAAAATTGGATAAGTTATATATATATATAAAACGCCCCTCTCACCCTCCGCGGGTGGTTTCTCCTCCAAGCTCGGGTCCTCTACCAGAGGCCTGGGAGCTTGAGGGTCCTGCGCAGTATCTTAGCTGTTCCTAGCACTGCGCTTTTCTGGACTGAGAGGTCTGAGGTCTTTCCAGGTATCTGTTGTAGCCACTCCTCCAGCTTGGGGGTTACTGCCCCGAGTGCTCCAATTACCACAGGCACCACTGTCACCTTCACTTTCCATGCTTTCTCCAGTTCTTCTCTGAGTCCCTGGTATTTCTCCAGTTTCTCATGTTCCTTCTTCCTGATGTTCCCATCGCTTGGCACTGCCACATCCACCACAACGGCTTTCCTCTGTTTTTTATCCACCACTACAATGTCTGGTTGGTTCGCCATTACCATCCTATCAGTCTGGATCTGGAAGTCCCACAGGATCTTTGCCCTCTCATTCTCTACCACCTTCGGAGGTTTTTCCCATTTTGACCTTGGGGTTTCCAGTTCATATTCTGCACACATGTTCCTGTATATTATTCCAGCCACTTGATTGTGGCGGTCCATGTATGCTTTCCCTGCCAGCATCTTACACCCTGCAGTTATGTGCTGGATTGTTTCAGGGGCCTCTTTGCACAGCCTACACCTTGGGTCTTGTCTGGTGTGGTAGATCTGAGCCTCTATTGCTCTGGTGCTCAGGGCTTGTTCCTGGGCTGCCAGGATGAGCGCTTCGGTGCTGTCCTGTAGGCCAGCCCTTTCTAGCCATTGGTAGGACTTCTTGATATCAGCCACTTCAGTTATGGTCCGGTGGTACATCCCATGCAGGGGTTTGTCCTCCCATGAGGATCTGTCCTCCAGCACTGTATCCTCTGCTCTCCATTGCCTGAGACATTCACTGAGCACACTGTCAGTTGGGGCCTTGAGCTTGATGTACTCATGGATCTTGGATGTTTCATCCTGGATAGTGGCTTCTACGCTCACTAGTCCTCGGCCTCCTTCCTTGCGGCTAGCATACAGTCTCAGGGTGCTGGATTTGGGATGGAACCCTCCATGCATGGTGAGGAGCTTTCGTGTTTTAACATCCGTGGTCTGTATCTCTTCCTTTGGCCATCTTATTATTCCTGCAGGGTATCTGATAACTGGCAGTGCGTAGCTGTTAATTGCCCGGGTCTTATTTTTGCCATTGAGCTGGCTTCTCAGGACTTGCCTTACTCGTTGGAGGTATTTAGCTGTTGCAGCTTTCCTTGTTGCCTGCTCCAGGTTGCCATTTGCCTGTGGAATTCCAAGGTACTTGTAACTGTCCTCGATGTCTTCTATTGTTCCTTCTGGGAGTGAGACCCCCCCTGTGTGGACTACCTTGCCTCTCTTTGTCACCATCCGGCTGCATTTCTCGAGCCCGAATGACATCCCAATGTCAGTACTGAGATCCTGGTGGTGTGGATCAGGGAGTCAACGTCACGCTTGCTCTTAGCATATAGCTTGATGTCATCCATGTAGAGGAGGTGACTGATGTTGGCCCCATTTCTGAGTCGGTATCCATAGCCAGTCTTATTTTTTTATTTGACTGAGGGGGTTGAGACCTATGCAGAACAGCAGTGGGGACAGAGCATCACCTTGGTATATCCCACATTTGATGGACACTTGTGCAAGTGGCTTCCCATTGGCTTCAAGGGTGGTTTTCCACAGCTGCATTGAGTTTCCTATGAAGGCTCTTAGAGTCCTGTTGATGTTGTACAGCTCCAAGCATTCAGTGATCCATGTGTGTGGCATCGAGTCATAGGCCTTCTTGTAATCAATCCAGGCTGTGCACAGGTTGGTGTGTCGTGACTTGCAGTCTTGAGCGACTGTTCTGTCGACCAGGAGTTGGTGTTTGGCTCCTCTGGAGTCTCTACCAATGCCCTTCTGTGTGTTACTCATGAATTGATCCATGTGACTATTTATCTTGGTTGCAATGATGCCTGACATGAGCTTCCATGTTGTGGACAGACAGGTTATTGGCCGGTAGTTGGATGGGACTGCACCCTTTGAGGGATCCTTCTGGATCAGGATCGTTTGCCCTTCCGTTAGCCATTCGGGGTGAGTCCCATCTCTTAGCAGCTGGTTTATTTGTGCTGCCAGGCGCTCGTGGAGTGCGGTAAGCTTCTTTAGCCAGTAGGCATGTATCATGTCAGGGCCCGGTGCTGTCCAGTTCTTCATACCTGAGACTCTTTCTTGGATGTCTGCCACTGTGATGGTTACTGGATTCTGTTCAGGGAGGTTGCTATGTTCTTTTCTTAGAGAGACCAGCCACTGGGCATTGCTGTTATGTGCTGTCTGTTTCTCCCATATACTTTTCCAGTACTGTTCAGTTTCTAGCCTTGGTGGGTCTGCTCGGCTGTTTTGACCCTGCCACTGAGCGTACACTTTTGCAGGTTGAGTTGCGAAGAGCCTGTTTATTCATCTGGCTTCATTGTCTCTTGTGTACCTCTTTAGGCGGCTGCTCAAGGCTAGGAGCCTTTGTTTGGCAGTTTCCAGTGCTTCAGGTATGGGCATCTGGCTGTATCTCTTAGGTACTTGCTTTCTCATTGTACCTCTTTGAGCCTCTGTCAGCTTACTCACATCCTTCCGAGTTGCCTTGATTTTAGCCTCTAACCGTTGCTTCCATGGTGGGTACTGTTTTCTTCCAGGGTTGCTCTTGTAGCCAAGCATCTCAAGGATCACTGCTGCTGAAGTGTAAACCAGTTCATTGGTTTCTGAGATGGTTGTGGTAGGAATTGCCCTCAATGCTTCATTTACAGTTTCCAGTAGACTTTCAGGCGGTACATCACTTAACCGTTGTAGCTGGTGTCGGGGTTGCCTAGTCTTCATTGTAGACATGATCTTGTCTTTCAGGTCAGTTGCTGCCTCGCTCAGCGTAATTGTGGTTGTTGGGGCTGTGTACCCAATCTCAGGGTGTGAGTGTGGCATAACCTCCTCTCTGACCTGTTGTTCTGGCTCTCCCGTGGCATTGTATTGTATCGCTTCAATTTCAAGTTGTGATAGGAGTTGCCGTTTGTGGATGTTAGAGCACTGAGCTACCAGTTGTTTGGCAGTTAGCCTTGATTGTGGGTTTCGAAGCATCCATTCATTCCACATTCTCTGCATGTAACCCCTCTGGGTGGGATTACTTGAGTAGTAGCATTCTAACAGAACCTTGTTCTCATCTAGTCCATTTCCGTCTTGTTCCAGTAGCCCACTTACCATCAGGGTGCTCTGGTTCCTCAGCACCTGACGCAGACCTTGTTTGGCCGGGCGACGTCTGAGCCGGCATGACATGTGGTTCATTGTCTCTCATGTTGTGTGTATTTCCATTTTCCTTGTGACATATATATATATATATATATATATATATATATATATATATATATATATATATGTGCGTCACAAGGAAAATGGAAATAAGATCTGAAACTTGTGCGTTTACTTTGTCTGTTCTTCTACTACAAGCAGAAACTCTTTCTTTTGCTGATGATGCAGCCGTGTTAAGTCGAGCGTAATTACACCAACTCATATCCGGTCTTTTGGAACTGACATACCCAAAGTAAACAAGTTCAGACGGATTTCAGCCAGAGTTCAGGGTTAAAGTCAGGGTAGTTCAAACATGCTTTCTGGAATACCCCCCAGATGCACATGGGGTTGAACCACTGACTGTATATGAGACCTGGACCGAGTGAGTGTGACACCACCCATAGAAAATGACGTACTGTCGGATCTAACCAAATGAAGTTTATTTAGTTGGCTATTTTGTTTAGTTGCCAGTTCTCACATACAGGCAATGGGTTAAGCCTGCAGAACTGAAATATGTTTTTGTGGAGAAGGAGGTCTGGACATTGTTGCTTAGGATGTTGCTCCCATGACCTGGCTCCAGATGGATGGATGGATGGATTCCAACTAAGAGATAAAGTTGGTGATTGGAGCAGAAATACTCCAGGAAAGAGTCAAAAACAAAACAAAAAATTAGCAAGAGATACATTTGAAAAACACTTGAAAACTGCAACAGTGAGAGAGAGGTTGGTGTTTCACTGAGTGGGGAAAAACAGTCATAGAAAATTGTGCTCGATGGATACCCAGAATCTTACTTTGTTCACAGTGTAGTCCCATGAAGCCGATGCGACACGTGCACTGTCCAGATATGTGGTCACAGTCTGCACCGTTTCTGCACCTGCAGCTCTGAGAGCATTCCTTCCCATAGAAACCCAAAGGACAGCCTGAAACAGAGGTCTTTGTCACAACAGGATCTTCCCATACCTGTTCTCTCACCAGAAAGGTTAGTCCAGTTTTGGAAGACCAGAAGACAGACACAAACCATGTTAAAAAATAAAATAAGGGATTACCCAAGGATCCAGTTGAAAGTTACAGATTTACAGAGTTCAGAAACACATTTATGACTTATGTGAGTTTATTAAGGTCTAAAATCGGGACTTTATCGACCGACCTCAGTCACCTGCATGACATTCTAGTGCTCACTTCTGTGCTTCTCTCCCAAGCCTCTGCCAAGCTTTACCCGAACTGCCTCACAGAAACTCTCTGGGTATTTCTCTTTGTCTTCCAGCACCCAGTGACTTTTTACACTTTCCGTCTGTGATTTAGTCAGACTGTTCTCATTGAAAGTTTTCCCCAGATTTTCCTCGCTGATTTGTGCAGATGAAGTCTGAACGGAAAGATTTTTACAAGGTTTCCCTTTAGTTGAAAAATTCCAAAACCAATCATGATATTTTCTCCCAATGACCAAGCTCAATAATTAATCTGGTTAAATATCAGTAAAGCCAGAAATAGATGATGAAACATCTGATCTCATAAAAGTCTCCAGACTACAGAAGTGAGTGTTCAGGTCATTGTAATGCTTGAAAAACTGACTCATGAGATGACTCATGCCTGCCTTGACCTTTATCAGCAGATGAAGGGTATTTGTTTTTTTCTCAGAGTTTTCTTAAATTTATCCTCAACAATATCTTTTCTGTTGGTGTTTTGCTTAAAGTCCCCCATGACATTTAAAAAGAAAAAAAAACGTTCCCAGTGGTGTTTCATTTATGATATGGAGTTTTTAACCAAAATATCACAACCTAAATGCCTTAAAAGGCCATATTTCACGTCTATCTGAAGCCTCTATTTGAAAGTGAATGATTCTTTATTTCATGTATTTATACTTTGTATAAAGGATCATTCTCTTTGTAGGTGTCTTCCCTGCCAGGATTCTTTCTCAAATATTTCCCAGACATCAGAGCTCAACACAACTGGCTGAGAGATCCATTTAACGCAGCAGCAGCTGCTGGTTTGAGCTCTGCTGAGGAGGATCAGTTCACTGAAATCACGTCAGACTCCACCCTGAGGAAGAGGTTTACAGCACAGACACTGATTTCTGCTGGGTGTGGAGAGGGAACATCCACTCATGGGGCAGAAAGCTGGGGGCCTTCTACTTCCAATCTACGTCTTTGTGAGATTTTCTGCTGTTTCCACTTTGACAACAAAGAACAGAGCTAGGCTCAGTATTGAGCAGGACTTGAGGGTTGCAGTAACAAACCTGCAACCTTGTTTTGAAAAGATAAGTAGCACAGTAGATGAGTAGCACAAAGCACAAAGCAGTCACTTTGCAGCCATTAACACAACTTTTTGTGTTAACATGTTATATTGTTCTTAAGTGAATGATCCTTTATTTCCTTTCTTTTTCTAGTCTCTAGCAGCAGGAATGTTTAAGATTTTGATATGTTATTAAAGTTGAACGTTTTTGACTTATTTTGTCACGGGTTTTTTAGCGGTGGGGGGAGAAATGACCATTTTTCCTCCTCCAAAGGGGGGCACAAAAGAAAAAGTTTGAGAACCACTGGTCTAGTGCATATGTGTATGTGCCGTCCTTCAGAGGGGTCCTGGTTAGGGTGGTGTCAAAGCTCTCCTGGGTGGGTCAGTGTGTTAAGTCACTCACGCTGAGTGCAGTAGAGACCCGTCCACCCAGGGGTGCACTTGCACTCTCCATCATAGGCACTGCAGCCCGCGGCGTTGTGGCAGGTGCAGGTGTGGATGCAGTTGGGTCCCCAGGATCCGGGTGGACAGGCTGCAGCACAGACATTCAGACTGAGTTTCATCGTCGTTTCCTTGGAAACAACATCCAATGAGTGTACTGGTTAAACTCACACTGGGAACAGTCGCTGCCAATCCACCCTGGGTAGCACTGGCAGGAGCCGTCGATGGGGTTGCAGGTGCCGTTGTTGGTGCAGTGGCAGGTCGAGGCGCAGTTTTTCCCAAAGTGGCCACTGGGACACACTGCAGACACCAGCAAACATCAGAGCGCTTCTGCAGCAGCCTTGTCCCTCTCTGCACAAGCTCCATTGAGCTTTAGGTCACATGGAACACGACTTTTCCAAAGGGTTCATAAAGGGCAGAGAAAATCCTTTCTTAAAAGGATCGACAAAGTGAGAGGAGCGGGGATCCCGTTTTGAAGAGGAATGCAGAGGAATGAGGTGGAGCAGCTGCTGCGTGTCACTGAGCAGCTCCTTGCAGACCACTGAAGCCGATATGATAGGATGCGCTGTTCATATGACACTCACCCTCATTGCACAGCGCCCCCCTGAAACCAGGCAGACAGTCACAGTGTCCACTGACGTGGTGGCACGGCCCGTTACTGTGGACGCACTGAGGACAGGTCTGACTGCAGCGGTGACCAAAGTAACCTGGAGAGCAGACTGCAGAAGAACACAGGGCAGAGGAGCAAAGGCCTCCAATGAAGCTTAGAAAAGCGTGTCAGAAGCGTTTTCAGCTGTGTTAAAATAAACATTCTAACAAATAAACAGTTGAACCCTTTTTTCTGTTAGAAAACACAACAATCGTTACTTTATATTTGTCCGCGACTCAGCGGTTTCTTCATTCCTTCTCTGTTTACGTCTGCTACAGTAGCCGTTTTGGTTCAGTTGTTCCGCTCCAAGGACGGATTGTATTAGGACTGAGA
This sequence comes from Oryzias latipes, assembly GCF_053564925.1. Classification (NCBI taxonomy): domain Eukaryota; kingdom Metazoa; phylum Chordata; class Actinopteri; order Beloniformes; family Adrianichthyidae; genus Oryzias; species Oryzias latipes. Next base: position 3,496,152 of record NC_136248.1, read on the forward strand.
AATCACACAGCGAACCGAAGCTTAGTCTGATTGGAAACACACGGAGACCACCCCCAAAGATGGGTCCGAGAGCCGTTCCTAGTCCTGGATGAGGGTCTGCTTGGGTGTATTCAGACTGAAGATTTGTTCCGGATTATTGGGGGAAACGAACTCTGGTTCACTTTAAGCGGACCAAATTTCTCCAGTCAGTCCCAACTTGACTTGATTTTAGGTGATTGTTCATATTTGCTTTTATCTTTTTATCTATTTATTGTGTTTTCTATTTGTTTTAGGAATGCTTGTGTTTTTTAAGTGTGGGCAGCTGGCCACTTGAAATTTCCTTCGGGATCATTAAAGTTGACCCATTCACCCACCCATCCATCCATCCATCCATCCATCCATCCATCCATCCATCCATCCAAATACACCCTAATTATGATGATGCTGTTTTTTATGACATAGTTTCTGCAGAGCAGCAGGACTTCATTTGAAAGCTTGTAGTTGTGATGTGGAGAATTCGCTGGGCGGGGCACAAGCTCCCTCCTCTGCTCCATTCCGATGCATCCACTTGCAGACAGGACTGTTGGTGTGGAGCAAGTTTAAATTCTTTCCCACAAGCCCCTCACAACCTCCAACCTACCAGTACTGGTGCAACAAAAATAGTGATCAATTTCAGAGCTATCCAGCCGAACAGGTTAGATCCAGATTCCAGTTCAGACGAGGAAAACAAAGACGTTCATGGATGTATTTGTCTGCAGGTGGATGCAATAACAGACCTATATCAAGTTTCACCTGTTATTCTGGGTTGTTTTTTTTAGAAATAGTTTGTAGATCACCTCTTTGGAAATGAAACCAAAAAGTAATATCCTAGGAGTTTGATTCAGGATTTAGAGCCTATCATAGTGCTTAGCATAACAAGGATCTCCTCATGGCTGCAGACAGCAAAACACCATCGATATCACAGGAAACGCTTTTGTAACACAGAACACAGGTTCTGCTTCAGGACTTACTCCTCTGACAGGTGGTGCCTCTGAATCCTGGAGCACACTCGCAGGTTCCTTCATCTGGAGAGCAGGATGCTCCGTTCTTACAATTGCAGGGGGTGGAGCAGTTGGGCCCCCAGCGGCCCTCGGCGCACACGCTGTCACAGTGGATCCCTGCTCCAAGAGCACACACATTGAGCCACAGGTGTTGAACTACTATCCTGCTTCCAGCTGCCCCCACCTTTGCAGCTTCTTAACACCAATGTACACCTGATAGAGCGGGGATGTCAAAGCAGTAAGACCTTGGCCCCTTCAAGGGGCCGTGAGGATAACTCATCGTCCTTCCTGACCTTTATCAGTTATCAATAAAACTAAAAGTCCTCTGTTTGAGTCCTTCACCCAAACCCTCGGCTGCAGTCCTTGCCCAGCCCACTGGGTGGTGCTCATGAAGTCACAGGCTGGGAATCAGCCCTTGATAGCTTCAAACTGGGTCTTAAAGCTCAAACCCGACTTAGGACACTACCTGTTAGAGTCAAGTCCTAGTCCCTGTCTGCTCTCGGAGCTCCAAAAGCCAGAACGCTGTTCACCACAATGTAAAGGTCATGTTTGAAAAAGACAGTAAAATAAAAAGCTTCATTCTCAAGCAGATGATCAAATCATCTAAAACCATCATCTGTTTCTTTTCCTAGATTTCTGAAAAAGAACACATCTGCTCGTTCGACAGGTGGTTCTGGTTGCGTACCGGTCCATCCGGGCAGACAGCGGCAGTGGCCGGTTGAATGGTGACACCCATCAGAATGGCTGCAGTCGCAGCGCCCCCTGCAGTCCAGACCATAGGTGCCGTCCTGAAGAGGGAGGGATGAAGCATGTATGAGGTGAAAGGTAAGCATGACACAACACGAGAAGACCAGAACAGATGTGTGTGTGTGTGGGGGGGGGGGGGGGGGGGGACTAACTCTAACCCCAACCTTAGCCGAACAAACAGATGAAAGCATGTGGTGACTGATGCAGGAACAATAAAGGTTAGCATCACTGGAAATTTTATTTAAGTAGAGACCTCTTTCTTGTTGAACAATAAGCAGATTTGTATGGGGCTCCGTTTCTAAAGTGACAAATAGCAATATTTTGGGTTACTTAGCCTGTTTCAAAGGTAAACAGGTTTCATTTTTTAAATAAATATTTTCACCTTCGTGTATTTACAAAAGTTGCATTTAACTGTAACTGTTAATTAAATATTTTTCTTGCTAACTAAATATTCAGTTAGCAAGATAAATGTTTAATTTACAGTTACATATTTTTTATAGGTCTAAATGTTTAGTGTTAGTTTTTTATAAAATGAAACTTTTAGTTTGCAAATTAAATATTAAGATGTGACCGAAATAAATATTTTCCAAACTATATGTAAACAATGTAGCTAAATATTTAATTTTTAAATAAAGGCAGTGGCTCAGGTGGTTGAGCAGATCGTCTAATGATCGAAGGGTCGGCAGTTCTAACCCTGCTACTCCCCCCCCAGTCGTTGTGTCCTTGGGCGAGACACTTCACCCCCCCCGTCTCCAGTGTGGCTCCACTGTATGAATGTGCATGAATGAATGATTGATCTAATTTAGGAAGGTGGTAGGCCCCGCCCTGATGAACATCTGACAGTTTACATTTCAATTTTGACACCCATTAAGCGCCATGCTATGCAAATAAAAAAGCATTACTCCAGGGGGCGCTGTTCTGCAATGTCATTTGAATTTTGACACAAAAACAGCATGGCATTTTACAATGCAATAGATTTGAAGTTACTCTAAAATAAATTTAAAGCAAAGCATGTATTGAAATGTTGTTTTTAAAATATTGAATTGTAAATTGCAGATTGTTTTTTTATTATTTTTTATTACTATTTTATTTTCAAAATTGTCTTATTGAATTGTAAATTTAAATATTTAACTGTCAATTGAATAAATACATTTTTAAATTGCATGATCAAATTGCAAATTGCATTTACCAGTTTGCATAATACTTTGAATTATGACTTCAAAACTTCCATACTCGTCCTCTCACCTGACAGCGCAGGTCACACCTCTCTCCTCTCCAGCCAGCAGCACAGGTGCAGCGGCCGTCCAACGCGCTGCAGGAGCCCCCGTTGGCACATGCACAGGTGAGGTTGCAGCCCAGCCCCCATGTCCCGCTGGGGCAGCTGATGGAGCAGTCCACCCCATGCCAGCCTGATCCAGACACACAAGAAAGCAGATTCTTCTTTATTAAATCAAAGCTGCCACATCTATTCTTGCTTTTCCCTGTCCAGAGTTCCAGGCTGCTGGAGCCTCGTTAATAAACACACTAGAAAAATATTTAAAAACCCGCTCCGGTCATCATTGTCAGAAGGTAATTCCATGGAGACAACAAATATTAGTAAAATTCAGCTCCCATCCTCCTTTTCTTTTTTTTCCTCACATCCTCCTTTCACTGACTCCCCCCCTCAGCTCACCTGGTGCACAGGAGCAGGATCCATCCACAGGTGAGCAGCGAGCTCCGTTCTTACAAAAGCATCTGGATGAGCAGCTCAGTCCATAGGAGCCCGCCGGGCATGGAGTGGAACACCTGTGACCCTGAGGGGTCAGAGGGCACAGGTTGGACATCTACAGCTCCAAGCAGCTGAACTTTTTCTGGCTGCAACACTTCATGCATGAAGATGTTTCATTTATGTGTTTTTTTGACCCAAAAAAAGCACATGAGCAAGGCGAAAATGGCTGCAGTCACTTCAGACTTCTGCCACTAGATGGAAGTACAGTGTAGGCAGATGTTTTAAGGCTGTAAAAGTCCTCACTACACACTGTATCCTCTTTTCTCAGACAGACATGAACATTTTGACACTTTTCTCTCTTGTTTAAACTATCAAAGCTTCAGAGAAAAATACATCCAGTACTACAGAATGAAAAAAAAGATCTGATCAGGATCAAAAATTTGTGTAAATGTGGCAAACTGAACGCATTCTGTACAGGAGGCACGGCTCAGAGGAGATTGATTGACAAGGTCAACAGCCAATCAGGTCACAGAACACAATTCACTGTGCAAAATAATAATTGTAAAATATTGCAAAACTGCACTAAAAAATTGTGAAACAGCGAAACGTGAACCATGATAAAGTGAGGGCCCACTGGACAGTTATTTGTTTTCTTTCTGTCTCCTTAAAGACTTTTGGGTCCATGAAGCAGCCAGTTCTTTCTGGGTTTCTGCTGCTAATTGTCTGATTTCCTTTACCTGTGCCTGCTCCTCTAAACCTCTGCCTCAGTCCATCACCCTCTGCTGGATTGTTGCACTGCAAACATTCAGTCAACTCACCGGGGCTGTTCTCTGCCAGCTTGTCTCCCTGTCTGCTCGCCATTCAGCCTGATTTCCAGCTAACCTGGGGGGTATTCCAGAAAGCAGGTTATGCTAGATCCCACGGTAAGTTTGAGGCTAAGGAAGTTGATAACCTCAGCTTTCGGTTCCAGAAATGGAGGCATGTTTCAGGGTCGGTCAAGTTGCCATAGCAACTCATGCTCTGAACATAACCTGGTCTGGAGCAGATTTAGTTGAAGGTTAGTTTGTTTTCAGAGAGGTGAAGCAGCATGGCGTGTCCATTTGAAGATGATTTAGTGGATGAAGAAGCTCAGATAATACTTTTTCCACCATGAGAGGGTGATAAGACCACATATGGATGTTGGAAAGAGAAACTTTTTCACTTTGATCTAACTTAATTATTTGCTTCAGTTAAGATAAATCATTTTTTTTGTTAGGTCAGTTTAAAAATAACACGTTGTTTTTAGACAACTATTTTCCTTTCATTTAAATTAATTCAATTAAGTAGGTGTAACTTTGGTGCTGCTGTTAGATCGGCACCGCAAAGGATTCTGGGATATCATTCCCTTTGCCTGTCTGGACGTATTTGGGTTTAAGTGCGGGTTTTTGACAAAATGTGTTTAGTTGTTTAACTGTTTAGCTGTTTTACTGTGTTTTGCCGAGTTATTTTGTCCTACTATGCTTACGTCTCTGCACCATGAGTGAGAATATAGGAGAGGATGATGAATTTATAAAACACCCCTGTAGGTACTGCATGTAATGACAGTGATGGAAAATTTGTTAATGAATTTGTGCGCAACGCGCATTTTTTCTCCCGTCCTTTTTGTTATAAAAACGAGCATATCTGCCGGCTCAAACTTAGACATATGAGAGTTCAAGAAATATAAGTAATTAAGATGATAAAAAGATTAATGGAGTATTGTGGAATATAGTTAGATAAATACGTAAATTTGAGTTGTATTAACAATTATTGAGTTTTATAGACGTAAGAAATTAGGTTGAATAAATTTAACTCAATTACTTGTTACCAATTGAAGTAATTCATTTAAGTTGGCAAAATTGGATAAGTTATATATATATATATATATATATATATATATATACGTCACAAGGAAAATGGAAATTAGATCAGAAACTTGTGCGTTTACTTTGTTGTTTTTCTCCAAGCAGAAACTCTTTCTTTTGCTGATGATGCAGCCGTGTTACTTTTTTGATGGACGTATAATCTTCATACGCCGTCATTAATGTCAGACTCCGTCTCACTGAAGTATAGCGCTCTCTTTTCTTCTCCACATGTTTCCATGGTGACTTCAGAAATCGGCGATCTATTGAGAATGTCTTTATGTACTTGCCGTGCACGTGCATTAACCCAGGGTTACCAAGTCGAGCGTAATAACGCTAACTCATATCCGGTCTTTTGGAACCGACATACCCCGAGTAAGCAAGTTCAGGCGGATTTCAGCCAGAGTTCAGGGTTAAAGTCAGGCTAGTTTAAACATGCTTCCTGGAATACCCCCCTGCTCAACCATGCTCTCTGCTTTACGTTGCTATGGCCATTGTCTGCTCCTGTTTCCCTGCCACACTGTTCTGACCAAGCCTTATAAGTCCCATTACCTCTGCAATTCTTGAAACCTTTTTCCCAGAGACCTTTCTGGAGTTTATTTAGATTGCAAAGTCAAGGGTGCTTGTGACTGAGCCCCAGGCTCCTGAGTTCTACCACATTGCAACAAGCATCCCTCCCTTTTCCGACTTCTGTGTCTGGAGCCACACCTCCATCCATTTGCTGTGCCGAGGACTTCACTCCGCCCCTCTTCTCTACCTGCTGATCATCCCAGAAAGCTCATTTTTGCTCAGACTCAAGATTATTCAGAATCGCTTACAGTCTACTATCTCCTTAGCATCCGTACATTGGATGAATTTCTCCAGGATCTGGGCTCCTTCAAGTTGAATAAAATAAATCTGGTTTCTTGGACTCCTGAATTTGTCCTGTTTTTCATCACAGATATGATGTGTGACAAGTTCAGCTCAAAATGAAATAAACCCTATTTACTTAACAATCTTGTATTAAAAAAAAAAAAGAGGTCATATGTATGTAATCAGGATATGATCAAAGACTTTTGGGGACTTTTACTAGCACTAAACCTAGAGACTCAGTTGTTTCTCATCAACTCATTTTGTTTAGATGTATAGTTTTGTGTTTAAGCCATGATGTTCACATGCGCAGTGTCTGTTCTGGCCTAACCACACCAGGTCCCTGTTCTTTTGATTTCCCTCAGAGTAAATGTTCATGTTTTTATGACCAAGTCTCCAGTTTTCCCAAATCCATAATTCATTTTTATGACAGGGACTCCGAAGAAAACGTGCAGCTCAAACCAGCAAAAAATTGGAAGATCCTCAAATTCAGAAAGGCTTATTAAAAGATTGAAATTATTTGATTCATTTCATGTTTCAGAAATGATGGCCTTAGAGTGTTTCAGTGGTTTTCTAGTCTCTTCACATCCAGGATTTTCAGAATTTTTTTGTGTTTACACACATTTGAATGCTGCAGAAATTCAAAGGAGGTCCTGCATCCTGCTGATCATAAGCTCTCTAACTCTAAAAATGAATGCTCACGCTTCCTTTAATGCCCAGGAGACAGGGAGATTTGCAATTACGCAGCGTCACGATGACAAGCAGGGCCGCAGTACCGTAAAGCCTGGAGCACAGGTACACTCCCCGGTCACGCTGTGGCAGTCGGCTCCGTTCTGGCACTGGCACACTTCTTTGCACGACTCGCCGTAGAATCCCAGAGAACATGTCTCATTGCAGTACAGACCCGACCAACCGGGTCTGCACGTGCACTCCCCGGTCATCGGGTGGCAGCTGGTAAAAAAAAAAGAAATGCGTTGTCATCACCACCACAACAACTTTACACAGGAACTGCTTAAAGCCAGCCAGGTCTGGGTCCAAACTGACAACAGATTATTACGTAATAATCAGACCCAGATTCAATTCAGCATGGTTATGATTTGATAGTTAAATAATGCTTCCAATTAGCATATTCAATTAGCATATTGTTAAAAAATGTTCCAACCAAACCAACTAAACTCTGAGCTTGATCCTCATTGAAAATGACTCTATGGAGCCCTGACCTTCTGCAGTGCCTCCAATCTGTTCTGTTTGGGCTCATAGTTTTGAGGTACAGCAGCAATTTCCAGTAATTACTGAGAGGAAACAGTGGGGTCAGGGCTGCAGTTACACCAAACACCAACTTTCTGTTTGAAATCCTCAAAAATCTTCAGAGATGATGCCTGGTTACTTACCCGTATGCTGTCCTGTGGAAAAACATTGTGGCTGCAGGCCAGATCTCTAAAGACACGTACCTGCGAGTGTTCGGGAGGTGGCACGGACACTTCCTGCCACAGTGCAGGCCAAAGTGGCCTTCGGGACAAAAACGGACGTGGCAGGATTCTCCCATGAAGCCCGGCTCACAAAGACATGATCCAGTCTTGTGGTCGCACTTGCTGTTGTTCTCACAGCTACATGATTTTGTGCAGCCGGCACCGTAGGTCCCCACAGGGCACTGGTCCTGACACCTGTGTGCATCATAGAAACAGAGCCTCTGTTTGTCTTTGTCCTGGCTAAACGGTCCCCAGATAACCTGGATGGTGTTGAACATTTAGATGAGGAAGTTGGTCTTTTTTTTCTGTTTTTTTTGTTGTTATTGTTGTTGTTGCTGTGACACCACAGATTAAGGTCCAGAACCTGCAGTAGCAGAGCTGATGTTCTAAACCAGGACTGCTGGTCCTCCAAATCTACCACCCTGACTGTTTTCTAGATTTCCAAGCCCTGCTAGCTGCTGATTAGCAGCTACCTGTGTGAATCAGTGAACCCAGCAGTGATCAGCAGCAAGCAGTGTAGGGAGAGCTGGAAAACAGGCAGGGTGGTAGATCTTGAGGACCAGGAATGAGCAGCCCTGTTCTAAACCATGTGTGGGTGTGTCACTGCTCGCTCAACGTCACCATGGATTTTCCCCACAAGAGCTGCTGGTTGGGGAGGTTAACTCAAACATCCTCACTGGACCCGATGATACATTTTCTGTCATCTTCATGATGCTGCAAAGCACAGTCTAACCAGAACCTCAGTCCAAATACAGCCAGGACTGTTTGACAGCAAGAAGAGGCCCTGGGGGTAAACCCCACCCTCCAAGGTGATTGACAGACTCAGAAACATGTGCTCTTCCAACAGAAACATGTGCTCTTCCTAAATCATGGATGGACAAGTGACAGACATCAGCATAAAACACTTAACTAACAGATCAAATGTGATCCTCAACTCCCCCCACCCCCAAATAACCCCAGTATAACTATTCAGAATGAGCACTAGAAATTATCCAACAGGTATGCATTCCTCTCACAAATATTCCGAACCCAGACAAACCTGCAAACAGACTCAAACTGGAATTCAAATTTAAAGAGGTGAGCTGGCAGTTAAAAAGCTTGGACCGTTTGTCTCACCGCTCTCCGGTGTATCCCTCACGGCAGAGACACTCCCCGGATGTCGACAAACAAACGGCATCATTGTGGCACTGGCATTCCTGGGAGCAGTCCAGACCAAACCGTCCCTCTGGACACGGTTGACCACACACCGTCCCCTGAGGACCATCGAAAGGTTGGATTTTTCTGTCACTGTGGTAAAGTTTCTAGTTTGCCTGCGTCTTCCGTGTCTGTGTTTACAGGAGGAGAGAGACGGTGGAGACCCATGACATCAGACGAGTAAAGACGCGTACGTACCCTCCATCCGGCAGGACAGGAGCAGTCTCCAGTCACGTGATGACACACTCCCCCATTCTGACAGGGACATCTCTCCTCGCACTGCTGTCCATGTTTACCAGGAGGACACAGGTCCTCACAGCTGGAACAAAACAGCAGCAGAAAGGGCATTTTCTTTTCATTTATTCATCCTTCACATGATCTTGAACTGGCACTTTATAAATACTCTAAGCTGAATGCTAAAAAAAATCCCAGAGTACAACAAAAACAGAAATATCTTCTCTAACAGTGCTGTTTGGTGACATGGTCCCCTGTCTTGAACTGTGACCAGGTTTCTCTCTAACTTGTGAGCCAACAGACTGCATTCCATCACTGAGAGAGAGGATGCAGCATCCCAAGTCTTCACGCTTTTACTTTGAAATCTTCCAGCGGGTCTGACTTACAAAGCTCCGGTGTATCCGGCTGAGCACGTGCACTCTCCGGTCACATGGTGACAGGATGCTCCGTTCTGGCACTGACACTTCTGCTGGCAGCCATTGCCGTAGGTGCCGGTTCCACAGTGGGACTCGCAGCGCCAGCCTCTGTAGCCCGGGCTGCAGACACAAGCTCCAGTAATGGGGTTGCAAAGCGCTCCATGCTGGCACTGACATCTGTTGCTGCAGTGTGGACCCCAGTGACTGCTATCACAGGCTGAGGGCAGAAAGGGCACAAGGAGAATGTCACACCCCTTTGAGAAAAACAAGAGGCTAAAGCTAAAGGACCCAGATCACGACGTAAGTGAACCGAACCATCAATCCTTCCTGTGAAAACACAAACGATTTAAAATAACATGACTTCACCTTCATATTTCTTACTAAGACACCGCAGTTTGTACAGTCTGGGTTTCATTCAAAAATTATCAAAGGCAAAATTAAAGTGCAGCACTACAAAGCGTAACAAATCAGGGACTTTTAAACGTGTTTTCAGGCTATTTAGTAAACAGTAAAAATGTGTTCATAGTCTTGGTGGTGATTTTGCTTTTAGAAAGGTTGCAGATAAGGTCTCTGAGGGTCACAGGGTTAATGCCTGTGGGCGCACAGCGCTGCAGTTTACAGCTTAGTTTAAACTAGTTCTAGCCAGGTAATTCAGATCTTTGACAGTTCTCCATACTCTTTCAATGATTCCCATCAATTCAGTACATTTTTAGGATTAGGTTTTTTTTGCCGTGGTTTCTGTGGGACGCATATATGAAGCTGTTCCAGACTTCTCACATGAATCTTCATACCATGTCCTGCCGCCTACCTGGAATAATAATGCTGCCTTTCTGTTAGCTGATCAAAAGCCCGTCTTTAAAGACATTTACCGCCGGCTTTACCAGCTATCAGCTAAGTGCGTAAGTGATATTCTCACTCTTTCTGCACATCCCTGGTGTACTCGGTTTGCAGATGGGGATGTTAGGGTTTTCCTAATTACCAACATGAGTTGTAGCTCCAAGTGAAGAGAACATGGCTGGGACAAAGGGAGAGAAAGCCAGGTTGGCTCTCTCACTGGATTGTGGAAGCATTTCTGCTTTCTTTGTGTTTCTCAGGCCGCCATTGGTCTGTGGGTTCACTCTACTAGAATCTTGGCTGCCTCTTGAGTTTTACCCGATTGAGCTTTTTTGTGTGTAGCAGTGAGCTGGTCTTCACTTTTGTTTGTTTTTATAAACTAGATATGTCTAATGTGAGTCAGGCTTTACTTGCCTATGGGATTATACATGGTCAGAGAGACAGTCTCCATACTTCATAGAGAGACATCTCACTCATTCTGCTCAGAGAGTCAAGGTTTCGCAAGTATCCTTCCATTTTTAAAGCTACTTCTTCAGAAGCTATTCAAGTTATAAAATTGTGCCACACATGAAATCAATGTATTAATATTCTGGCTAAATATTAAACCAATTTTCTCTATTTTCCCAACCAGGGGCTCGTCTGAGCTTATATCAACACTTTCAGATGGGGGCAGGGTACATCCTGCATGGTTTGCCACTCCATTGCAGGGCCACACCGAGACCATCAACCACTCATATACCCAACGATGGGACCATCTTAGAGTCACCAAGTAAGGATGTTTTTGAACTGTGAGAGGAAACCAAAGTGCCCAAACAAAAACCCACACTTGGACAACACAGAAAGGTCCCATTTGGGATTTGAACCAAGGTCTTCTCACCGTGAGACCCTTGATGAATCTTCACAGACAACAGCAGTTGGGACCATGAACCCATAACTCTACTATTAGAAATCCATTGACGTCAAAGACAATGAATCAAAAATGGTGACAACGTGCTTCAGTCAGGACCTTTTCTGAATCCCGGATTGATGATGACCCTCAGCTCCGTCACCAAACTGTCATGGTCCATCAGACTGTTGCTGCTTAGAGCGGCTAAACTTTTGGATGGAGTCAACGGGAAAAAGGGTTTCTTTTAGTAAACAAGAAGGAAAGAGTGAAGGTAACTGTCATAATATTAGTCCCTGCCCCTCTGATGCCTTCTAAGGGCTGTCTTTTTGTTGACCTGACACCAGGACATCACCTGATTCAGTTATCTGCTCCCCCTCACCCAATCAGCCTCCCTCACACACTCCCACTCAGCAGTCTCTCCTCCTCCTCTGATCATGACAGAAAGACGAAGGTGAAGACGAATTGCACATTCATCTGTTTTCTTCTTCAGCTGAAATCCCGACTGCTGAGGAAAAGAACAAAAACGCGTCTTTGCTGAGGCTCCTGCCGGCTGTGCTTTAGGTTTCACTGATTAAAACACACAGATGACCGCTGAGTAATGATGGCATCCCTGTGGCTTCAGACTGGTTGGATTTTCTGTATCCTTGTATTTCACATCTCCAGTTTGGTCATGAAAGTCTGCCTAAAATACTCGCTCGGTCTTGAATAGTCACATGATCCACCAAGTTCAGCAGCTGGTCTTGATGGTTTATCAGCTGTTGCCAGCAATGCAGAGACATCACTCATGTCAGTGAAGGCAGCCGCCTTTCAGTCCAACTCAATGATTACCAGAACCACACCGACCTAAAGTCTCATTCTGATCATCTTTTGATCTATTTTTAAATTATTCCCCGTGGTCTCTTGATTATGATTATTCCATTTTTAGGCAAAGTTTCAGATCATAGTTTGTGCAGAGCAGCAGCTCATCACTGAATGTTGGCGTAGAAGTAAGCCTCAGCTGATATCCCATCATCCCTTTGTTTACTACTCTCTCCTGCTAGCTTACAGCCCCTCACATCCCCAACCTAACATCACCGGTACAACTCAAATGGCGAGCAATATTAGATCCATCCAGCCGTCCAGTTTAGATCCAGATTCCAGCTTAGACCAGGAAAACAAAGACGTTCATGGATCTGTTTGTCTGCAAGTGGATCCATCAGAATGGAGCAGAGCAGGAGGACTGTGCCCCGTCCACTTGCTGCATCATAAAAGAAAGCTTTTTTCTACTGCATTTTTTCATCTGCTGTAGATTCATCCCAATTTAAACAAAGAAATACTCAGAAATGCTATTTTAATCTTGATTTTTTTATATTTGTCCTCCATCATGAGAAAAATCCTACAAGAACATGTTAAAAACACCAAAAACAAACTTTTCATTGGAGTAACTAAACTCTTCGAAACTGATGTCCATCAGTCTGGGACAGGTTGGGAGACCATTTCTAACAGCAGTATCTCAACCTGACTCAGATGCTGTGGTGAACCTGTAGACAGTCTGTCATGAAGATAAATCTCCAACAACTTTTGGTGGAAATTTAGAGAAAGCTGTAGTGGTCCTTAGACCTTTAGATTTTGTGGTGAACTTTCAGAAAGTTTTTCATAAAAGTAGACCTTGAGAAGCTGCACTGGGCCTTCAACAAACTCAGATATAAATTCAGAGGACAGTGGCGGACCTTCAGTTTCACCTCCTTGCACAATCCTGTCTAGTGTTCGGGGTCAAACACCAGACAGGAATGCTTACTATTAAAGAGTGATCTTGGACTTCTGTTCGTGAGAAGTCTTCCTAATATGTTCATATTGTATGTTATATCATTTTATCCAGCTTTATCCAGGGATTAATGAATTCCATTTTCACAATGTTCCAGTAAATAATGTGTGAGTAAAAGGGGAATGCACTGCAAACTTTAAAACCAACATTTTTTGAGGAGTTAGAAGGAGATAGATCAGACTCCCTACGAGGAGTTAAAATTTGTAGCTGGTACTTAAGGTGAATGTTTTGAAAATTCAAGACGGCATCCTCTTCCCAATGTCAAAGGTCAACAAACCTTTGGTGGTAGTTGTAAACTTAGGCTGGTAGTGTGTGAATTTTTGTGATGATTGCTCAAACAAGTTTTCTTTTCCCATATTGTGGGAAAATGTGAAAATCGGCAAGTTTCTCACACTTTGCCACAAAGTTCAACGCTTAGGTCCTTTGGCCATCCCATAATAATTGAAAAACTATTTTTTGAATATCCCTGACACGTGTGTTTTGGATTTGTTTGTGGATTTTACTTTTTGTTTGTAACCCCATCAGAGTACGTGGCAGGGGGTCACATTTTTGCTCAAAGATGCAGTTAGAAAGAATCTGGTCCCAGCGGTCCAGGACCGCTGTGGGACATGATTAAGGGTTTTTATTTCAGCAAAACATTTGGAGTTGTGCTTCATCATACTTTCTGACCTAATGGAACAAAACAGGCCAATAACGTGCTCATGTTGTTGTTCGTGTAGTTTTAGAATGAAGTATTTTTAATCATTTTTCCTTCTTTAAAAGCCGCCAACGGAGGTTCTTCTCACTTTGTTCGGCTGTGGCTCCACCTCAGCATGCAGAGCAGCTCTGGGAGGCCGACTGATTAACAGGCCGCTTTCATTCCTCCTGCATTAGCCTGCTCCACTTTCAGCAGATGAAGTGCATGTTTCCTTTTCCTCAGGCCCTGCGACCCCCGTGTGACAAACAGTGGTGGGGGCTGTGGGGGGTTCCAAGGAGACAAAACAGACGAGGGGATTAGGGATACTAAGATGCACATGTAAGAGCCTGCTTCATTCAAGCCAGTCATCTCTGTGCTTTTGTGAAACCTGACCCAGATTAAAGAAGGGCCAAACTGGAAGGGCTGGGGGCTCCTCGTCCACTTCCTGCAGGACAGATTGTTTTCCTTCATCGGCCCGTTTCAGATGGCTGTTAACAAAAAACTTTACTGTCTTGGCTCACATGGCCATCTGCATCCCAATCTTGTGATTTTTATCCTATAATATGTTGATTGTTCCGGAGAAAAACTTCAAACGTCATCCAGAGTTTATCATTGGAGCCTGAAACAAATCAAAGTGCATGTTCTGATTTTTCCACGCAGACAACAAAAAGTTCAAAAAGATGTCCAATCACAGCTGACGCTCAGATTTAAGGAGGTGAAGAGGAGCTTCCAGTTGTTCAGGCTGGCACAGAACACACTCCTCGTGCTGGAGGGGGGATAAGAGCTGCTGAGATTGTCCGTCCTTTTTCCAATGACCCAGTTCAGCAGGAATGGCAGGCTTGTGGGAACAGAGAAAAACGCTCAAATCCCTGCAGAAGACACTCAGAGAGACGATCTGGAGCATCTTAACATGCTTTGCAGAGAACACAAATGCTTGAGCTTTGGCTTTCATTTCAGGTCAACATTCTCGGCCGCTGAAGAGCGTTGAACAGTGATCGAGTCCTCGGAGTATGGGCCTCTCTTGCCCTCATATTGTAACCCCCATGAATCTGAAATCCACCAGAGGTCCAGCAGGAAGTGTTGCCTCGGCCTGTTTCCTCCAATATGCATTTGATGATGCTTTAACCCTTGTGCTCAAACTGTAAACATTGTTGAACATTGTGAACTAAATTTGTGTTTTAATAAGGAAAAAGGAATTTTAGTCAATCCTGAAGATCACAAATCATTGAAGAAAAAAGGTTCAGAGCACTGTCTAGTGGGTCTAGATGACCCAACTCCCAATGGTAAAGTGCCTAGGATAGCACAAGGGTTACAGACCAGTCACTAGCTGCGTTTCCATTCCACATATGCGCAAAACTTTATCAAAATTCTACAAATGTCGACAAATTACACTGTTTCCATTAAATCCTAATTATGAATAAACACAAACTAACTAACATGAGGAGTCATTCAAAAACATGGTGATGGATGTGATCAATACTTTGACTGACAGCAGATCCATTGAAATGTCTGCCACGCCACTAGCGCTCATTATCATGGCGTAATCTTCCGGCTGTGGAGTGGCGAGCTCCATTTACGTGGGAGGGGTTAGGAATGAAGAGGAAATGGTGGTTGGTGTTTTCAACAATTCCACATGACACACTCAACTTTTGATGAGCCGTGTGATGCTGTGGGACCTCTGGTGGCGCCCGCTGTGCAGCGTCCAAGGCCGCCAGTTTCTACCAAGAAGCTAATCGCCATCCGGTTGTTGGTCATGTGACTCAGTTAACTAAAAAGAAGGGATTCCATGACAGTATTGCGAAATATGTCAATTTTGATCATTTTTCCTTAAACGCACGTTTTTTCTAAATCGTCGTGTTTCCATTAGACACATTTGTTATCGCAATTCCACTTTCACAGTCAATGGAAACGCAGCTACTGTCTGGTGATCTGAGGGGTTGGTCATGTGGAAAGTCTTTTCAGCCAATCAGGATGGGGCTCTATTGCTCTCTGAGGTAGCTCGTGTGCAGCCCCACAAAGATTCTGAACTTCAGCTAACAGATGTTCAAGACTAGGACAGCACTTCCCATATTCTGCTGAGGGATTCATGGCAAATGCCTGATCTACATTTACAGATGTTAGTGCTTTCAGGTGGCAACTACTGTATGAGCTAAAAACTGTCCTTTAAAATAGATGCACTGATATAAACAGCACTCAGCACCTGCAAATAGAGGTTGTGAAAGGAGGATGTGATGACAGAAATATGAATTCACATTCTAAAAATGACAGAATTGTATCTCAACGTACAGATGATTCAAAACTACCAGAGCAGTTTTAAAAGTGCGGTGCGTTCCCAAAAACCAATCCAAACACCCATTCCCACTGAAATATTCTTAATCTTTTGTGACAGACGTTGAAGTTCTGGTGAATAAATTCTGTAAGAAGAGGGGAAAGGTAAAAAAAAGTTACAAAAAGGCAGCCGATGACCACTTTCACAGTGAAGGACTGTGATGAAATTCTGAAGTGGAAGTCATGTCAGGGTTGAATAAAATTCAACGTCTCCCTTTGGCTGCTGATTTTTTCCACAGAAATAATCTGTTTTAATGGAATGAACACTAAGAACCCAACAAAAAAAATATTTTTGTTTATGCTTGTTGCCTTGGGCGACAAACACAATCAATGTTTTTAAAAAATGTTCCTTGAGGGTTAAATCCCACAAAAAAAGATTGTTTTTCCAGATCACAGAGGAAGTAAGCAAGTTCCTATTTTTATTTGAGATATTTTTTCAACCTTAGTGTTCAGACCTTGTAAATGAGGCGCCTGATGCTGTTTGTCATCATTTTGTGTGTTTTATATGAAGACTAAATCACAAGCTCCAGCGCCACCGGTCATTTTCTACCACGCACATTTTCTTTCCCATTATTTCCACTCTCCCCTAGATACAGTCCTCCCACATTTCCTGCAGCTTGATCCGCAGACATATTGTTAGAGCCCAGTGACCTGAAAGCAGCGTCCATTCATTGGTCGTCAGAGGTGCTCGAAGAAACCAAAGACACAGAGGTGAAGGAGAACGACTTCCTGCTCACCGTCCACAGAGACTAAACCTACAGCCCAGGATAAAATCCTGCACACTTGTCCAACAAAACAGAGATTTAATGAAATTCTAACGAATGAATTAAAAATCAGTGTGTAAACCGTTTTTAAGAGTCCAAACCCGTTTCTTACGTTCAAATTGTCACAGGTACGACAAAAAGGAGTCGGGTCTGAGATGTGGGGTGTGAGCCGTTCTCCATCTTTTTGGCTTTCTCAGCTGGAAATAAACCATTTTCTCTGGGAGACGTCACAATTTGCTCATAATTCTCATGGGTGCAGCAATTGTGGTTTTACAGACGACTCTGAAAACAGATGTATTTTTGGTGTTTTGACATGTTCTTGTGGCATTTTTCTGAAAACGGAGGACAAATGTAAAGAAAATTAAAATGAAACTTGTTTCTGAGTATTTCTTTCTTCAAATCGTTGTGAATCACGAGCAGAAAAAAAAAGTGCCATTTGGAAAAGGTTGTAGTTACATACAAACTACAGTCAGCAGGTCACAAACCTGGTGCTCTGCTCCATTCTGATGCAGACACATAGATCCACGTACGTCTTTGTTTTTGTTTTTTGTCTAAGCTGGAATCTGGATCTAAACTCTTCGGCTGGATAGCTCCAATATTTCTCCTCATTTTTGTTGCACCGCTAATGTTAGCTTAAGGGTGTGAAGGGCTGTAAGCTAGAGGGAGAGAGTGTAAACAAAAGGACGATGGGAAAATTAGTTCCGGCTTTATGCACGCCAGCAGGCCAGCCCACGACTCCGTTTTGCAGATCCTCACCAGATCATTTAGTATGTTGGCCGCTCTGCACCTTCAACGCAGATTTTTTAACACATCACTTCTCCAGCTCGTGCTTCAACACTCAGGTAGAGCTGGTCTGCTAAACCAAACGGGAATTACAGCATAGGAGCTCAGACAGATAAACAGAGGCCCTGCTGTACAAGCATTTAGAAACATAAGCTACAAATAAAGGCCAAAATGCACAGAAGAGAAAAGCAGGGGTGATGTGTTCTTTTTTAACAGAGCGCGGTTCCTACTAAAGCGCCTAACAAATGAAATCATTGTTATTACCTGTAGCAGCGTTTTAACAAGCTGAGATAGAAACACAGGTGTGGGTTCAAGTTCAAAGGTGCGGTTTTGTGAAAAGTTCTGCAGTTTGCCTGTCTGCCTCAGGTGGACTCCACCTCTGATCTGATGCACCCTTGATTTAACTGATCAGTCTTCTGTAAGAAAGCTGGACGAAGAGAAGCTTGTTTGAAAGTCAGGAAATGTAGACACACTGATGTAGTCACGCGACACGTGAAATAAGTGAAATATAGAAAAAAACACGAGTGATGTGTAGATGCAACAACAGCAGCTCGTTTTTGGTGATCTCCTGCGATTTGCTGCAGACATGCTTTATGTCATCAAATATAGATAAACATTAAAATGAGATTAAATCTGGATGAAAAACGTGAAGTTGGTTGAAAGTACGTTTGAACTTTTATGGTTGTTGCATGACTTGAAATTTTACTTGTAAACCATTTCAGACTCAAAATTATAGAAATCAAAAGAAATAATTAAATATCATCTCATAACATTTCATTTCATGATAGAAGTTTTCATGTCTTTAAACATTTTTGTCTAAAATGTAGCTAATTAGTTTTCATAAAAATTGTGTCCCTGCAGTCAAAGGGCTGAAACTGTTTTTTAAAAATTGTCCCTTCTTCTTCCAAAGGGGCACCAGCAACTGGTTTGAGCTTCTGCTCTGTCCTCCTTTGTCAAAAACTTTACTTTTACACAACCTGTGCACGGACAGCACTGCAATACACACTTCCTTACGTCTCTCGGTTATCGCCAGGCTCCAAAAACCTTGACGGTCCAGAGGCCCCAGCTGCACAAAAGCTCCTTTATTAGGAGCTGAAACTAAAGATGGGGGGGGTGCCCTGTGGGCTCCGCGTGCACATCGGCCCAAAAGCCCACATGACGCCCCACAAACCAATCCAACAGCAGCGTGCACGTGCATGCACAAACGCACGCAGACCAAAGGCTGTGCAGAACGCTGCGTAAAGACAGAGGCTCGGCCCCCACAGTAAATATTTAAAGATCCTCAAAACAGTTTTAGAGCTTCAGTCTGTGATTAGGGCTTTTTTTGTTTAAAGGAACTCTCCAAGTCGAGCTGGTTTTTGTTTCTCTGGAGACACAAATCCCAGAGCCCCCCCCCCCTTCAGGACCATCATCAGTGTTGAAGCTTCTGGGAAAGCAGCTCCGGACCTGCTGGTTAAACTGCATCACAACCAGCTGCAGGGTTCCGGATCCAAACTGAGCCTCTGAGTTTGACCCAACTCCTGGAATCCTGGACTGCTGTTGGTGTTGTGGTTCTGAGACCCCCCCCCCCCCCCACACACACACACGCACACACACACCGTCCCCTGTCAATGCTTTCACCTTAATCTGCATTTATAAGACAGCCTTTCAGTCAGGGAGGGGTTTGTTACAGACAGCAGCAGCTGAACTCACCGCTGGAGCAGTTGGAGCCCCCCCAGCCTGGCTCACACTGGCAGCTGTTGGGGGCCACGCAGCGGCCGTGAACACAGCTCTCTGTGCAACGAGCTGGACCACGAAGTGAAGACAACGCGCCGAGGATCCGGGGGCGGCGGCGGCGGGGTGGTGGTGGGGGGTACAAAAACAAGACAAAACAAACACACATTAGTGAGAGTCAGGACAGCTGGAGCTTCCTGGTCGTCTCTGCTCTGAGACACGAGGTTCACTTGATGATGAAAATGAAACCAGCTTTTGGTTTTGGTCAGAAAACAAGTTAAAATGAGATGAAAACACATAAATCCATCTATTTTCCAAACCTCCATCATGCCTCTTTCTGGATCACGTGGTTTCTAGAGCCAATCCACCTACTAAAGGGTGAAGGTGGGGTTCTTCCTGCACTGGTCACCACTCCACCACAGGACCACACAGAAAAAATGATAACCTTTGACTCACACTTGAGGGACAATTTAGAACCACCAATTGACCTATGAACCTTTTTTTCGGACTGTGGGAGGAAGCTGCGGTGCCCGGACAAAAGCCGCACAAGCACGAGGAGAGCAGATGCAAACTCCATGCAGAATGGATTTGAACCAGGATCTTCTCATTGTGAGGAGAGAGTGCTAACCAGTGCACCACCATGCTGTCCGCAAAAAAAAAGGACAGAGAGAATATTCGAGAAAAAACAAACTTAAAACACAAGGATTCAAATCTGACTTCTGCTCAAAGTTTTTTTTTTCTGAAGATAAAAAAACAAACTCTTCTCAACAATCAGAAAAAGCTTTGATTAAACCAAGCAAAAAACTTGCTTCTCTGTTCTTTTGCCATCATCTGCCAACGGGACAAATTCTATTTTTTGCTCAGTCCTAACTAATATTATGAGATGAATATCTGTCCCACTTTTGGATATGTTAGAAAAGATTTGGACTCAAGTATTCAGGTAAGTATCTAAATTCTTTTCACTCAAGTATTTGGCCTCTAGAAGAATTCACCCAGAACTCACCCAGTCTGGACACCTTTGCTTAGACTGCTGCCCCCGCGACCCGGACCTGGACAAGCGGAGGAATATGGATGGATGGATTTTCATGCTAACATTTTCATCGGCTGGTTTAGACTTAGCTTGGTTCAGACATTCATGAAGGAACCACCAATTACAGTACTTTCTGCTGTTTGAGTTTTCAGAAGAACTTTTGAGGAACTGGCTCACTTCCACCAATGATTACACTGGAGTTAGACTCCTCCCACTGTGATCATACATGGAGTACATGGAGA
Source organism: Oryzias latipes (assembly GCF_053564925.1). Lineage (NCBI taxonomy): Eukaryota > Metazoa > Chordata > Actinopteri > Beloniformes > Adrianichthyidae > Oryzias > Oryzias latipes. Next base: position 3,516,728 of record NC_136248.1, read on the forward strand.
CGGACCAAATGTTTTTAAAGACAGAAACTTTTTCGGAATGGCTGAAAAAAACCTTGACTCAATAGTTCTTTGCTTATCACCAGATTATTCTTAATGTTTGTTACTGTAGCAGACAAGATGAGAGGAACAAAACCAAGGAAAAGATTATTCACCATCTATCTATGCATCCATCCACCCATCCTATCATCAATGCATTTTCCATCCATCTTTATTCCGAGCAAAGCCAGGGGGCCCGGGTCTGTGCCGGTCAGGTAGGGCGCCCGACATAAAAATCTCAGCCAAACCAAATGTGCGAATCAGTGAAAGCTGATTCACTGTGGCGACCCCTGATGGGATATTCTGAGAGGTGAACCACTTTATTCTGAGCAAAAAAAAGGCTACATTTGATGGATGGGATGGTGTAAACCCCTTTCAGCATGAACATCAGCTCTCTATCTCCACCCAGACACCCGGATAAGATGAATCCTTTCAACAGAGACAGACCTTGTTAACAGAGAGCGTCTCCCACTGTCCTGTGCCACAACAGGTGTGGATTTTATGACTAACCGCTGTGCAGCCCCCTCTGTGCACACACACACTTACACCTGTCCCTGATGCAGAGTCATGACAAAAAAAAGCTCTGCTGTCCCAACTGAGACCGTCTGCAGAACCAGCTGGGATCGTGGTTTGTTCAATTTAAAAAATGAAAACAGAGTTTGTGATTGATGCCTATATTTGAGTCGCTCAACTAACATTGTAAAATATACAATCAAAAATGGTTTAGCGAAAACTTCAGATCTGTAATTTTAAGCTGCAGTGTTGACAGGTATTCTGCCTCCATCCTGCCCACATCTGCCACAGCTTACTAGTCCTCTCTGTCTTTAAGAGCTCTCACAGTTCCAGTGAGGTTTTGATGGGACGAGTCTAAAGAAAAAAGAGTTTAGAGTGATCCTCCAGGAGTTAAAACTTTCAGAGAAGGTAATGGTGGTGTTGCCATGACGCCACTCCCTTGTTAGGATAGTAGACATCACAAGCTTCAGATAAAATCAACAGCAGACTTGTTGTATGACAAACAGCAGACATTTTTATTGTTGTGCACTAGTGTGCAACAACATCAGAGAAAACGGGTGCAACAGTTTCATTTCTCATCATCTTTTTAAAGAGTGCCTCTGGTTTCTTGGAGTAAACTTCATGTGTGCAGCCACCCCAAAAAGTTTCTACTGTCCCTCACTGACCCCAACAAAAACAAAAAGCCGTGGAGAATCTTCCTGCTGGCACCGGTGAAGAAACCCTCTAACGACTTCTCAGATGTGAAACATTACAGACCACATTCTGCTTTACATTTCTAACCAGTCCTGAAAACCAAGAAGATTTAACCAAATATTACCTTTCCTGGCACTAAAAAATGTATCTGATGACAACCAGTGTTGTTTCAGAGATAAAGTATTCCTCAGAAAAAGTCCTCCTATGTCATTGAATCTCAAACATGTGGATGATGGACAATCATTTAACCCTTGTGCCATCCTAGGCACTTTAACATTGGGAGTGGGTCATCTAGACCCACTAGACAGTGCGCCGAACCTTTTTTCTTCAATGATTTGTGATCTTCACTGGTGTCAATGGATTACATGAAATCCTCTTCACCTTTATCCACCTTTGTCATGGTAGGGAGAACACGTCAATGGAAGGGTGGGGTCATAGGATAGCACAAGGGTTAAAAATGCCCCCTCATGATGTGTAGGAGACAGAAAATGTTTGGTTTCCACAACAGAAACGGTTTTTGGTGCTGAGAGGAGGAAAGCTCTTCCATCCTCCACCAATGTAAGGGTGGGGTCATCTAAGATGGCACAAGGGTTAACTTAATCCTACTTGATCTTCCTCCAGACCTTTACAACGTTACACCAAATCATCTTTTTAATTTTTATGAACTGGCCTCTCAGGATTCAGCTAGGGTTGGGGGATAGAATGATAATGATTTGATATTTTTTTTAATCTACCTACCAATTTGGCCGGTGACTCAAAAATTCAATTTTGGCCCCTATGTGGAGGTATTTCAGTTATATAAAATCTAAAATAATCCATCTCAAAACTCTTCACAGAATTTACTACACTGGACAGAGGATGTTCAAGATGGGTCTCAGTAACTCAGACATTTGCGAGCACTGTGATAATAATCTACCCGACAGCTACATGCACGCACTGTGGTTCTGCACTCCTGTCCAGGCTCTCTGGCAGCAGGTATGTGCCGATTTATCAGTCTGGCTTAAGGTTTCAATCACTGCCTCACCGTCACTTTGTGTGCTTGGTGACATGAGTGCCATCGATATAGAAGAAGGATTAGCATCTATCATTTTCATAACTCTTTGTATTGCCAAAAAAACTATTTTAATAAATTGGAAAAACAAGAAAAATATAAACATAAGTCAACACAGAAATCTGCTGTTTGATCATATCAGCTTGGAAAAAATGTCAGCCCAAAGCTCAAGTAACTTTGAAAGAATTCAGTCTCTCTGGTCTCCTGTGGTTAACTCCATGACTTAGGGGGTGGGGGGCTTGGTCGTCGCTGCTCCTTGCCCTTCTGCCGTGGTTTGGGGTGGGGGTCGGGGCTTCCGGTGCCTGGCGGGGGCGGTGGGGGGCTCCGTTGGTCGGGGGGTCGGGTCCGGTGCCTGGGTGGGGCGGGCTGGGGCGCTGCGTGGTCCTCTGGGCTTGGGTGTGGGGGTGCGTGGTGGGGGGGTGGGGTGGTGGTCTGGCTTGGCTTGGGGGGGTGGTCCCTTTGCCTGTGCTGGGGGGGGTTGGCGGGGGGCCCTGCTCGGGTGGGGGGGGCCCAGCGGCGCCGGATGGGCTGCCCATCTGCACCTGGGGCTGGGATCGGCCCTTCCCTGGCTCTGGGACGGGACGGGACAACCCTCTCGGGGCCCCCGGTCGCTCTGGGTGTCACCCGCTTCGGCTGCGGGGTCTGGGGTGGGGTGGGGTGGGGGGCTTGTCGGCCCTGTCCTGTGGGGGGGCGTTCTGGGGGGGAGGGGGGGCCCATTATTAGTACGGGTCGGGGGGGCTAGCGGGTCGGGGTCTCCGCTGAGGCAATCAGTGGTTGCCTCGGCCGGTTGGCCTCCTCGGTCCCGTCGAGGCCTGACCAGAGCTCTTCTAGGGCCGGCGTCTGGGGGTGGGGGCCTGGGCTTGCTCCGGGGGGGGGCGACGCTTTCTGGCTCCTCTCTCTCTGTGTGGGGTGGGTGGTGCCGGGCCTGGGGTGTCGGCGCCTCCGGGGGTGGGCCCCTGGGCTGGGTGGCCCTGGCCCCTTTGCTGGGGGTGGGCTGGGGGACGGCTGTTTGACCACCGGGGGACAGTCTACCAGCTGTCCCCAACTTACCCCCTTCCTTATATAACCTCATATTAGGGTGAGGGGGTGGGGGGTCTAGCCTGCGATGCGCCTTGGGGGGGGGCTACTTGGGAGTGGCCCCCCTCCTATGGTTGCCGTATGGAGTGGGCCCCCCCTCTTTCGGTTTTATTTGCACCTTAGACATGTAGTGTCCTTGGTAGGGGGGGTGCTTGGACATCACTGCAAGCAAGCAGCAGATGTCCTCCTGGCACCCTACCCGCCAATTTTAACCGCACCTTAGACATTTAGGGCCTCTTGGTGTGGAGGGTGAGGGGACATCACTGTGAGTAATCAGGAGATGTCCCCTTAGTGCCCTACTCGCCAATTTTAACTGCACCCCCCTTAGTACACACACCCCTCCCCCTTCAATATATACATTCAAACATAAACACACACACATGCACACAAACACCCTCTCAAACACCCATACACGCACACACATTTTACAAGGAAGGTGGGACCTGGGTCCATCTGTCCCCTACCCCTTCCCTGGTGGGGGTGCGGGCCCCTTGGCGATGGCGGCCGTGTCCCCTTCCCTGGGCCCGGCGGTGCTCTCTCCGCACGGTGGGGGGGTTCATATTACACCTGAGCCGGGGGTGTTCGTGTCCCTGGGGGGTGGGTCCTGGTCCTTGCCCCTGGGCGCTGGGCCCCGCCAAACCTCCAACATGGCCGAGCCTGGTCGGGCCATATTTATAACATCCCTTGTGGGCCGCCCTTTTTTCCCCGGGGTTCCCCCCTCCTGGGCGGGGGCGGCGGGCCCCTGCCTTGCTCCTACCTGGACCAACCGTGGGCCGGGTGGGTGGCTGCCTGGAGTGCGGAGCGGGTCTCCCTTGGGGGGTCCTGGCTCGTACCTGGGGTCGGGACGGGGGGATACCCGGAACTCCTGGGTGGTGGTGGGGTGCTCGTCTGGGGCTGTGGGCGTCCCTCTCCGGTGGGGCCCTGCGTTGGGCTCTTCCGGCGCGGCGGGGGGCTGCTTTCCTGGCTGGGCTGGGGCGGCGCTCTCTTTCCCTCTGCGCCTCCCTGCTCTCTGGCTCTGGGGGCCTCGCGGCGGTCCGGCTGGCCCTGGCCTGGGTGGCGGTCTTGGTCGCCCGGGGGGCGGTTGTTCCCTGCCTGTTCCCGTGTGGCGTTGGGGGAATTCCGGCTGCCGCTGCTCCTGCGGCGGGGGTATGGGTGTGGGGGTGGCTGGGCGCTCCTCCTCCTTCTTTTCACATTCCACCATCCATTTTAGAAGAACATAAACACTCACCTGAGCACAGGTGTTAGCTCACCTTTGCACTAATAGTTTGCATGATTGAATGAATGAAAGATTTCACACTAGTTGGTTTAAAGGTATAGGTATGCGTTCGTGAACACTATCTGTTTTGTGTGCATGTTGACATGTGGACATTTTAGCGGCTAGCAGGTGTGTTGATAATTTTTGAGTGTGTGTGAACAGGCCCCGCCCTTTTTGTACTACATTTGAACCGTACCGTAACGATAAACAACCAGTAAACCTGTCTGCTCTATGCTGCTTCATGGTCTTACCCCCCTTCCCCTCCTATTATCACCCTCCTACCCCCCCCTCTCTCTAACGTCCCTCTCTCTTCTTCCCCTCTTTCCTTTTCCGTCCGGTCCAACACCAAAGATTTTCAAACATGATTGAAATTAATAAATTTTGGCCTCAATTACAAAAGGGGTTTATTCAGACATACCTTTGGTTTGTCTGAAGATGAATAACCCCTCTTGTTAAAATAAAATATGTCCAACACAAGAGGCCCTCAGCTCTCATCTGTTTGCCTAGCTGTTGGACAGGACAAGTTAAAAAAATAAAAAAATAAAAAAATAAAAAAAATAAAATAATAAAATCTAAAATAAAACCAGATAAACTGTCAAGACTCAAGCTCTTTCTCCCCTTCCAACCACCAGAGGGAGCCATCTCCAGAATATTGACATGATATTTTGGTGAGCTATCCCTCACTGTTCTTAGACCTCCCACCAACTGTTCTGCATTCAGTAATCCCTACGAGTCAAGAACTTCGCACCAAGCAAAGCCTTGTTTTGCGTTACTTCTCTGTTTATCTCTTTATGTTGTTGACCTTTGCCTGTTTTGAATTTGCTTTGCCTCGCCCTTGCCCAGTTTTTTGTTGATTCTCTCATCGGCTCCTTGACCATCCTCTTGATCCATGTATGTGTTTGTTAATAAATACAGTTGCACATGGATCCAGACACCTCCGCCTCTTTACCACAGAAGACTTCACCAGACCCGGATCCAGCAACAAGCGTGACCAGTCTTTCAAACCCTGCCAGGCTCGCCGTGCAACTTCTGAAACACAGTCGTAAACTCCATTGCTTGATTGCTGCAACTGATGCCATTACGGAGCAACTACTTGCTAACGTTATGCCTAATCCAACACCAGTGGCGTCACCTACGATACCAACTCAGCCCACTGCGCTCCAGGCTATGGCATTTGGGTAAGCAAATCCCAACTCCTCAACCAGTCCCATGACTGCTTCGCAACTCACAGGAAAACTGTATCATTGCAATGACTTCCTTATGCAGTACCAGTTGTTTTTATATCAACGGGCCCACTATTGGCGGAAGCCAAGGTGTCTTTCTTGTGCTTCATACTGAGGCATTAGAATGGCTAGCAGCAGTCTGGTGGTTCCCTACCGTTCCACTCTTATGAAGCCTTCAGACGGCCAATGCGCAATGTGTTTCATCATTGACGGAATGGACTCCCTCCATGGTCCCCAGTGACCATCTTATGGACATTAAGCAAGGCACAGCTCCTCTGACCTCTCCGCTCAAATGAGGTCCTTGTTGTCTAATGCGGCATCACATGCTTTACACAAGCTCCCATTCTCCACCACACAGATCCTGCAGCTTAAATTATTGTGGAGGCGTATGTGTTACGGCGGGGGTTGTGGGAGTACCCAGGCGCAGAGAGGAGGAGGCAGGCGTTCAAGGTGGATAAGGACCTTTAATAACTAAACAAACTAAAAACCAAAAACCACTGCCATGCAGGAAGTCCAAAACTTGAAACACTCGAAACACTCGAAACAGGGGAAGAGCAGAATTACAAACTATGGACCAGCCCAGAAGGAAGGGAAAGACAAGACTTAAATACATAGAAGGCAACAAGACACAGGTGGAAACACTCAGGACTGATGGGAAAGGTAAAACTTGAAACAACAACAAAACAGGAAATACTACCAAATAAAAGAGGAAGGAACTCAAACCTATACAGGAAATAAAGCAACCAAACACAAAGAAACTGAAACCGTTACAGTATGTGCCTCCATATCATCGTCAGCAGGTCCTACATCTTGTGCATATTACCCCAGCTGCTGGGAGCCCTCACCTCGAACAGCTTTTGATGGTCTACCCTGCAGGCAGACATGGTTCAGTTCATCACTCAGTGCGGCATGTCTCAAATAGCAAAGGTAACTCTGCAGCGTCCAGTCAGCTTTCTCGCAGCCTCAACCGATTCCTCATTGCCCATGGACACACATCGCAGTGGACTTTGTGACAGATCTCCCAAGATCCCAAGGTGACACCACAATACTGACAGTCACAGACAGATTCTCTAAGGCATGCAAGCTCATCCCATTATCCAAGCTACCCACGGCACTGTAGACCACAGAGCAGCTGTTACTCCACGTCGTCAGGCTCTACGGTCTCCCAGAGGGCATTGTGTCAGACCGGGCCCCTGGTCTGGCATGCTATGTGTGAGGGACTGGGGTCAACGTGAGCCTCACCTCTGGTTATCATCCCCAATCCAACGGAACGGCTAAACCAAGAAATGATCAGATTCCTGAAGACGTATTGTCATGACCACCAAGAGAACTGGTGCAGTTTCCTGGTTTAGGCCAAGTATGCCCAGAACTTGCTCAAAAAAGCATCCACTGGCCTGTAATCTTTCCAAGCGTGCTGGGAGTACAGCCATCATTTTTTCCCTGGTCTGGGGTCCCATCAGAGCTGCTGGCGGTGGATACATAATTCTGCCAATGCGAGGAGACATGGGAGGTGGCTCATGTGCAACTCCGTCACACCAAAACCTTTTTGAGAATCGCTGGTTTCCAGCTGCCCGCCTCTTGGGTCAATCAATCTGGGCTGATTTGGCACACAACTGAACGGACAACAGCTTTGCATTTTCCAGTTCTGAGAGGAGGAGGTTTTTGCATGTGTTACATGTTTCTAAATTAAGCTCAAAGAAAGAGTAAAACCTAGTTCTCTCCTGCCCAGGGAACACATAGTATTACATTAAACTGTCATAAAGCATCGACGGGTGTCCAGCACTTGGTGGAGCTTGTAGGTAGTTTCCACCTTGAACACCAACCTAATTGCTTAGTTACAGTCTGACCGTCTAAGTGTTTGTCTTTTGCTCTGGTCTAATAGGAGTTATTTCTCATTACCAAAGGCCAATACTACCAACTAGCAGAGGATATGTTTTACTTGTTACAGACAGAAACTCAGCCATGAGGGTTTTGTTTCTTACTGCTAAGGACAGCTTTGTCATGACAAATATAAAAATATAAAAATGTGCCTTTATTGGTATTCATTAAACACATTAAAAACACTTTACAAAGGTAGCAGACCACAGAATTTTAAACCAATCCTAGCTTTTTTTTTTGTTATAATACCGCGTGATGTACTGAGAATTTCATGTGTTTCTTGGGTTTTAGCAGAAGATGCAGGTGAACATTTTTAAAGCTGTGTAAAACATACTCACGAGTGCACACATCTTTATTTTCATAGAAGCCTGGGCAGCACTGGGATTTCCTGCGGTACATGATCTTCTCTCTGCTGCGATATGATATCCGATAGCTGGTTCTGCAAACAGACAGGAAGTGATGTCAGGCAAACAGGAGATGAGGTGATATACAGAATCTAAAGGATGCATGTGTGAGTGACAGATTTCCCTTCTATGCAGATGACAAAGTGATGCTTTGCTTGTAACCAATCAGGCTCTCTATCATTTGTAACAAGCCTCAAATCCTGATCAGGATAGTTCTTTTCTTTAGTTGTCAATGTCTCAAATCAATTTTTCATTTAGTTTTAAATCAGGTTTATTTTAGGTTTGTGTCAGCAAGTAATAAACAAGAACATATTATTTTGTTGGTCTCAGCAGTTTAACTTCAGTACTCTCATACCTTCTTAACGAATTAACTTAGTCTAAAGTTAAACTTATTCAACAGTTTAATTGAATCTGCAGTCAAAACACAGTAAATTATAACTTTAACTCTTAACCAAGAGTCCAATATTAGAAATGAAGTTTCCATGTTGATCAGTGTGATCAGGATGATCATGTGATTAACAGTATCTATGTGACTGGTGTGATCAATGTGATCAGAGTTATGATTGTATGATTGGGGCTAGCATGTGATCAGTGTGTGTGTCAGCACAGCAAACATCAGACAAAGACAAAAGGCCACGCTGTGACTCCTCCATGCCGGTGTCACAAGGGCATTCTTACTTGTGAGTGGTGCATTTGAACCAGCTCAGGATGTCTGAGCAGCTGGTGTAGAAAACCTGATCGTAAGGATGGGAGTAGGTCTCCTGCACCGTCATGGAGTAACTGCAACACAGGAACGGAGGACAGATGTAGCACACATTAGGGAGACAACTCCGCCTGTATGTCAGAGAGTGGTCCTGTTTGAGAACGCCTGACGTCTGAGGTTGTAGACCTGACCCATCTCATTTATACAGAATTTTCAGTTTTAAAAAACAAATTAGTATTCCAAAATGCTGCTTTCCCAAAGAGTGCTTAATAGACTTAATAGACTATATATGTTCAAAGACAATCAGGCTCAACCCCCTCAGTAATAAATCTATTTCTGGCTGTAATTAACATTCTCTGTCCATCTCAAGTTTACTAAAAATTGATTTGGAATTCAAAAAAGGTCAAGCACTTACTAGACTTAACAAACTGATTAGGAAGGCTGGCTATGTAATCTGGTGCAAAATGGACAGATTAGATGGTGTGATGGAGAGGAGGACTTTGAATAAGCTCATATCCATCATGGATAATCCTGAGCGTCCTCTCCATCCTGTACTTGACGGTCGCTGCAACAACCCAATTTCCATAGCTGGGATCAATAAAGTATCTTTATCTTTATCTTATCTTAACCCTGTAAAGCCCACACATCAAAGAATTGACAGAAAATTCTACTTTTTTTTGGAATTAAGAGGCTTTTATACCATTCAGTGAAATCCATATGAAAATCTGCAATATATTATAGTTATGATTTATAGATATTATCAAATTTAATACACACATTTTTTACCTTGGACTAACTGTATTATAAAAATAATAATTTTCAATAGAGCAAGTATTCATTTAAAAATGAATAGCAATAGCTATTGTTACCATAAAGTTTTTTAAATTAGCAAAACTTTTCCCGCCAAAAATGTTTTTTTAGATTTCATAGAAGTAGACATTTTGAAATGAGCGGGGAAATCCCTTCTACTGCCCCTAGTGGAATGATGATCAACTGCAGAAAACACGTTTAAGTTATCCAACTGATATTTTAAGGAAAGTTTGGGTCACAGGCATCTGTCAACCAAAAATGATACAAATGGTTATACATGTTCAAAGACAATCAGGCTCAACCCCCTCAAAAATAAATCTATTTCTGACTTATTAACTGATTAACAATTTCTGTCAGTCTGAAGTTTAGTACAAAAAAGTATTTTGAAATTGGAAAAAGGTCAAACAAAACCAAAAAAAAGAAAATTCTGAACACTATTAAAAACGTTCACGTCGACAAAAACACAAAAGGAAAAATGGGTTACATCTCATTGCACGCTGAAAGCACGGTGGTGGCAGCATCATGCTGTGGTGTTGCTTTGCTACAGACTGTTGTATTTGGTAAAGAAAAACATTTTCAGATGTACTTTTTTTTGCTTTCAGAAAGCTGAAGAGGCTGAAGGACAGGCAGGTTGAGGAAGTTTAGGAGGAAGTTTGGACCTCAGATGGAAGAAGCAGAGAGAATTTCTGAAAAATAACATTTAAAATCTGTTTTAAAAAAAGGAAAAATGTGATCTCCCTTTCTTACACTGTAGACAATAACTGTACTCTCAAACAAAAAAATCGATGTCAGAAAACCTTTTAAAGTTTATTTTTTGCCATGAAAAGCTTTGAAATATTCTAAAGAAGCTTTCTGCGCCTGAGTTGCTGTCGTGTTTGAGAACAACACAGAGGGCTGGACTCAAGCCGTCTGCAGCTGTTTCCTGGGATTAGAGCGTGAAAGGCGGTAATGCTGGGAAAAGTGCCCCAGCTTTCTTTTTTCTCTTCTCCTGAGGGAAAAACTTCTAGATTACACTCGTGTAATGCTTTGGCCTTTCCACTCCTTTCACTTGTTCTTGGTTTGCTTCAAAAACAAACGTGGTACTTTGTGCATGAATGAGGGAGCTGTAGAGCTGCTTACATCAGGAACATCATCATCCTCTCAGGGACAAACATCCAAGCCCACAGGAGAAGAATTTAAAGAGCATGTCTCTCCATGTGAACATATTGCGTAAGGGTTCTCTTCGACCAAAAGAACCACACAGGAAACGAGAATTTTTGCTAGACTTCTATAGACGGAGAGCCTGTCTCCAACAGAGGAGTTCTAGCTTCTCAGTGCATGTGGCCTGTTTTTATTGTTGGAAAGGGTTGATTGATGAAAAGGGGTTCATTCAATCAGGCAGAACAAGAACATCATATCTTGTATAGTCAGCCCTTTGCATGTCAGTGTTTTTTCACTGGAAGACAGAACTGAGATACAACAATATTAGGGTGATGTGTGAGCAAAGGATAACTACATAAACTCGATCATATTGTTAGTGTGAGTTTCCGTTCATCCTTTATTTCTCAGATCTCAACTCAGCTTCAGCCTTAAAACTGAAACTGAGATCGCAAAAAGTACTATCAGTCAGACAACTTGTGCAGTAAAGAAGATTTATTCCACATTTCTTTTGGTTTGACATAACGCTCCGTTCAGAAACATAAAGCAAAGATGTCCATAGAAAACTTTGGGTATTAAACTACCCCTAACGGAGCTCGCAGGTGGAAGCCCTGGAAGAGGGTGGGGGGACAAACGCAGAGCTCGCGGAAATGGATGAAGAGGGATTGGACCGCACCTGGACTTAAGTAGGATGCTGAACAGGGAGGAGTAACCAGGTAAACGCGCTGCTCGAGGAGCCTGCCCGAAATACTCCCAGGGTCATTCATTTCTTATGTTTTCCTCAAATTGATCGGCATTTTAGTAATCAGTCAGTGTTTGCTGAGTCTGCACGGATGGTGCAACATAATGGTTCAAGAAGGTAATGAACTCCTGGAAAAAAAAAATAAAGCTCACAAAGTTTGACATATTTTTGTTTATTAAGCCCTTTAGTCCAAAATACACAGGGGAAGCACGGTGGAGGTAATATCATGAAGAGGACTTTTGTACAGGGAGTCCTGTTTATCTGCATGGGATTTAGTGAAACACTAACTTCTAGAAGGAGATATTGATCAGATCTTGGACTGAACCCTGCTCAGAATCTGCAGCGAGAGCTCAGAACCAAAAGGCCATGGGAGCTGGGAGAAGATGGAGAAGCTCAGCTGAAGGATCACTCATCCCTCCCTTTGCCACTTGAGTTACTTTTCTCTTCTTTCAAGTCAGATCATTAAATAGAGCGGCTGGGTAGCTCGGTTGGTAAGGTGGGAAGCTACCATGCAGGAAACCAGGGTTCGATTCCCGGAGGGGAATGAGCAATGGTACTGGGGGCAATTACCATATCAATGGCGAGCAGTTAACATCACCCAGTGAGGGTCCTTAGGCAAGACCCTTAACGCTACTGCCTCCCGAGCGCGGTTTCGGCTGCAGCTCACCGCTCCCCAAGGGGATGGGTCAAATGCGGAGAAAGAATTTCCCTTCGTGGGATAAAATACAGTGTATAAAAAAAAAAAAAAAAAAAAAAAAATATCTTCATGAAGCTCTACAGAAACGCTGAACAGAGGTCTAATAAAATCCTGTCCTTGGCTGTACTTTCAGGCATTGTTGACTGTTTTGGTCTCCAAAGACACAAACGGGTGTTTGCTGTTGTGTTTCTTTCTTCAAACTGGGAAGTGTTTACTGCTGTTTGCTGCTGCTGCGGCCAAGAGGATTTATGTGAATCCTCTGAATTCAACATGAAGTTCTTTTCCTTGATGTGGAGCTATGAACACCAGAGCGAGTCCAAAAAAAGGTTTTTATTGATCAGAAAGAAAAGACGAACAAGCCCTTATTTTATTTAACGCTGTCTAAAAGTCACACTCTGTTCAACCATTTAATTCTTTAACTTTGATCAAACAAGTAATTTGTTCTGCAAAGATTATGTTTTTCTGAAAGGAAAGCAAGTTCTGTGAAGGGCTGCAGCCCATAAATCGAACAGAGAAGCAGACAAACACGTGAGGCTGGAGGCTAAAAAGCTCTGACTGAGGCGGGACGCTTGTAACAGAGTCAAAAGTTAATGTCGTAAAAAGATTCGCTGATGTCCAAACACTGAACAACTGTTTGAGAATCTTTCCCCCTGCAGCCACGTTCATGCATGTCTGCTGCTTCTCTGAATGCAGCCTTTGAGATTCTTCAACCTTCTGACTGTTGAGGAGAAGCTGAAAGCCCCAACATGCCGTCACAAACATGCCTGCAGCCGTACCACTGACCTCTCCCAGTGGCTGCAGACGTTGGGATCTTCATCACTGAGGGAGGAGGTGCTGGATGGAAGGAAGCAGAGGACCGCTGTGCAAAGGAGTGTCCCGTGGAGCAACAGAGCCATCTCTGAGGGAGGCTGCACCTTCAGATGAGGAGAAATGAGAAGAAAGCATCGGATTATTGCTGATGGCCATCCCACAGTCTCACCAAAAATCCAGTTTCATCAAATCAAACTTTATTTATAAAAAAAAAAAAAAAAAAAGCACTTCTCATACATTGCTTCAACGTTTAAAACAAAAAACAAATTAAACAAACAATAAAACACACAAAATATTTCAATAATAACCAAACCTTCCCTTTCACCCTTCCCCCTCCCCTCCGTTAAAACAAACGAGCCATGACCCCACACACAATGAATACTGATAAAAGTTACTTCTAAAAGAAAAGTACGGCTAGGCTTTGCTGTCAGGAAACAGTATTTGGGAGTCTCTTCATACCAGGAGCAGCTCGGCTGTGGGAGTTAAACTCCAGCTGCCCCAGCAAGGGCAACAACCGCGGCAACAACCACCGACCAAGCCGGCAAGTCCTGGCAGAAAAGATCCCCACAATAAACACTGGAGCTAAAATCATGATAAGGAGCTAAAATAAATACAGAAGATGTAAACGAAAACATACAATGGAGAATAAGACTAAATGAATAAAATGAAATTAAATACATAAAAGAATATATATTAAAACTAGTAGAATAAATAAGTAGATAAGATCAACTAAAAGAGGAATTAAATAGGTGGGTCTTCAGCCTTTTCTTAAAAACCTCTACAGTCTCTGCGGCCCTGAGGTTCTCCAGCAGACTGTTCCACAGACGAGAACCGTGATGGTGGAACGAAGCCTCACCATAAGTTTTGGTCCTCAGCTTAGGGACAACTAAAATTTCAGCCCTGTTTAACCTACTGAAGTTTTCAGACTAACTTTAACAGGTTCACCAAATAACGAAACTCCACTAAATGTCAAAGTCTGAAGATATGGGATACTGCAGTGAACCCAATGGCCTCAACAGAGAAAACAAGAAACTGCAGCCACGGTTAACCCCTGTGCTATCATTCACTTTCATTTCAGTTTAATTCTATTATTAAACCATGAGATCATTTTACTGTCGGTTTATTACGTCATCGTGACAAACAGACGTTAAGGATGCACTGAAATAAAAATCCAGCCAGACGCCATCAAAGACATTTTCTTTAACATTTTTATCAAACATTTGGACACTGGCAGACGTTTACAAGCCTTTAGGTGCTTGCATTTTTATTTTCTGACATATGTAGGTACAGACAACAGCTATCTCTGCAGAATTGTATTCATCTCCAGTAAGTAGAGTGGCATCAGCTAGTCGGGGCTCTAAATTAACCTTTTTGGTCACTAGCCGGGGCGACCCGTAACAACCAAAGTCTACCAGCCAAAATAGATTTCTACTTAAAAGCAACACAGTTAACACTTTATTAATAAAGTTTTGGTTGATGATTATTGTCTCTACTACACTAACAATCATTGAAAATGTCATCTTCTGCCAGGTTTTATAACATTAAAGAAATGTTTTGTTATTTTATCAAAAAACTCATCTGATCTCTGAAGCTTTATATGAACACATACCAAGCATGGACTTTTCATCCAAGCTCTAATGTTTTTTAGCAGTCATGCTCAATTATTTAGATTAATTAAATACTTAATTTATTGATTAGAATTAACCAATTTAACAAATTAAATCACAAATGTTTTATTTTTTCAAATAGAAGGGTAAAGATTAAGCTAGTGATAAACAGTAAAAAAAATTACTTTCAAGTGTTTTTTTTTTCAGAAAGAAACATGCATCTATTGAAATAAGTGCAACGTTTGGCATTTGTGTGTTGTTACAGATCAGTGTGTTGTAGTTATGAGTCTTTGTCAATTCAAAGAGTTACAATGACATGATGCAACCAGTGTGTTTGTGTTAGTGCAAGCAAATGCTAGAATTTCCCAGCAGACCTGAATGCAGCAATATTGAGCTCTATTAATGAAAGCATATAAGGGCTGAAATTCCAAGCAGCCCCTGAATCCACCTCCTGCAGCTGCGTATGTGGATGTTAAATCTGTGCAATAAATCAGAATTAAATGTTTGAACCAACTTTGGGATTGGATGCTTGTGGTAGCAACGTGGTGTGGGGGGGGGGGGGGGGGGGGGGGGGGGGGGGGGGCAGAAACTTAAAAGTCCTGGTTGTGAGTTTGAGCCCCCCTGTCAGAGATGATGAACAATGCCTCACCTGCCAAAGTGGCTGGTGAAATATTTTTTCTACCCTTCAAATTGAAGTTTTACCCGTATTTGGCGGGTGGACGGGGGTTAATTTAAATCACCCGTTCATGAAGGCTGACGCAGCAGTACTTATATGGGTGGGCGGGGTCAGAGTAACAGCGCTGCGTGAATGGGCCCTTTCCTTATGAGTCGATAGGGGAAAAAAAGCTCACTGTGAGAAAAAAATTGCCTCGAAGAGACTCTGGCAAATCATCCGGCGCCTTAAGAGGGGAAAGCAGTTCTCCACAGGCACCGTTTTCAATGCAGGAGGGGAGCTGTTGACTTCGACTGGGGACATTGTCGGGCGGTGGAAGGAATACTTCGAGGATCTCCTCAATCCCACTGACACACCTTCTTTGAAGAAGCAGAGAATGAGGACTTTGGAGCGAGGCTGTCTATTACCCAAGCTGAAGTCACTGAGGTAGTCAATGAGCTCCTCAGTGGCAAGGCTCCGGGAGTGGATGAAGTCCGCCCTCAGTACCTCAAGTCTCTGGATGCTGTGGGAGTGTCTTGGCTGACACGTCTCTGCAGCATCGCGTGGCAGTCGGGAACTTCTGCACCAAGGCCATGTATTTTAATGGAGGCAGAAATCCTGGAAATCCTGGAAAATCTTGAAAAGTTCAAGGATTTGAAGGACAAAAAGTCATATCTGGAAAAAGCTGAAAGAGCTGAACATTTGAATAGTTGAATGGATAAAATAGCTGAAAAATTGTGGAAGGAGTTAAGCGCTAGAAAATGGTGGAAGATACTAGAATAAAGAAAGAAAAAAACAGGAAAACGATGGGTTGAATACTTTATAGCATTCAACCAACTTAAGTAAGAGCACCAGTTCTAACCTCAACCCAAACATGCAGACACACCAGCTTTGTGCACTTCAGTGAGGAGTTCCTGGAGACAGAAATGGTTTATCCCATCCTTGAAGTGACTTACATGAAATATCAGAAGAAACAGAGCAGATACAACACAGGAACCTAAAAACGAACGACAAAAAAGTTGTGTCTTGTAAAATCATCAAACATATCGTGCGAGGGCCTTGTTAATCCCAAAGAAAGGTTAACAGGTGGGGCAACAAAAAAAAACCAGGGCGACCACATCAATATGCTTGGTCTTCTTCTTTAATGGCTGGGGAACAGCTGCTCTCTGCAGCAGGATGCTTCATCACAGCAGCTGCTCTCTAAATGTCTCTGTGATAACGGCCAAGCTGACTCCTATGATGTCTTTTCCTCTCTGGCATGTCTCTTTCAAATGCTGGGAGGGGGGCAGAGGTGCTTGCAGTGGCTGCCGACAGTTTGCACAGGCACTTTATGAGCAGACCAACCATCGCTCTCTCTGGTTTCACAAGGTTTTCAGAGAAAGCACAGCTGCAGCCAGACATGCTGAGGACAACTGCCCTGTCCCAAAAACAAGGTCTGTTGTGTACCAGGATAAGGCTGATGAGAGTCCGTTGTAAGGATTTGACGCTGCTCCCAGTCCTGGTGGCCCTCCGTCACCTTGTAGCAACCACAACCCGGATGCAGGACCAGATCGTCAGACAGACGTCCGGGTGCTGAAAGACTTTTCATGTGGCTGCTGGAACATGAGATGAACCCAACTGTTGGGTTCCTGATAGTAACTGTGAACGTGTGAGCAACCTAATAGTTGCTGCTCAACAAGGCTGGTCGTGAGATCCAACAGGGAGTTTGCAAAGATCAAAGGTAGCTATCCATCCCAGTTACTAAGACTGGATCATCTTCATCCTCCTTATGTCTTCTCCCACCTTCTCCATCGCCATTGTCAACAACCCAACTTCACAAACAAGGTTTTTTCCAAATTAGCTGATTTTTTTTATTCCACTCATTCCAAATATACCAGATTATATTCCAGATTGTTTTCATTGTATTATATTAACACATGTCAACCAACAGATTAGATTGAAGTTTTTTAGGGGGGAAAGCCAAAGTTAGCAAGCATAACCAACGTTAGGTAAATAATAAGGATGTTGCAATAACAATAAAGTTGTTAGTAGGCTGCTAGAAGTTTGAATGGTGCCCTGGGGTTCTGTCCTCTTTTCTCATCTACTTCTACTCTCCTTCTCACCTCTGTTCTTGATCATTATTTATCATTTAGTTCTCCATGCCTCTGTTTGGTGCAGTGTGATTCATGTACTGTCCCTCTTTCGGGGAGTGGGACTCTTTCTCTTTCTCTGCCTCGGAGGCACGTTAACGTTGAGAGTGGGGTCATCTGGACCCCACAAGATAGCCCAAGGGTTAGAAAGGTCTTCCAGCTGCTTGTTCTGGGTATTTCAGAACTGCAACCCTTCCGGCAGTGTGGCTAAGAAGAAAGTAGCATGTGAATTAGATCTCATTCACAGCTCTAAGTTTGACTAACAGAATTCTCTGTTTATATAAATGGCATTCTTTCTGATACCTCTCCACTCCTGCATGGTGTGCCTCAGGGATCTGTTTTAGGACCAGTGTTGTTTTTAATGTACATCTGCCTGCTTGGATAGCTTTTGAATAACTTCACAAATGCGTCATACCATTTCTATGCTGATGATATTCAGCTTTACTGCTCCTTCAATGACTCTGAACTCCATAAACTTACGGGACTATTAGATTGCCTTACCTGTGTTAAATCTTGGCTCACAAGTAACAGTCTTCAGCTAAACTCAGAAAAGACTGAAACACTAATAGTTGCCCCAGAAAACACAATCCCAATAATTTCCCAGCACCTTGGTTCTCTGAGCTCCTGTGTCCAGCCATGTATCAGAAATCTTGGTGTCTGGTTTGACCAGTCAATGTCTTTGGAACATAATTCCAGACTTTCAATAAGAAATTGTTTTTACCATTTATGTAACATAGCCAAACTGCTGGCCTATTGTCTAACTCAGTCTTAGAGATTGTTATCTATGCTTTTATTTCTTCTCGTTTAGATTATTGTAATTCACTTTTTACTTGTTTTAATAAATCTGTTATTGAATTTATTGATTTTAAATTATTAATTTTTAACCTATAGAGAAGGGGTGGCGAACACGGGGCTCTCGAGCCGCATGCAGCTCTTTGCGTCTCATTACATTATGGCGACCTGGGGGTTAGCCCCGCCTTCAGCACCTAAGACTCATGGGAAGTGGGGAATCTTGGGTGTAAAGTTCCTCACCATGAGTGAGGGGCTGTGAGCAGAAATGAAGTCCACGCTGTTTGGGGTGTGTGCTAATACATGGGCGTTGATGGCTGAGAGGAAAATATGTTATTTGCTCCTCTGTTTACTTCTCCCTCTCTGAGACTGTTCGAAGTCATGCTGTGAATGGGGCACAGACAGTTCTCCAATGCAGCCAATTAATCTGCAGCTTGGCTCTCGTCTCCCCGCTACAGAGACAGTGACTGACCAGCTGGGTTGTAACTATATGTCTATATTGTGCTTCATATCATAGTTATTTCCCTCTTAAACCACTCTCAAATTCATCAGGGGGTATTTAAAATAAATAATACAAAATAAGAAAAGTACTTTGGCAGTTTGTGAGTTTTGATCCTGCTCCCGACACAGACGTGACCGCCAATCATTTGCGGGGGTCTGACTCCTTTTTTTGGGTAATAACTCCTTCAGAGGAGTCAGTGCCTCACCAGCCATCAACCTCACCGCACGTCACTGAGTAGCTGTGTGTGTCAGAGAGAGCCACAGAAAAGAGTGAGAGAGAGAGAGAGTGTGTGTGTCTGGTGTGTGTGTGTGTGTGTGTGTGGGGGTGTGTGTGTGTGTGTGTGTGTGGGTGTGTGTGTGTGTGTGTGTGAGATGAGAGGGTGTGTGTGTGTGGGTGTGGGGAGGGGGTATCTGACCTCCAGGGTAGTTGCTGTTTTAACTCTGGCTAAGCTGCATTTGATGTGTGTATTGAGGGTGGACACTTTCCTTGAAATAAACACAAGTGCAATACTTGCTGTTGTGTTGTAGGGAGAGGAGTGTGTTATGGAAAATAATATGGCTTTAATTGCGTGTTTGTGTGGATGTCTGGCAGGTCAGTGTGGGCTCTTTGACTCTCACAGTTAAACATTTCGGCTCTTGGTGTCAAACTTGCCCCCGCCCCGCTATAGAGCTTTAAACGGACAGACCCCAAAATACTTATCAGACTTACTCTGTCCCTATGCTTCTGGCCGTGCCCAACGATCTTCGGATCAAAATCTTTTAAAGATTTTTAGGACCAAATATAAAATCAGAGGTGACTGGTCGTTCCAGGCAATAGCCCCCAGACTCTGGAATGCCCTCCCTCTGTCCCTTCGTGTGGTCGACACTGTCGATTCTTTTAAGAGTCAACTGAGGACACTTTTATTCATTAATGCTTTTAGCTGACTGGTTTCATTGTCATTTCTATTCCTCATGTGTTTTGTTCAATTTAGTTTTGTTTTACCGGATATATTAATTGATTTTTCTGTGTTTTTACTGTATTGTATGGTTTGTTTTGTTCAGCGCTTTGTGATTTTATCTGTGAAAGGCACTAAATAAATACAACTTACTTACTTACTCTAAGGAGGAACCGTCTCCTGACTCGTCCACTCTTTCTAACAAAAGTGGACCCCTTTGGTGGGAGAGGCACTAACTTAGTTTCTTTAAAGACACAGCTTTCCCGTGTCTAGTCCTATCATCCACTGGTCCAAAGGGACATGGAGGACCTCAGCCTTTTGGTCATCAGAACATCCTGAAACCTTTAGTGTGCACATATGGAGTCAAATAACGGAGAGCACAGGCGTCAAACTCCAGGCTTTGAGGCTCAGAGTCCCACATGTTTTCCAACTAACCTCATCCAGGTGATCAGCAGCAGGTGAGACGGGATTTCTTAAGCTCCAAAACGAAGAAAACTTTGGATTATATGTTTATTTAGGCTCATTACTGGATGAGTTATTACCCAAAAAAGGAAACAAAGACAACAGAAAAAGTCTGATATGGTTTATGAAATACCATCTAGTAGGGCAGCACAATGTGAGGAAAACTCGCGATATTAGTGATCAATATTGCGATGCAAATATAACTTTTGATACGTGAACAAATAGCAAAACAACCAAAAACATCATTTCCATTTTACTGCAACAGTTTAATTTAAATAAGAGTCAACATACCTTAAATTAATTGAATGAAATTAGTCTACATGGGCGGCGAACATCTAACATCAAAGGGCTTCATCCGATTGGTCAAATGCCTAAATGGATTTATTTGATTTGCTAAATACTTAAAGCTGCCATAGGATTGTTTTAACACATCTAAAGTTACCACACGTCTTTTGCTATATGCATATTGCACAGTTCAATATTGCGATAACGATAAATTTGCGATGTATTGTGCAGGCCTACCATCAAGTTTTTGGAAGGTTTTTTAATATTATCCCATCCAAACTGTGTCAATAAAGCAACAAGGTTCTGATGCTGGGGTCTTTGGTTCCTCTGTCTTGGCTCTTTCTTTTAGTTGCAAGTCTTGGCTGGTCCACACTGCAAAGATGCATTTTGTCCATCTTTGCTTGGTTCTGTGTGTTTTGTGAAGCAGCACCTGGATGATCTAGTCCCAAATTTGCTGCGAACCAGGAGAGCCATGACAGCCATCTAAACTGACGCCTTTAGAAAACGGATCCATGCACACATCTCATTCCAAACATCACAACTGAGACTTGTGAAAACCACAAGAAAAATACAAAAATAAATGAAACAATAGGAACAATTTCAACCATGACAACCAGATAAACCCCAAAATGAACAATGTCAACAGCTCAAAAAAAACCCTCCAAAAACTCTTTTCATAGCTTCACACGTTTTATGCTCATACCTCCAAACAACTAACCTTTACTTTCTGCAGACTTTAGCTTCCCGGACACAAAACTCAGAGGATGAAGACAGTCTTTGTACCCAGGGAGGTCCAGTTTCATAACACTGACTTACCAGCCAGCTAATCATTACAATTACACTAAATTAACATGAATACACTATCTCACTTTGTGTTATCGTGTTTTTTCTCATGTATATTTTGTCTTCATTGTGTAATATTCGGCCTCTCCTCGTATCGGGGAATCAAAGCACGGTACAGTTTCTTTTTGTGTTTGTTTTTTATGTGCCACTCTCTACAACCTCTAAAAGACAGAATTGCCCCTCAGGGATAAATGCAGTTGTTTGAATTGACCTGAATTCTGAGCATGCGCAGTAAGGCTTACAGGACTGTTTACTCGGATGCCACAGCCCAGAACACTAGGCACCACCAGAGGGCACAACATCCGCAACACAACTGAGAAACTCAACACAAGACAACAAACACAACACAAAAACAAGGAGGTGCAATACAAGGGTGAGTTGCTGTCAGCTGAGACGGGACACGTAATCAAAGTAAAAGGCGATTTAAGTCGTTATGTTATTATAAATACCAAAAAGGTGATGTTGCACAGCTCAGCTGCAAAGATTGTTGCATCCATCCACACACACACTTTTGTGTCAGTGCTTCAGTCACAAGGCAATCATGAAGTCAGACTTTCCTGCAGGAGATTCTTAGGAAACGTAGTCCTCACAAAGTCCTCATCAGAAACACAAGTGTCTCATCTTTCTGCTCCACTTTGATGGAATTTCAGCACAAGTGCAGCAGCCCGCATGGACACACATTTATCTGACTGTTTCTAAATCTAAAGAGGGAACATTTGAGTTTTTATCACAAACATCCCTGAAGTGTCAGGAAGAAAATGATCCAAGTTCCTTTCTGAGCCTCATCTCTGAGCTCCACATCACTTCATCAGAAAACAACCACAGACAGGCTGCAGGGATCAGGTCAGCCTCTGTTCTTCTCCCTCAATCCTGCAGTGAGGAAGACTCCAGAGGAAGACTTCCCACATCACGTGAAGGTTATCCGATGAAGATTTGAACTGTGCAGTTTATGGGTTTTCCTCTGCTCACAGGAGACATGATCAATACTCTACTCCGCTCATGCCTGGTGCCCGCTATGAGTCTGCGCGCGGATCTCACCTGGACAGAGTTCACCTGCGGGCGGGGTCCGGCCTCATGGGTCCGGGCTCGGTGCGCTGGGGGTCTGCAGAGGTCCGTACGGGTGCAGCTGATGCCCAGCTCGGTCTGAGGAGCCGCGGCCCCCCGGCGCCCGTCCGTCACCAACTAGCCCCGCCCCCTAAAACTCCTCACCAATCTGCTTCTCGGCCTTTCATCCTTCAGTGACGTCACGGCCGAGGAGACACGGCGATGGGGGGCACGGAGACCCGCAGGAAGGGGCAGAAATCTGTTCTCCTGATGGGGCTTTGAGTAAGCAGGGTGTTTTGTTCAGTCAGCTCTTTTTTCTGGAACTAAAGACAACTTTAATCTAAACTAGAACTGATTTTGTGTCTTTTTTTTGTTTGTTCATTTTTGTCGTCTTCTATTTTCTTCCACATGTGTCTGACATTTACTGCAGGATTTTAGTAAATAAAATAAAACGTCGTTTACTCTCAATCAACCTTTAGCCACCTCCCTTTTGTTTATAAGTGGCAGAATTAAAGATGTCAAATGAAATCCAGAGGTTTTGTGTTGTGTTCGGTTGAGCTAAAGACAGCTCATGCTATTTGTGTTATTTATCTTTCGCTTTCCTGTTTAAGTTTGAATTTGTTCTTGGAGTGTTGCACCGCCCTCCCCACCTTGCCAAACTTCTGGAATTCATCGATTTATTTGATGAATCGATTAATGATTCCTATGATTCAACCAGAATAATCTGTCTGAGGCAAGTTGTTATTAAAATCGACTTATACCGTTATAAAATTGCTTCATAATGAAATAAATCAAAGTGTAATTGGAAAATATTGTTTGGATTGAGGTTCAGTAGATTCATTTTACTGTAACATTAAAACAACCAAGTGCATCAACACAAATGTGATGCAGCAGAAATGGATCAGTCCATCATTCCAGTCCAATGTGTGGAAACACACTGCTAGAAGGTTCTAACCCTCATGCTATGTTGTGGGGTCCAGATGACCCCACTTCTGCTACTGGTTGGGAGTTGGGTCATCTAGACCCACTAGACAGTGCGCTGAAGCTTTTGTCTTCAATGATTTGTGATCTTCACTGGTGTCCATGCATTACATGAAATCTTTCCACCTTTATCCACCTTTGTCATGGTAGGGAGAACACGTCAATGCAAGGGTAGGGTCATCTGGACCCCATAAGATAGCACAAGGGGTTAGAATGTTCCCTTTGGATTCTTTGGATGTGGAAAAACAACAGCTGGCTGAACTTTAGGAAACTAAAATGTGAATGGATTGGACATTTATTCTAGTTTTCTTGTTTGTTTGGACACATATTTCATTTCCACTTGATTATCTTGAAGAAATCTGGAAAACTTCACTTGTTCAGTACCAGGTATTTTTCTCGGAGTCACACTGGTTTTGACTAAACATGTCACGGATCGATCTTACATCAATGAATCGGATCATTCAAGATGAACGAATATCAAGAATCAGATCGTCAACCACACATTAGGATATGAATAAATACTAACAACTAACTTCTTTCTCCCCATAAACTCTGGTTAGATACTTAAAAATATCATCATCTAAACTGAAGTCTAGAGCATTCTGGAAACCGGTTTAAATTTCAGGAGTGCTTTGCATCCAGCGGTTATGCAGGCATCTCCATAGCTATTCTTCAGAATCTCTTTAAAACCCGTTAGGATTTATTGGCCCAAAGTGTTTTCTTTGCCGGCTGTCCTCCAGTAAGTCTTAGAACGTGGGAATTAGAGGCTGATGATCGGTGAACGCTGCAGGATCTAAACATCACAGATAAGACAAGTAAAAACTGACTTCATTTGAAAGTCAGTGTTCTGTCAGTGACTGAGGTTGGATACTGATGTTTCAGACTGCCCCCTGCTGGTGACAAAGCAAACAACAAGCCTACAACAGCATAGCCAGCGGCAACGTCAGGTCACTGGAAAGAGTCTTGATTTGATTTGATTTTGATTTATTGATATATGTCAAGCATTGTAGTCAAAGCAATAAAGAATTGACACTTATTTATCAAAGTCATTACAGAAATGATGAAATGCATAGATTAAAAAGACAGAAAATAAAACAAAACCAAAAAGTCACTTAAATCACGTTTGCTTAATTAAATACAGTGATCATTAACTAAAGTCAAGTAGAGCTTGATTTATTGCTTGAAAAGGAGCGGGAAGAAGCAAACGTATATAATCCCACCCCTACTGAGTAAATTCATTTTACAATTTTACTGTTGTAATTAAAATAGCTTTGATTATTTCACCACCATCAAGTTCATGTATTTGGAATTATTCCTTAACTCGACTTATCTTTATATCATGAGATCAGAGTTTCTTTATACCTTTTTCTTGAATATCTGAACATTGTTTGAGCTCATTACTGAACCCGTTCCAAAGTTTAGTGCCACACACCGACACACAGAAACTTTTCTTTATGGTTCTTATCAGTTTGATCTTGAAGTTCCTACATCCTTCATTTTCTAAGTACTGTTTCTGGATATTGAATGGTAACGAAGTCTTCCACTGTTCTTTGTATAGCGGGTTAAGAAAATGAATGAATGGATTATTTAGGGCTGTCTTGATGATCCAGCCTCCTTCAGCAGATGGTGCTGGTGCTTCTCAGCATCTACAGCAGATTGCCATGTTGGATAGCGGCCTCTGCCGGCGATTATTGCCCGATCATATAGTTTACATGCATGCCACATGCACTGCGCTGGCCTGTGAGGAGAAACTCAGATCTGATGTCTGCAAATGCATCCAAACATGTCTGTTCAGACGCGCCTTCCGCTTGTTGGCAGCCCGCCATGACCTGCGACCTCACAGCTCAAGGCTCGGTCTTTTCATGCACCTTGTTTGTTTGTATAGAACTGTTGTGAGAAAACTTACAATGGCTTATCTTGGAGACATGTTCGTTGCTCCAGGTATGAAAAAATATATAAAAAAGGATGTGAAAATAAAGGAATTTGATTTTTTTTTTCTTCTTTCCCATTCAGGCATAGGTTTGAACAGAGCGAACTGGGGCTGGCCCATCACTTTCCACCTACAGGAACAAGAAGGAACAATTTTATTCTGCTGCAACTCATTCTTTCGAAAGGGACCAAAATATGGACGTTACCTGTTAAAGCATCTTTCAGATCAAAGACACCACACATGCTTAGTGTATGGTTTGAAGTCAAATATGTGAACCTTTTCAGCATATCTCTTTAGGGGTCACCACAGCTAATCAGCTTTTACTGATTTGTACAGGTGTTACAGCAAAGATTTAGACTCCAGTTGTCTTTCCTGACAGAACACTGTATTTTATCCAGGCTGGGGACCGGCACAGGGGGACAAAGACCTTTGGCTGCAATATTAACATGAAGGTGCTCGCCCAAGGACCCGCACTGGGGGAGGTTCATTGTGCCATTTGGGAAGCCAACCCGGTCTTATACCCAGCCAACTGAGCCACCTAGCTGTTTGATAGGAAATGCTGTCATTAAAGTCCCACTTCAATCATCTTTGGATCTGTTGTAAAAGTGTTCCCGGTGGTCTTTTAATCATGATGATGTCATTTCTAGCCAAAATTTTAAAAAAAAAACAGTGTCGTTTTCTGGGATATAGTTTGAGATGTGGTTGAGATGTATTCCAGATGTGGGTGGGGCTGTTGGCCCTGAGCAACCCCATCCCTGTTACTGAGAGCTCTCTGTTAACACCCTCTGCCGATAGCTTACAGCCCGTTCCACCCCCAACCTAACATTAGAGGTGCAACAAAAATGGAGATCAATGTCAGATCTATCCAGTCATACAGTCTTGGGCCAGATGCCAGCTACGAAAGGAAAATGAAGACATACACGGATATGTTTGTCTGCAAGTGGACCAATCAGAATGGAGCAGAGCAGGGAGCTTGTGGCCCCCAAGCGAATTTTCTACATCACAAATATGATCTTTTTCAAGCTGCATTTTCTTGTCTGCTCCTGATTCACAATAATTTGCATAAAGAAATGCTCAGCTTTAAAACTTTTCTTAACAGATGTCCTCCGTCATAAGAAAAATGCCACAAAAACATGTTAAAAACACCAAAAACACCATTTTCATCAGAATAGGGTTACATGCAACCCACTAATTTACCTTCTAATTCTTTCAGTATTTTGGATTTTAAAGTGAATTTCGGCAGGTGCAAATCTGCTTAAAAATTCAGTTCAGCTGAACAAAACAAGTCGGATTCCGAATTTTAACAAACTAAAATGGAACTAATTAAATGTACATTAAAATGACCGAGGATTTGATGGGAATTGTTTGACATTCCAGCTGGACCCTGAACGCAGCATGACGATGACATCACAGAAGGCGGAAGCGTCATGGCGGCCGGGCAGCAGTGGGTGCTGGTGGAGATGGTTCAGGCCTTCTACGAGGTATGGTGGGACCCCCGCTCCGACGGTAGGGAGGGAGGGAGGGAGGGGGGTCTTTCTTCAGCACCTGGACCGTTCTTCACTGCTAGCTTAAGGAAACGATGTTTGGGCGCGCGCGGCTGGTGTTCTCCGGGGGTCCTCCGGGGGCGGAGCATCAGGGCTCCGCGTGCGGAAGGGTGGAGGGGGACTCTGTTACCCTTAAGTGTACAACAACCCCTCTCATTTCTGTGCCTCTGAGTTAAGTTAGTTAGTATGAGTTGTTTTCGGTGGGTTAACCTAACTTGAGTGAACTCGCTTTGGGTTCATCTATCCCGGGTGAAGATAGTGTCGTTTTTGTTTAGATTAATTTCTCCCAGTTTTATCAACAGTCAGGCACCAGAGAGGCTGGTCAGGGTTAGATTAGTTACTCTGAGACAGAAGACAAATCCTCAGTGATTCTCCATGGCAACAGGTCAATAGATGGAGCAGGACTGTGCCTGTGGAGTCACTGTTTCTAAAGACCCACTCCAATGAAAATGTGTTTAACGTTTCCTTTTCGCATTTGTCTCATGATGTATTTAGAAAACTAAGATTAAAATTTGATTATTAGTTTATCCGGTTCATAACTTTTATCAGACAGACTTAAGAATCCTGAAGAATCAATAAAGCACCTGACAAAGACGAATTACTTATTACGTAAAACTATCTTAGAAATCAACATAGCACATGCAGGCCAGTTATCTAACATATGTGCAGATTATGTTTACTGAGAAATCATGACTATAATTAAAAATAACAGACAGAAACACTGTTTCAGAAATCTTCATAGCAAATCCAGATCAAGTATCAAAACTTAAAAATACATGTGCAGATTATTTTTCATTAGAAAAAAATGCTGAATCAATTGTTGGAGCAAGTGAAGTGATATAATTAGAGATCAATCACTTTAATCATCTCCAATAATTGATTAAGTTTTTTTTTTTTAATTATAATTATAAGGTAATAATAAGGGTCCATATTCTGACCACCGTCCAAGGTTGGTATTCGTTTTTCTGTTGCCCGATTGACAGCCGTCCTGGTTTTAATAGAGTTTATAAGTTCTCTTCGCTGTTATGTCTGCAGGCCTTGTTATGGTCCGTGTCCTTCTACAGCTTTAATCAGCGCAGCTGAAAGTTTTCTCGAATCGTCGTGACCGTGGAGCAGAAGAAATGCACAGTTTGAAAAAGCTTCTGGGTGGTAAATGGCGTGTACTACTACCTCAGTCATCCTTCTACACACCAATATTACTGCCCATTTGTGTTGCACCTCTAATGTTGGGTTGGGGTTGTGAAGGGCAGTTCTGGCCACAACTCGGAGGTGAATTTCTAATGAACTCCTGCCGCCCTGCAGAAACTATGTCGTAGAAAACAACACAGGTACTACAATTATACTAGGTCTATACCTAAAGTGAGGCAGTATACTACAAGTATCAGTATGCAGTAAGTATTCCTACTACACTACACGTTCATGGTCTATAGTCTCTACCTGCTACACTTGTACTCATGGATACTCCGTAAAATAAAGTATACTACTTTTTGCTAAGGGTTGTGTGTAGATTCCCCCCCCAACATAATAAAATTGCTGCTGAAACAGCTTTAATTAAATATGAGAGCAGCGTTCATTAGGATTTGATCTGAAAGATCAATTATTTCATCCGACCATTGTCCCAGCTTCTGTTGGGTGAAGGCGGGGTTCACACCCCCCACAGGTCGCCAGTCTGCTGCCGGTCACTCACGCATTCACACCTGGGGAGACATGGAGTAACCGGTTAACCGATGAAGCAGGATTAAAATAATGTTACCATCACATAAAAGCCAATCAATCCGATGGTTCAGAGCTTGAACACAGAAAATCTTGCCTCAGAATAAATGTTACAATGTTTATGCTCAGTTTCCTTTTAGGAGCTGAAGGAGGTCAGATCAGAGGCTCCGCCCACTCACTCCTCAGTTAGGCTGAATCATTTCCGGGTCCGATCCAGTCGGCCACGACTGCTGACCATTATTCCAGAAAGGTGTTCAGGTGTTCATAGGTGGTGTGCTCCTCTGCTGGGGTCCTTCATCCTCTGCTCTCTGGGCTCCAGGCTCCTGCGTATCACCTGATTCTAGAGGGGATCCTGATCCTGTGGATCGTCAGACTCCTTTTTTTCTCCAAGACCTACAAACCGCACGAGACCTACAAACTCACCGAGAAGGTAGCCTCGCCTGTGCGCACGCTCCACCACAGATCCTGAGTTTGCGGGTGGCTGACATCCTCTGTGTTTTCAGGAAAAAGAAGATCTGATCGAGGAATGGCAGCCGGAGCCTCTGGTTCCTCCAGTTTCCAAAGATCACCCTTCGCTCAACTACGACGTGGTCACAGGGTAAAAACTCCAGGGGGCGCTCCTCCGCTGCGCTCGCTACACATGCATCAGCAGGTCCAGAGCCCTCCTGCGGCATCAAACCAGCAGATGTGAAGTGTGTTCCTGTCGTTGGATCTGTCTTCTCTGCACACGTTTCCAGAGCCTCACCAAGCTCCAAATCCAGGCAGAAGCAGCTTCACATCACGCTCTGTGCGTCTTTTTGTTCGCCTTAATAATGCCGCGTGTGCACGTGCTGCCTTTGAACGTGCATGTTCGGATTCCTCGCGCCTGTAGCAGCTGTCCTCAGACCTGACTTAAAAGTGCAGCACATCAAGCCGACCAATCCCAGCTGCCGATGTCCGACCACACCCCTTTTCTTGCTGAAGCTTTTCCTCTGTGCTGGCCTCCATCATTGCTGGATCTCACAGAGATGTGCACAGAGATGTGCACGGTCTGGACTGAGATGTTTCCGCTCCGTGTCTCGTTCAGGCTCATGTAGGAGAGAATTAGGCCGAATCCGAATTCTTCCTCTACCGCTACGGCTTCTCCCCACCCCCTACAAACGGAGTACCAAA
This sequence comes from Oryzias latipes, assembly GCF_053564925.1. Lineage (NCBI taxonomy): Eukaryota > Metazoa > Chordata > Actinopteri > Beloniformes > Adrianichthyidae > Oryzias > Oryzias latipes. The sequence goes on from NC_136248.1 coordinate 3,546,324, forward strand.
CGGAGAGTTATTCAAAAACAACGTCTTCTAATTCAGACGTCACTCCCACTCGATGATGTCATCAATAGTCGCCGGTCACCCGCATTAGCAAGTAGCTTCCAGTGCCCGGAAAAGCCATGCAAAAACAAAAGGGCCTTACTTACAGTCATTACTCCAAATGCCCCTTACCGTTGGAGGGATAGGGGAAGAATTCAGATTCGGCCCTAGCAGCTCTCCAGCTTTCTCTGAGAAAACCCTGAAGTAGAAGATCCACGGTCCTGTTCCAGATATTCAGCGTCCCACAAACGGCGCCCGCTGATTCCCTCAGAAACTCTGAGGAGATCCAGAGGAGATCCACGTGCCACATTGTACAGAGTTCATGTCTTTGAATGTTCTCCTCAATCATCTCAGGGTTTTAAGGGTTTCCATGCCTGCAGCATTAAACTGAATATGTTACCATTGACAGTCAAATTGTCATATTTTTATTGCAGACCCCCCAGCCACAAAATCATCATTAATGGCAAAGAGTGCACCAACTTTGCATCTTTTAACTTCCTGGGCCTCCTGGACAGCGACCGTGTAAAGGTCCGAACTTTGCTGAAGCTTCTGCCCCCCGATGGGAACGTTGGAATGATTTTTTTTCCCCCCCTGACTCGTTTCAGGACAAGGCTTTGGCATCCCTGAAAAAGTACGGCGTGGGCACGTGTGGCCCCAGAGGCTTCTACGGGACCTTCGGTGAGTGTGCGGTTCCTGCAGTCTGCCTCACGCGGTGACGGTTCTGGTGACGGCAGATCAGGCAGTAACATCACCTGTTTCTCCAGAGAGGGGGAGGCAGCAGGAGGAGCTGTTTGGTTCTGCAGGAGAAAGCAGATTCTCATAGTCCCACCCCCATCATCGTTTGATCTGTTGTCAAAGCGTCCCCAGTGCTTTTTTATTATTAATATACCGTTTTTTGCCCCCCCCAAAAAAAGAAAACATGTTGTTTTCGAGGACCTACGTTATGTACGAATTCCTTCCCTACTCACTATAAACTATATATACTATATAGTATTTATAGTTCGTTTACCGTTTTCTAGAGCTGTCTGAATCTACAATTCCAAAATTTTGTGTCTAGAAATTTCCCAGAAGTCTTTGCGAAAAACCAGTGTGCATTGATGCTCACTAGAATTCAGACCACAATGCATTGCATCGGAGCAATTTTTACCAAGAAAATGTATTTAAACGTATTTTTTTATAAACCATCAACGTTTTTATCTTCAGAAGACAGTGGACTCATAAATAATCGTCACAAAACGCTCATGTTCATTAGATTTTAACTTTGTGAAATTGATGACGTCATATCAACGGTTTAATAAAAAAGTAGTAAACATGGTGTCCGAATTGCTATTAAAATCCAGGGCACTACATAGAGCCGCACTATATAGTTTTTAGTGGTTAGGGTGGGAATTCGCCATAGTTTCTGTTTGCGACTCTTGGTTTGGAGTAAGCCCATCCGCACTTCCAATCATCCACCTGTTAACATGCTCTCCGGCTAGCTTACAGCCTCTCACGCTCCCAACCTAAGAGTAGTGGTGCAGCAAAAATGGCAGCAGTATCAGAAAACTTAAAAAAACACCAAAAGCACCACTTTTATCTGAGTGGGTCTTTAAAAATAACTTCTGACTGTCAAAAGGTGAACGATTCATCATTTGATTGACAGGGAAGTTCAGACCTTTCTGGTCTTAACTGACAGACAAACACAGAATAAAATAATTAGATTTCTGAGTCCCTCAGTTTGTGGAGGGGTTTCTCTGTTTTTGCGGCGTCAGTCCAGTCCAGGTCTGGAGCCAGAGCCCGACCTGGGGGTGTTGTGGGGGATAAGGGTTAGTGTGCAGCCCCCATGCTCAAAGATCTGATCTACGTTACAGTCTCTAATGGAGCATCCTCTTCCTCTTCGTCACATGGCAAAGCGGTGTCACCCAGTGGACTGGAGGGGGGCACTGCAGCTTGTTCGGTTGCAGGTTGAAGAGCTACACCAGGGGTGTCAAACTCAGATTTACAGTGGGCCAAAATGAAGCAATATTCAGTATTTATTGAAAATGAACTCCAACTTACGTTGTGCTTAAACACAGAATCTGGAACAACCAAAGCTTGATATTACAAATATATGAGAAATTAAATTTGAAATAATAGACACATCAGTGGTGTTTTTTTCTTATTTAAATAAATAAATAAAGTATGTTTCTCTCCGTATCCTTTTAAGTTCTTTTTAAAGGTAAATCTTTTTCAAAGCCCACAACAAAAGAACCAAAAATAATAATGTCATTCAATAAAAATCCAACATTTCAAATATGAACAGACCAGGCCTGACAGTAGAAAAAGTGCAGAAGAAACAGATATATTCCAGCTCAGTTTGCTACACTGATGATTTACTCTGCACACTGGTCTTGGCCAGAAACCTGGCTGGCATCTTTTACTGGATTCAAGTTCAGGCTCTGAGCTGAGGAAAACCTGGTATTTTAGCGGGTCTGTCTTCAGAGCTCCTGTCCATTTTTGTGGAGGGTGAAGTGAAGTTTGTCGGATGTGACTGGAGCATGAAGCACCCAAACAGGATGCAGCGCCCAAACAGCTGGGACCGTCCGGTTGACTGCAGCTGTATGCTGCTGGATCTCTGCGTCTTTCTACTGTGGCCAAGCTCTTTTTCATGCTATGGTCCAACTGGATGTTGAATCATCAGATCACTCTGGTCCTCAGGAACTAGCCTGCTTGTTTATGAACTTATTATTGATCACCGGATGTGGTGATTCCATATTCTGATTGGCTGATCATCTCTGACTTCAGCAATCAGCAATGATAGCTGGAAAAACAGCAGAAACTATGGAAATCCCCCCCCTGCCCCTCCTTCCTCCTGTGTGGGTCTTTATCACGCCATAATTAAAGAGGATTCTCATTTCCTCCTCAGATGTCCATCTGGAGCTGGAAAGCCGTCTCGCAAAGTTCATGAGGACAGAGGAAGCCATCATTTACTCGTACGGCTTTGCCACCATTGCCAGTGCCATCCCAGCCTACTCCAAGAGGGGGGACATCATCTTTGTGTGAGTTCACTAACAGAAGAGCCCGCCCGCTCCCCCATCTGGATGCTGACGCCCCTACGTCTGCGTGCAGGGACGAAGCCGCCTGCTTCTCCATCCAGAAAGGCCTTCAGGCGTCTCGGAGCTTCATCAAATACTTCAAGCACAATGACATGGAGGATCTGGAGAGGCTGCTGAAGGAGCAGGAGCTGGAGGACCAGAAGGTGGCTTCGGACTTTTGTTGAGTGAGGCGCTCGCGCTGAAGCTCACCTGGCTGACACTCGACTTCCTGTTTGCTTCTCCTAGAATCCCCGAAAAGCTCGAGTGACGCGCAAGTTCATTGTAGTGGAGGGGCTGTACATCAACACCGCAGACGTCTGCCCCCTCCCTGAGCTGGTAATGTCATCATTTCACTAGCCATCCTTTAACGACCAGTTGACTTCACTGTCAGTCTTTTGATTAGCTGCTCCTCAATAAACCTCCTGTTACTGTATACGCTTTAAGTTATCTTCCTCTTAAATAAATACCCGTCCCTCAACTCGAACTGTCATTAATCTACAATTCCTGTCAAGTTGCTCTCCCGTCATGCTTCAATCTTTTGTAAAAGCGTTCCCATTGGTCTTTTAATTGTGATTGTTTTTTTCTTCCTCTCCAAAATAAAACCTGTGTCGTTTTCTAGGACATAGTTTCTGCAGAGCAGCAGGAGTTCATTAGAAATTCACCTCTGACTGTTGCCATGGAGCAACCCCGCCCCCCCTTCCCCTCCTCAGTGCAGGGAACTTGTGGCCCAAATACGATCTTTTTTAAACGCCATTCTGATTGAGAAATGCACATTTGAGCTTCATTTTCTGTCAATTTGTCCTCCATCATGAGAAAAATGCCACGAGAACTTGTTCAAAACGCAGTTTTCATCGGAGCGGATGTTTAACTAACGATCCTTTTTAATTAATTTAGTTCCTTTCTTTAACCAGCCATCCTTTAAACATCCTTGATCTAACAAACACTTAGCAACATTTCTATTATTAGCATTCTATTCTTTTCTAATTCTTTATCTATAGTTTCTAGTTATCTTTATCCTTTAATAAACAAAGAACCAACTTTCCAACAATTCATTTTAAAACTTTGATTTTTAACTAAGCTTCCTTTTTCCAAACCCAACCTGACAATTCATTTTTACTTAGCCATTTAAAACCCCCATGACTAAAAATTCTGTAGTGTGTTTGTCTTTTTGCCAGCTGTTGGTTAGCCAGCAATCTTTGAAGGAGTCACTCATTACCATACCACTGTTTTACCATCTTTTAAGAAACATGATTGAACTTGAATTCTTTAATTATTCTTTCAACTTTCTACCTGCCATCCTTCCTTCCACTGGTCGTTTTGTGGTTTTCTCCCTCTCCCCATAGCTCAACTAAACATCCAGAAACTAGAAAACCTTTTTTAACTCTCCACTATCTTCATAATCAAGGATGAAACAATTCCGCCTTTGGAAAGACTTTAGCATAAATCCTTCATGATTGATTTAATGATTGAAACAAAAAATATAACGTTATATGAAAGAAGGTGATAAAGTGCTCATAAGAGAAGTGGGTAGAAGAAAAATCGGAATAATTCTGACTCCATGCTAACTTTATTTAATTCATACGTTTAGATACATTCAACATAATAACATAAACACTTGAGAATTTTGACAAAAGAATAACAGCATCAAGGTACCAAAGCATCTGTAAAGGTCATTATTGTCCGTACATTGTCCCTTCGGTTTTCTTGTTTTCTAATTCATACGCTTCCAAAAAATTTTATCATTTTTTAAACAGTTCTTTAAGTATCTGTTCATCTTTTAACTGTCATATATTTACAAATCCTTTTTAAAACATTCTTTTACTAAACCTACCAGCTGAATTTTCCATTCCTGGACTAACTGTCTTCAACCTTTTTTTTTTCCTGCTCTGATGCTCCTTCTCCTGCGGTCTGAAGGAGTCACAGAGGAGCAGCTCCTCCTCTGACAGAAACTCTTCATGCCGCACATTTGTCCTTCTAGGTTAGGCTCAAGTACAAATACAAGGTGAGGATCTTCCTGGAGGAGAGCATGTCGTTCGGTGTGCTGGGGGAACACGGGAAAGGAGTCACCGAGCACTTCGGGGTCAATGTGAGTATTCTGAGCCTGGGACAGAAAGCGGCTCTCAGACGAGCTCCTGGTGGAGTTCAGAGATGCTGCAGTGATCACGTGTTTTTAAATCTATGGATATAGATGTACAGAAGTTCTAAACGTTAAAAACTAGACTGTTGTGCAGCAGAAGATCAGAATGTGTGCTTTAAGCTTATAGTGACGCAGGTAAGCCACTCTGTCAGCAGATCAAACATGTTACCATCATTTTAATCAATTACTGTATCTACTCTGTTAAAAATGTCATTGACAGTACTTAACTAAAACAAAATTGAGATTAACTACAAACCCATTAGTTATTCCAATTGGTGGCTTTCTTTTCTAAAAGAGCCACAAAGGAGGCCTGAAAGAGTCGCATGTGACTCTGGAGCCTCAGGTTGCAGACCCCCCCTTCTCCAGAGTCGTGTCTGGAGTCCCTCCACGTGGTTTGGAGCAGTTCCTTCAGTTTCTAGTGATCAGTTTTGACGATAACCGTAATAAATGGGCTCCAGACGAAGAGATCATTTGTGCTCTTTCCTCCTCACAGCTCTGAAAGTCTGAGGTGATCAAGAGACGGAGCACATTGTTATTTTATCTGCGTTTGAGTGGGTAGTTTGTGCCCTCGTCAGGAAAGGTGCCTTTCACCCAAACGGAGTCGAACTCACCACAAAACCAGCACACAACAATAGATGACTCTACAAACAACTAAGAAAAGCAACAACTGCATGCAGAGAAACACAACGGAATCATGGCAGGATCACGACAGGCAGGATGATTGACCTGTCAGGGCAGGTGGAACAAGACTAGTTACTAGTTCATTAACCTTCATGGTGTCTGTATTAATAACTGACTTCTTAGGTTCTTCTGTTATCAGACACGGTTGTGTATTTTCACATACCTGACATGTTTCCACGGACGTCTTCGTCAGAGTCGTCATCACATGGTTGTGATGAGACTTTTAGAAAAGCAGTTGATTGTGACAGATTGGGGCAGAGTTGCCTGTGACTCCGCCCCTTGATGTCCATTTGCTGCTGGAGGATGTCGCTCCAGACGACAACAGCCATCTCAAGAAAATATGAAATCCGCCATAACGGACCACTGCAAGCAAGAAAAACCCACCATGGACTGGGAAAAGGCCAAAGTCCTCCGCACCGCAGATGCATCACGGAGGCGGTGGAGATCCGAAAGCGAGCCCACACTTCCATGAACCCGGGATGAGGGGGCCTTCCTGCTCCCTCATGCCCGGAGCAACATCCTCCAGCGGCAAACGGACACCAAGGGGGCGGAGTCACCATCGCCTTTTTTTTTTTTATAAACGTCACATCACAACCATCTGATGACGACTGGTTACTCCTCCCGACACAACAGAAGACTCCCCTCTTTCTATGAGGCTTTACAACAAGTGTGATCTAGAATAGAATGAGTCTTCATAAGCCACACCCCCTGTTCCCACCGTGTCCACTCACACAGGTCCACACAGGCTGTAAAAAGCTTGATCCGTTTGCAGCTGCAGTAATCAGACATGTGACGCATGTCCTGTGACCAGATCTGCCCTCATCACTGCTGAACCTGCAGCGTGAAGACGATCGGCTGCTTCACTCCTCAAGCTGACATGTTTCTGCTCCACACAGATCGACGACATTGACCTCATCAGTGCCAACATGGAGAACGCCGTGGCCTCCATTGGGGGCTTCTGCTGCGGACGCTCTTTTGTCATCGATCACCAGGTGAGGGCAGAAAGCCGCTCTGTGCCTGTTGCTCCTTCTGCTCATCGAGACGTCGCCACCAAAGCGTGAGGAGAGACAGACCTGCATGGAAGACCCTTTCTAGAGATTAACCCTTGGGCTATCTTGTGGGGTCCAGATGACCCCACTCCCAAGGTTAACTTTGGGAGTGGGGTCATCTGGACCCCACAAGATGGCACACGGGTTCAAGACACACCTTTTGAACTGATCGGGTTTGTTGAGTTGGCGCTGAAGCGGAAAACAGTTTGAATTTCAAGGTGAAAATCACAACACAGAAACCGTGTTTGAATAAAACCTAATGGAGAAAAGCAGACCTTCACAAAGCTCTGAAGAGGAGCGGTAAGCGGCATGGAAAGATTGATGAAGGAGATCTTCTGACAGCGATCTGCATCGAGAACGAAGTGGAGCCAGAATCTACAGGAACTCATCAGATCCGCCGTGACGAAGGCTCTCCTGTGTTTCAGCGGCTCTCGGGTCAGGGTTACTGCTTCTCTGCCTCCCTGCCTCCCATGCTGGCTGCTGCCGCCATCGAAGCCCTCAGCATCATGGAGGAGGATCCAGGTACCACACCTGCTCTGAGCTACGTTTCCCTCCTCTTCCTCTCTTCTTGCCGATTCCAAGAGGATTTTTAGCGTGCGAGACTCGTAAACACGCAGGGCTCTTCTCTGCGTCTTCATTTGGAAACAGCGCTCTGCCGTTGGGGTCTGACCAACATTCTGCTCTGTCCTGCAGAGATCTTCAGCGTCCTGAAGAGGAGGTGCAGCCAGGTCCACCAGGCTCTGCAGGGGTGAGTATGTTCCTCCTGCTGTCAGAGGTTTGAGGCTGCTTTGACACAGTTACATCTGTGGACATCCACTCCGATGTGCTCAGCTACAGAGCTCGCCTTACCTGCATGCTGAGGCGGCATCATGGTGTGGGCTCCTTGATGCGATGCTCCTGCTTTTTGCTGGCTTTGTTTGACAGGATTCCAGGTCTGAAGTTGGTGGGGGTGCCGTTCAGCCCGGCTCTTCACCTGCAGCTGGAGAGAAGCTCGGGCTGCAGGAGTTCCGACCTGCAGCTGCTGCGCTCCATCGTGGATCACGTAGGTCAAACGTCTGCGAGAACTTGGAATGTTGGAGCTGCTTCTTACTGACTGCTGTGTTCTGGCTCAGTGTTTGGACAGACACGTGGCTCTGACTGTGGCCCGCTACCTGGAGAAAGAGGAGCGCTTCATGCCCCCACCCAGGTAAGACGCTCCTCCCCCCTCCATTCCTGCAGTGCTGTGCTGTGTAAGCACCTTCCTCTTCCTCCTGCTTCACAGCATCAGGGTGGTGGTGACGGTGGAGCAGACAGATGAAGACATCCAGAAGGCAGTGTCCTGCATCCGTGAGGCTGCCTCCATCTTCCTCAGATGATGGTGTGGACAAAACCTCCGACTCGCTCTCTCTGTTTCCCTGGGAGGGACTGTAGGCCCTGCGAGGCTGGACGGGCCCCGCCCACTATTTTCCTAATGCAACTGTTCTCAGAGAAGCTGGCGTCGGGTCCAGATGATGCTTCAGATGTTGTGAGCGGATGGATCTGTTATTAAAGGTTTCTGAATCAAAGCTGAGTTGTGTCTTAGATAAGATAAGATAGGACTTTATTGATCCCCAGAGGGAAATTAAGCTGTCACAGCAGCCAAAAACAAGAAAAATAGCAGTTGGAAAAGTACAAAAAATAAAGTAGCATTGAGTAAGAATAAAAATAGTAACAATACAAGGTGGAAGTAAAATTACAGGTCATAAATAAGGTAATAAATAACAGCAGCGGTTTCAGCAGTCCTAGACCGTGATGATTCAATGAAGTTCATTGTGTCTATAAGTTCTATTAAGCAGTTAAATTAATTTTTATCAGACACTGGGTTTGTTTTGTGTAAAACCTACCGACATGTTTCGGCGGAATGCCTTCCGCCTTCTGCTTAAAAGTCCTAGACCGTGTTGTTGAATAGTCTGACTGCTGTTGGGATGAAGGACCTCCGGTAACGCTCTTTTTCGCACTGGGGGTGCAGCAGTCTCTGGCAAAATGAGCTACTCATAGTCCTTACCGTCGCTTACAGGGGGTGAGAGGGGTTGTTCCGTGTACTGGACAGCTTGGTCAGCATCCTCCTCTTACCTACAGAGTCCACTATGTGACAAAGCCACATAAATGTATCATGTTTTCTGTATTTTACACCCTATGAGGTGAAGAGGTCCTATGTTTTCCTTTTATTTTAGTGAATGTGTGTATTTTGGGTATTTGTGTACCGGGGATGCCGCTGACGTCACTCCTCGCAGCTGATGCGATCAGCTGGGGTGCGTTAACACACGGCATGGCTTCCGGGTTAAAAAGGGACAGACAAGGTGGGCTAAAAGCCTAAGGAGAGTTCAAACTCTGACAAGACGGAAAGGGAGACTAAGAGGGCCCTTCCAACAGCAAGCACGCACGGAATACCACGGAAACCGACCATCGGGAGTCACAGAGGAGGATCTGACGCGCACCTTTCCAACTTCTGCCGCGGGGATTATTATTAATTTCTTTTGGGGAAGGACGTGGCTGGAAAGTGACCATGAGAAAAATGAGACTCCCTGACGTTAACCCGAAGGACGGGGTGAGATCATTTCAGTTTTTCTGTTTCTTTTGACTTTGGGAGGAATTGTTTACGTTGGAGCGCTTACGCGCACACAGGTGGGAGTCGCTAGACGGACAATAGGGAATCATCGTAAACGCGTGCACGGACCTATAATGTAATCGGGAGCGCGATTCATGGAGTGTGACTGGGTTCAATGAAATTATGATGGTTAAAGAACAAATCTTGATTTAATTGGTTGTTCATTTGTTCATTTGTGTTCCATAGTCAACCCACGACAATAATCTTAAGACTATGAATGATGAACTGTAGAGTGTTACACACTGAGTCCAGGGGACAGCCCAGGACAGAGCTAGCTCTCTTCACCAGCTTGTCTTTTTGTCCCTTTCATTGATTCCGCCACACAAGCAGACCATAGCATGGATAGTTGCTGCTAACTGGACTGTCTGCAGATGACTGTGGAGCTGTCGGTACGGTTCTGTGATCCATCACCCGTCTGTTCTCACTTCAGACCAAACTCATCCCACTGTTCCCATCAAATGTCTTCTTTGAATGGTTTCTGTCCTCAGTCAGCCCCACCCCAGGTAATGATGCTGTTAGAGGAAAATTATTCATTTTAGGATGGATAAATGTATGCAATACAAAGATGCACAGAGAACAAAAACCTCAGTCTTTCTGATAACCGCTGCTCATCTTTGTCTTCATCGCCGGGTTAAACTCCTGCAGCTGAAACCAAAGCAGCCATCTGATCCAACGTAGTCCAGAAACCACCTGTTGGCTCTTTCAGGAACCTGTGTCACTGAGAAGAGGTGCATGGTGGTGTAGTGGTTAGCACTCCCGCCTCGCTGGTTCAACTCAAACAGACATTTCTGGGTAGAGTTTGCTTGTATTTCTGGGGCGTGATCGGGTTTTCTCCAGCTTCCTCCCACTGTCCTCAAGCTTCATCGGATAGATGTCCTTCAACTGTCCCGAGGTGTGAATGTGTGCAAGAGAGTGGTGACCTGCCCAGGGTGAACCCCACCTCTAGCAAACAGTTAGGTTAGGCTCCAGCAACCCGTGACCCCAAAAGAGATTAAGCAGGTTTGGTTGTAGTGGATGGATGTTTGGTCAGTTGGTTTCATAAGTGCTCCACAAATAGAGCAAAACCATCAGACCATTTAAAATGCATTGTTGGCTCACGTTAGCATCTGCAGCAATGACATCTACGTTCATGAAAACAGAACAGGTCTCCAATGAGAAGGGTGACTGTCCCAAATTAAAGAGTCCAAAGAGGAGCCTGATGCCTGAAGCTTCCTGCTCCAGTTGAGGAAACTCCAGAAACAATCGAACCCAGCAGCAGAAAGAGCTTTGTTTGGAATTATGGATCTGTGATAGGATGGAATTTCAACATTTTGAGTTTCTCTGTGAGTAAAGATGTACATTAGTTCCACAGGCAGCACTGAAAAGAAACTAGACTTCCATTGCAAATATCATCTAGCATTTAATCAAAACACTGGCTACTGCCTTTTAGGCCAACTGGGGGCTTCTCAGAGATGTTCTGATATTCATCAAAATGATCTTGAAGTCAAGTGTCATTGAGACAGATTGTTTCAGATTTTAGAAATATTAAATGAGGTTCTGCTTAAAATGTAACCCAATTAAAGAACGTTTGGACTGAACAGGATTGGACTGAGTACGGAGCCCTGAGGTACCCCATGACTGAAGAACCTTCTTCATTTACAAAATCACACTGAAATCTATTACAATGGGGCAAAAACATGTTTCAGAAGGATTCTTCAGATTTGCAGCTGTCTTGTTTGAGGACTGTTGCTAAGCAACACAGGCTTTCAACTCCCTCCATAGATTCTCTGTAGGATTGAGGTTCAGAGACTGGGTAGACTACACCAGAACCTTTTAAATATCCACTTCTTTGATGCCCCGGCGATGTGTTTAAGAACATCGTTCTGCTGTAAGATCTAGCCCAATTCATCCTCACTATTTTCACTAAGAAAAGAAGAATTTACCAAAATCTCACCAAACATGGCCCCATTTATTTTTTCCTTCACATAGATCAATCCTGTATCCTTTGCAGAAAAGCAGCCCCAAACCATAATATTTCCACCCTCATGTGGGTTTGGTGTTCTTGGGATGAAACTCTGCATTCTTCTCCCTTTGAACACGGAGAGTGGAGTTTCTACCAAAGAGTTCCAATTTGGTCTCAATTTTGGACCAATCCTCCTCTGGATCATCCAGATGGTTTCTGGAGTTTCCTCAATACTTTTTCTCTCATAGGCCTAATTTTTCATCTGTGTGGAAGCACAAAAGTCAGTAGAGACACAACAGAAAGAGAAGCGGACAAGGTTGGCCAGAACCGGATTATTTACTTCCTGATTAATTTTAAATCTTTTTACCAACATATTCTTGTTTATGTATGTGGTTGTAGACGTGTAGACATGGTCCAGACGATCTGCTGCAGGTCAAACCAGCATCAGAATGAGGAAGAAAGGTGGTTGAAGTGACTCTGAACATGGTTGTTGGTGCCAGACGGGTTGGTCAGAGGATTTCAGAAACTGCTGATCTACTGGGATTTTCACCCACAACCATCTCTAGAGTTTACAGAGAATGGTTAGAAAAAGAGAAAATATCCAGAGAGCAGCAGTTCTGTGGGCAGAAATGCGTTGTTGATGCCAAACAGAGGAGAACGGCCAGACTGGTTCCAGCTGATGGAAAGACAACAGGAACTCAAAGAACCACTGGTTCCAACCGGGTTCTGCAGGAGAGCGTCTCTGAACAACACGTCCAACCTGGAGGCAGATGGACTACAGCAGCAGAAGACCACACCGGGTACCACTGCTGTCAGCTAAGACCAGGAAACTGAAGCTACAATTCACACAGACTCACCTAAACTAGACCCTAGAAGATTTAAAAACGTTGTCTGGTCTGATGGGTCTCTATTTTGATGGTTGGGTCAGAATTTAACATCAACATCATAAAAAATCCTGCCTTATATCAACGGTTCAGGCTGGTGGTGTCATGGTGTGGGGGATATTTTCTTGGCACACTTTGGGCCCCTCAGTACCAGTTGAGCATGGTTCCAACGCCACATGGTTCCAACGTGTATATCTACTATGCTGTGCTTCTGGTAACTCTACTCATTCCATTCTATTTTTTCATACGTATGTAAAATTCAATTGTTTCTGTAAATATTGTACATTTTTGTTTAGACATGTGAGTTACACTATTTTCATTTTTTATTTTATTCCATTTTATTTTATTTTATTCACCACTCCAAGGCTGCTGCAATGTCATTGTATCACCATGTACAATGACCATAAAAAAGGATTCTGACTCTGATTCTGACAGCCTACCTGAGTACTGCTGCTGACCAAGAATTAAGGCAGTTCTGAAGGTAAAAGGGGGGTCCAACCCGGTACTAACAAGGTGTACCTAATAAAGTGGCAGGTGAATGTAGACATACACACTGGAGTGTTAATCTCTGATCTCACCCAAAGACCTCTGAATTCAGAAAATGAAGACTAAAGTGGGTTGGCCATGTGAACTAGATTTTACTCCACTATCTTTAATAACTTCCCAAAAGTGGGGATTTGGGCAGGACAAAGTAAGGTCAGAGTTTTTTTATTCACCCATACAAGAAAAATGGCAAAAACTTACTAAACACGCCCAAGTAAAGCACAAATCTGAGCTCTAAAAATAAACACAGCTTCTAACCCTTGTGCTATCCTAGGCACTTCAACATTGGGAGTTGGGTCATCTAGACCCACTAGACAGTGCGCTAAAGCTTTTTTCTTCAATGATTTGTGATCTTCACTGGTGTCCATGGATTACATGAAATCTTTCCACCTTTATCCACCTTTGTCATGGTAGGGAGAACACGTCAATGGAAGGGGGGGGTCATCTAAGATAGCACAAGGGTTACATAAATCGCTTGGGTCTAAAGCAGAAAATAGAACAGACTGCATTAAAAAGAAAGCAGCCTCCAGAGATCACCGGAGGAGCTGCTACATTTCAAACTTCAGGGTTGGCTTCAAATTCTAGAACGGAATGTTGGGCCTAACCCTTTCAAACTGCACCCATTTGTCTGCAATTCGCCTCTGAAACAACCTCTGAAATGATAGCACCAACCAACACTGTTATGGAACAGTTTACGCAGCACAACACAAACGAAGGAGAAAATAAGAGCTGCATTCCATCTCTGGAAAAATGACACTTTTTGATTCTTTTGTTCTCAAACTTGCAATAAAAATTGTTCTGTTTCTTTTATGTGCAGCTTTAATTTATGATCCTCAAAAATGTGCCATGGTCTTTAGAATGGTTATGTTTTCCAGGAAAAATCAGAATTGTGACACGGCATTAAAGAAACACATTTAGTCACGATGAGGCTACATTTGTCTGATCAGTTAGGTTTCAGTTTGAAAGAAGTTTTCCTTCATGGACCACTTCCAGCTAAACCTTCAGCAAACGTTATGAACTCCCAAATTCATCTTACCGTGTGTAGATATCTAACTTTCCAGAACATTGTGAATGACAGCAATTATAACCAAAAACAGGGGTCTGCAATCTGAGGCTCAAGGGCCACATTTGCCTCTGACATCCCTCCGTTGTGGCTCTTTGACTTTGAAAAAAAGGCTAAAGATTTGAATAGTGGTTCATTTGTTTTAGATAATTAAATGTTGTCATTGTTGTTGAGATATTCAATGTCAGATTACTGAGCAAAACAATGGGGTTATTTACGGTGGTCCAGAAGGGTCACAAAACGACACTTTAGATTTCACAACACACAAAAAAATAACAAAAATAACTGTGTGTTGTGAGTGTTTGTTTCTTGTTGCGAGTTATTTTGTTGTGTTTTGAGTTATTGTGTCGTGTTGTGAGTTATTGTTTCGTGTTGTGAGTTATTGTGTCGTGTTGTGAGTTATTGTTTCGTGTTGTGAGTTATTGTGTCGTGTTGTGAGTTATTGTTTCATGTTGTCAGTTATTGTGTCGTGTTGTGAGTTATTGTTTCATGTTGTCAGTTATTGTGTCGTGTTGTGAGTTATTGTTTCATGTTGTCAGTTATTGTGTCGTGTTGTGAGTTATTGTTTCGTGTTGTGAGTTATTGTGTCGTGTTGTGAGTTATTGTTTCGTGTTGTGAGTTATTGTGTCGTGTTGTGAGTTATTGTTTCATGTTGTCAGTTATTGTGTCGTGTTGTGAGTTATTGTTTCATGTTGTCAGTTATTGTGTCGTGTTGTGAGTTATTGTTTCATGTTGTCAGTTATTGTGTCGTGTTGTGAGTTATTGTTTCGTGTTGTGAGTTACTGTTTCATGTTGTGAGTTATTGTTTCATGTCGTCAGTTATTGTTTCGTGTTGTGAGTTTTTGTTTCGTGTTGTGAGTTGTTGTTTTGTGTTGTGAGTTATTGTGTCGTGTTGTGAGTTATTGTTTCGTGTTGTGAGTTATTGTGCCGTGTTGTGAGTTATTGTTTCATGTTGTCAGTTATTGTTTCGTGTTGTGAGTTATTGTGTTGTGAGTTTTTGTTTCGTGTTGTGAGTTATTGTGTCGTGTTGTGAGGTATTGTTTCGTGTTGTGAGTTATTGTGTCGTGTTGTGAGTTTTTGTTTCATGTTGTGAGTTATTGTTTCATGTTGTCAGTTATTGTTTCGTGTTGTGAGTTATTGTTTCCTGTTGTGAGTCATTGTTTCGTGTTGTGAGTTAATGTGTTGTGTTGTGGTTTATTGTTTCCAGGGGGGTATTCCAGGGGCCTGTTTCAGAAAGGAGGTTCAACCAACTCTGAGGTTAAACTTGAACTCTGAGTTGGTCAATCGGGAGATTAACAACTCTGAGTTTTCTGTTTCAGAGAAGCTGATCGGAGTTAGGTCAATCAACTCTGAGTGGACTGATTCGGAGTTAAGCGTGCGCACCGCGACTATAAGAAGCCATTATCAATGGAGCGCAGATATCACGAGTCACCATGGCAACCGTGGAAAAAAAGAGGTCTGCGTATTTTTCGCCAGCTGAACTTGACGTGCTGCTGCAGAGTTACAGTGAATATGAGCACATATTCCCGAAGAAAAGCAACACCGCTGCATCTGCAAAACAGAGACAGTTAGCGTGGAAAACATAGCTGCTCAAGTTAATGCGTAAGTTTGCATTTAAATCATTGTTATAAAATATTGACTGTAATAACTTTGTAAATAGCGTAAGGAGTGAAATAAAAAATGGCGATATTTAGGTGTACTTTTGAAGTGTTATTCCTGGTGTAATTGCATGAAATGCTGCATAGTGTACAGAACCAATCAGGGGGAAAAATGCCTTTAACGTCGGTAATGTTTAGTTGACTTTTTTGTTAACCTCCCCCTCTTGCAAACGTTGGTCAGTTTAATATTAATACATGCAATTGTGTTTTTAAAAGTGAACTTTTGTCTACCCTTGTATTGATCAAGTGGTATAGGTTTATATGGGATTAAGAAAGTAAGCAGTGCTAGCAAATTGTGTTTCCATAAAATAATTGTTACATTAATCTAATTCAATGTCCCTGATTTCATTTTCATGTAGATGCAATCCTGCAGGAATTAAAAGAACATGGCAGCAGCTAAAAATGAAGTCTAAAAACATAATTCAATCAGGTCAAATATGAGCATGTCATGGATGTAGGCATGTTGACAATATTTGACATATGAAACATCTACATAGCAATACATAATGTTGTTTTCATTGTATATATGGAATTGACTGCAATGAAAAACGGTAACGCTCAAACAAAAACGTATGGAGCAATGACAAAAAATTGAGTCTTCTCAAAATCCTCACACGACGTAAATGTAATTCTCTAGGAATTAATGCAGCCTCCTCGTCTATTGGGTCCTCCAAAAAAGGACAAGCCATTCTTGTCACTTGTCTCTGTGTGACGGAAATTTGGGCAATGAAGGTTAAAGCGAAAAATACCGCTTCGTCTTTAAAAAGGGGAGGGGACCGGCAGAAACCTTGAGTTTAGAGAATAAAACCTGCTCCCGACCAGGTTAGGTTCACAGCGTAAGTAACCATGGACACTGACTCCGAGTATAAGTTACCTCTCTTTCAGAAACGGGTTTGACTTATTCTGCTTTCTCTGGTTTAACAAACCTCCCATTCTGAAACGGAAAACCCAGGGTTTCCCTGATTTCAGGGTTAACGCACTCAGAGTTTACACTTAACCTCCTTTCTGAAACAGGCCCCAGGAAGCATGTTTAAACTAGCCTGACTTTAACCCTGAACTCTGGCTGAAATCCGCCTGAACTTGCTTACTCTGGGTATGTCGGTTCCAAAAGACCGGATATGAGTTGGCGTAATTACGCTCCACTTGGTAACCCTGGGTTAATGCACGTGCACAGCAGGTACATAAAGACATTCTCAATGGATCGCCGATTTCCGGAGTCACCATGGAAATGAGTGGAGAAAAAAAGAGAGCGCTATACTTCAGTGAGACGGAGTCGGAGATGTTAATGACGGCGTATGAAGATTATACGCCCATCAAAAAAGTAACACGGCTGCATCATCAGCAAAAGAAAGAGTTTGTGCTTGGAGAGAAATAACGGATAAAGTAAACGTAAGAGTTTCTATCTCATTTCTATTTTCATTGTGATGTTTATACTGTATGTACAACATATAAAACCTAAATGAATTCATTCAATTGGTAATTGGGTTAAATTTATTCAACCTAATTTCTTACATCTATCCAACTCAATAGTTGTTTTTACAAATCAAATTTAAACATTTATCTAACTAAATGTCATATTACTCCAATTAAATTAAATGTTTTTCCATATTAATTTATTGTACTTTTTGAACTCTCATATGTCTAAGTTAGAGGCTGCAGATTTTCTCATTTTTATAAAATTAAAATAAATGATACAATGTGGATTTACAATATATACCATGCCTTTAATTCTCATGACAGACTGTCCCTTCAGGTCTTATACCATAACGTTGCACTAGTGGTGCTGAATAAACTTATCATCCTCTCACTCATGGTGCAGAAAGAATTAAACATAACAGAACAAAATAACTCGGCAAACAGTACAACGGCTACAAGTAAACATATTTAGACAAAAACCTACACTACAGGCAAAGGGAATGGTATCCCACTATTCCTTGTACTGCTGATCTAACAGCAGCACCAAAGTTACACCTACTTAATTGAATTAATTTGAATAAAAGTAAAATAAATGTCTGATAACTACATGTTATTTTTAAGATGGCTGAACTCAAAAAAAGTATTTGTCTTAACTGAAGCAAATAATGAAGTTAGATCAAAGTAAAAAAGTTTATTTTTCCAACATCCATATGTGGTCTCATCACCTCTCACGGTGGAAAAAGTATTATCTGAGCTTCTTCATTCACTAAATCATCTTTAAATGGACACGCCATGCTGCTTTACCTCTCTGAAAACAAACTTCTTCCTTTTTTTCGGCTTCTCCCATCAGGGGTCGCCACAGCGAACAAGTCGCATGGTAAACTTGGCAATCTCTGAAAACAAACTAACCTTCAACTAAACCTGCAGACCAGGTTATGTTCAGAGCATGAGTTGGTATGGCAACCAAGCATACCCTGGAACATACCTCAATTTTTGGAACCGAAAGCTGAGGTTGTCGGCTTCCTTAGCCTCAAATTTACCGTGGTAACTAGCATAACCTACTTTCTGGAATACCCCCCTGTTGTGAGTCATTGTTTTGTGTTGTGAGTTGTGATGAATTTTGGTGTGTTATGTTGTGAAATCTAAAGTGTTGTGACCCTTCTGGGCCACCGTAGTTTTTTTTTTGCATTACACCTACTATCAGAGTGGCTTATCATTAGAGTGAGCTTAAACCACACATTCAATGATACACAATGGTGTCGACTTGATGTTCAGATGCAAAGTTAATTGCATTAACAGGTAACCTTCAGATTTTAAATAAATGTGGACTCTGAAATGTTGTTATGTTCACATTTGAAAGTAAAAGAAGAAAAAGGACGACGGTGCACCATGATGACCAAGATGCCACGTCTGACTCAGCAGGAGGATCTTATTTGACACAAGGTGGACTTTATTTTGAAAGGAACTTTATTGTGCAAAAGCAGAGTTAAATTTGTTCAGTAGAACTATATAACTCAATTATTGTACATATCTAAAAGTTGTCTTTAAAAATGGCCACAAAAACAAAAATTACGTGTATTTTTCTAAACTTGAAGTGGGACTTTTCCGCTCTCGGAGGTTTTTGTTCAGTAAGACACTGAACTAAATGACTTTTGGTGTTAAACAGAGCCCTACCTTAAATTGTCCTAAAGAGTCCCAGTCCCCCTCAGACGTATAGATAATGGTAAAGTTGTTGTATCTGGTCTAACGGCTCTGTTGGTTGGAACTTTAAGCTTTCCTGGAGTTTAACTTTAAACTGTTTTTTTATGTGTGGCTCACAGAACAACGTGCTAAATGGGTTTGATTTAACTATGATTCTGATCCTTTTTAGTTCTGTATGGCTGTGCACAAAAATGTGACAGAGAAAACAAAACAACATTTAGTCAGGCACAACTGCCCTTTTTTTAAAAAAGAGTTTATGAAGTTAAGAGGGTTTTGGGAGCTGGAGGACTAGGTTTCTGCTGGCCCCCTGCCCCGTAGGCGTGCACGCGCAGCCTCTTCAGTGACATCACGCCTGTGCACGCGCGGGTCAGGCTCCTGGGAGGCGCACTTCCAGCTTTAATCACTTCCAGACTGGGCGAGCAAACGCGCGCGCGGTCCGTTTCTCCGCTGAACTAACAGTTCCGGCCCGAGTGGGACCCCCCCAGTCCGACTCCAGATGGACCCTCCTCACGGCGCACGCGGCTGAGCTCTCCCAGGGACCCGCATGCAGGCACGACCCTCTGAGCGCGAGGACCCGCAGCTGGGACGCAGGCGCGCGGGATAAACGCACCTTTGTGCTCGTGCTTGAAGCAGAAGTTGGCGCGCGCCTCCCGGGGGTGAAAGAGCCGCTCTTTCTTTCTTTGAGGACAGAAAGTGAACCGGACCGAGCCGACCCGGACAGTCCGGGCAGTTAGCGGACGCCATGGCCCCCCTCCTGGAGACTTTTCTCCTGATGCTCCTTTCGCTCCCGGCGAGAACGAGGAACGGTGAGTGCCCCCCCCCTTACCGGTACCGTAACTCTTTCGGTGGTGTGGTCTGCAGACCGCCTTAGTTTCAGAGAAGTTGGGAACATTGCAGTTTGACTCCTCCTGAGTCCTGCAGGAGAACGGCGTGTTCTCCTAAAAAAAGGGGGCTGGGGGGGAGGTAGAGGGCAACGTTTAACCTCCTTTGTCCCGATCCAGCCGCTGTCAGAGACCGAGCCTTGTTATGTTAATTGGATGCATAGCTGGGCGGAGGGGTGGGGTGGGGGGTGTTAGTCCTGCTGATTCATGACACCCCCCCTCTCCTACCCCCAACCCCAGCAGACTGAGATCCCTGCAGGTTTCCTGTGTGCAATGAGTGGGTGAGGACGCGGCTAATAATTAGCTGTGACGTCACGGCCCCCGGAGGCCTCTGAGGCTTGAGTCAAAACTTTGTTCTGAGCCCTGAGGGGTCTACTGCTGCGGGACAGCCCCCCCCCCCCCCCCCCCCCCCCCCCCCCCGACCCATCTGAGATTCCTGCTGGAGATGGAGAAGGAAGCAAGAAGAACCGCAGACTGCAGAGATGTTCCGTGATTCCTGCTTTTTTTTATCTTTTCCTGTTACAAAGAATTTACTTCTTGTCCTCCTTTTGGTTCCCTCCTTGTCTTTATTGGGGGGGGTCTGGCTGCAGTCATGTTGAACTGGAGTGTGTTGTCATTTTTGGTTTTACTATTCTGCTGCGACACTGACTCTGCCCCTCCCACAGCCGCCTCTATCTCATTAGGGAGTTTTGCACTGGCAGCTACAGGAAGAGTAGAAAGAGGGTCGATGAACCCCTTTAGCCTAACTTGGACGACGGGACACAATCTCTGAACTGCTGCAACGCTGTGCTTGGTTCTGAAATGTGGGAACGGCAGCCTTGTGCGGGCACATGTCCTGGTTGCATGTGGTCATTTTCTAAAGGGTTAGACTCCATTTTGGACAGACAGAGCTGTGAGGATTCAGTCCCAGCATCACGAGCGGAACCGAAAAGGAACTTCAGTCTGACACAATCCAGAGCACCGGAATCAAACCTGCAACACGTCCAGCTTCCTGCTGCTGTGATAAGGCCTATACAATGAGAACTGCCAAACAGAGAATGGAAATGAGAGGGGGTCCACTAACAGCCCCCCCCCCCCCCCCGCATCTCAGCCTTAAGGATGAGACCAAGTCCCCCTCCTCCTCCTCCTCCCTGGATGAAGGGCAGAGAGCAGAATATGTAAACAATGGCCTCCATGTCTGCAAAAATCTTCTCTCTGCTTTTTTTTTCTTTCTTGGGGGGGGGGGGGTCCTGAGCCCTCATTCATATAGATTAGTCGTGGACCCCACCACCACCACCCCCAGCCGCTCTTCAGAGTTCTCTCTGTTGGAGACGTTTTTCTTTGCAGAGCATGAGCTACACTGGCGGGGTTCGCTGTCCCGCTGAAGGCTGGCAGGTGTGCACGTGCACGTGCACACCTGCCAGCCTTCAGCGGGACAGTGAACCCCATACGGCGGTTTTTAAGGGAGCCTGAGGTGGATGTGTGAAGATCCACCCAGAGTTTGGGTTTTGATCCCGATTCAAACATGGGAATGTGCTCCTCCATCCTCTTTTTATTTTGTTTTTTTTTAGAATAATATTCCAGAGCAGAAGGACGGGAAGCTCAGAATATTCCAGCACGTTAATGAATCGTTGTCCTCTGACGGTTTTACGACTCAATGATCTGTCAGAGTTTAGGAATAACTCATTTTCATTCTCTAAACATGTCACTGAATCCCATTATCAAGCTGAGCTGCAGTCCACTGTACCCCACTCCACATGTGGTGTCGAACCAGTGAAAATGCACCCCCCACCCCCACCCCCCCATCGTCACCTGGCCTTTGAACCAGCAAATGGCCGCAGCTTCGAGGGGAAGTGCCTGTTTTTTTTATTTTTTTTATGGGCGCACCATTGTTGTTTTAGCTCTGTCCTGAGGGAAACTGTGGGGGGGGGGGGGGGGGGGGGGGGGGGCTGTGTGAGCTCCAAGATAAAATCAAGGCGGGGTGGGGGGGGGAATCCTCCACAGGCGAGTGATAGCATCTGACAGTCCAGAGAGGCTGCTCCTTTGAAGTGAGTCTTGGCGATAAGAGGGAAGGCGTTCGTCTGCAGCGGCTTCTCCACCTTTTTACTGCCGTCTGTCTGGGTTATGGGAACATGAAGACCAAACAAGCTTTCGTTTTCGCTTCAGGCAGGGAAAACCGTTGGCGGAACCAGGTGATGATTTACCTGTCCTTTTTGTGTTTGGGATGAAACAGGAACCACTTGTCGGGTGAATGTTTTTTATTAAGGCTTTAATATCCAACTGAGTCCAGACTACAGGCTGCGTGGCGTTCATGCCGGATGGGAACCGTCAGCCTTCCCAGATCAAAAACAGCACAAACAGTCACGAAGCTGCAGCGGCTTTAATGTGAAACATGTGGACCCGATGGTATCTGAACATCTGAGGACCTGACAAGGAACAGGAATGCCTTCATTACCATAACGAAAATGCATGCTGGGAAATTGAATCTCAAATATAAGCTCCACATGCTCAGGAAAGTACTAAAATCACTCATGAATCGATGATACAAATACATTTAATGCATGTAGAAGTACACGAGGAAGGGAGACCATGTGGGAGGAGCCAGCACGTGACTGTATATGAGAACTGGACTGAGTGACCCCTCCCCCCCATGTTCCAAACAGGAAGTTCCCGCTGGTTTCAAGAACCCAAAATCCCAGAGACTTCAATAGAGAAATAAACAGCTGTTAGTCGTTCTATTGGTCAGAATAAACATTTTGGCTCTAAAACCTTTTTTTAAACATGTTCTTGATAATTCTCTTTTGTCCACATTTTTTTCTGTAGTACACGCTTTTCAAGTAACAAACTGACCAATCAGATTCCTCTGTTGGCCCCCAACATTTCATTCATCTTCAGTTTATCCCTTTTGGGGTCACGGGGCTGCTGGAGCCTATCCCAGTCACTTATGGGCAAAGGCAGGGGACACCCTGGACAGGTCACCAGTCTGTCACAGGGTCACACATATCACACACCCATGCAAACTCCACACAGAGAGGTCCCCCATGTTCTGTTTCAGGTCCCCCACCTGGGACTTGAACCGGGGGCCTTCTTGCTGTGAGGCAAGAGCGCTAACCACTGCACCACTGTGCAGGCTCAAAACGTTCCATTAACAGATTATCAAGATAACGCTTTCAAGTGGTAGGGGTGAGAGAGTCAGACCGATTCTGACCATTCACTGCATACTGATGCCATGTGGTTCCAACATGGCATATCATGAAAACAATGACGACTGAATTTATGTCCTTTTTTCATGACTGTCCACAGCATCCCTCTGAGAAACTTCATAACTATACTGTATGCAACTATATATACCCAGATCAGGACAGGTGTGTGTTGGGGGGGGGGTCTCTCTCAGGACTGCTGGTCTGCATAGAGCACTAAACGACCAATACAAGTAAAATAATGACATAATATTATATTCATGTACACTTACTGCTTATTTGATAGATGCATTTAAAGGCACTATATCCTGATTTTCTTAAGCCTTTCAGAGTAAACTTTATCCATCATAATCATATATTACCTTTAGCACACTAAAGAACACATTTTCTATGAAATATGAGTTGTTTGCGCTGCTTATTTTCCAACGTGGGAGTAAAGGCCCGTTCACACCGGGACGAATTTCGCCGACGTTTAACGCCTCGTGACTAAACAAAGGGCACCAATATGAGTGTGCACACCGACGCGAAAAAACGCCACGCGTCAAAGCGTCAAAAAAAAACCCGCCTCGGGTTCGTTTTTTTTTTTTGACGCCTCGCGTCGAAATCTATTCGACCAATGAGAACAACTTGGGGGCGCTCAAACACAAAACTGCCTTGCTGAGCACACTTACCAGCGAAGAAGATAGACGCCAAGTAGCGTCTACACTGCCGCGAAGAAATAATGACGTACATTCTAAAATATCCCCGAACCAAGCACCAGTTGGAGCTACTGGTGCTTGAAATATTCATGTTTTCTTTGTATGATTCTGACAAGCGCGTAAATACTTGCTCTCTTCTTCTGAGTGAAAAGCGACTTTGAGAAGCGTAAAGTTGCGCAGCGCCACCTTGTGTACAGGAGTATTTCTGTTTACATTAAGCGCCATCTAATGTCAGGGAATGAAATTGCATGTTCGCTCGGCTCATCGTCAGCGAAAATCGCCTGGGTGTGAACGCAAAAAACGTGGCGAAAAACGCTGACGGATAACGCTGGGGAATATTCGTCCCGGTGTGTACGGGCCTTAAGACACCTCGCTCTTGGAGGCTCCGCCTTTCACTCCTTGTGGCCATTTCATGACGTCAACCTATAGACGCCCTTGGCAGCGTGTCTGCGCTTCACACACGAAAATGAACAACATCCGAACTTTTGCAAAGATGGATGTGCAGTTTGTTCATTTAAAAGGAAAATGTTCAGCCAATCACCGCTAGCTCCACTGAGAAAGTGGGTGTGTCTGTTAGCCTTGGGGCGGAGCTGGCAGCACAGACTCTTCCTGGAAGGGGCGGTTCTTCACTTTGTGATGTCACAATGTGAGGACCCACTCATTTTCATTGATTGGGAGGGGCTGGTGCTCAGAGCGCTGGTATTTAGAGAAATGCTCACAAATGCGCGAATGGATACAAATTTTGCTTTGAGGTTGTTTATAGTGTGAAATTAACATCATAATACACTTTAAAGCTCAAAGAGTTGATTTTGCAAGTTATAGGTCCTTTACATTGCACTAATCCAAATGTCATAGTTACTTTATATAACATTATTTTAAATATAACAGTTTCATGAAATCATGTTTCCACTACAATAGCTTGAACTGAAATGTACACCAAGTCCTAAACAGGCTGTCAGCAGGGTCTCATTAACCTGTAGGACGGAGTACAGTAGCTGACATTTCCTTGTTTTCATGACTCTGTCCACAACATCCCTCTGAGCAGCTGCAGCCTGAACGTTTAATAACTAGCATTAGCACTCGCCTTTGCTTTTACTGTCATTGCTTCTCTGCCTCCCCGATGACAGCCTTGTTGTTCTGATCATAAATGCAAACTTCATGTCTGTCTAGCTTCGGGACTCCCCTTAGGAGACGGGAAAGTGACTGAAGTTCAGCTCTGAGGGGACTTGGGTGTTTGTAGAGTCTGGAATAGTTCTGCTTACAATTTCTTACCTGGGACTCCCATTGGTCCGTCTGCTTTTTGGGTCTTCCGATTGTAGTATCTTCTTTTTCTTACGTTGCTGCAGTTCAGTTTTATTGTTTCTTTAGGCCGGAGTGGTGTCATAACTGCAGGATTTATCCAAGGTTTCTGATTTGAAAGCAGAAACAGGACTGTTTTAGTCTTCAAGGTTCAGTGCAAACAAAGCAGTCCAGGTTTGCGTTGATCTAATAACTGACTTTTTCTTCTTTTGAGGGAATTTATGGCGAGATGAGAAGCAGGTGCTTAGACATTTTAGGGGTGGAGGGGTTGCTGCTTCGTGTGTGCTCTTCCTGTTGGAATAAACCATGTTAGAGTCTAGTCATATTAACCTGCTGTGTGGATTCTTCGAGTACAGTCTTAGGGCAAGTGTGGTTTTCCGCACAAGTACAGACTTGTGAGGCGGCCCAGAAGCAGTGACGCCCTCTGCTGGGAGAGTTTATTAACCACATCAGTTTGCTGAAGCACGATCGAGCAGGTAGGAAGAGAAAGAGATAAATCACTGAGAAAGTCTGTTGGATTTTCAAAATAAAACCCCACAGACTGCACATTCATTTCAGGAGAACGCATGATGATGCGCACTGCAAGGTTTGGAGGCACTGTGGTTCTGTAACGTGTCCAGCAGAACTTGCACACGCAGCAGAACCGCTCCATTAAAGGCCAGAGAGGGAACTTGCAGACTTTTTAAGCAGATGTTGGGAATGGATGTTTGTGGTCTCATTTATCCAGATAATTTCTTACTGGGACTATATCTTTAGGAAGTGAAGGGAACATGCAGCAGAAACGGCTTCATCAGCAGAGATCACATTGACAAACTACACGTCAAAAGATAGATTTTTAAACTGCTCTGTGTTTCCATGTTGGTTCTTCCTTTTTCCATTTCTTCATACTCGACTGCTGTGTGTGTGACAGCTGCTGTGAGTGTGCACACCGATGCGAAAAACGCCACGCGTCAAAACGTCATTAAAAAAAAAAAACGCCTCGGGTTCGTTTTTTTGGTTTGACGCGCCGCATCAAAAACTATACGACCAATGAGAATGGCGCTTTTGCACACGTGTCTAGAGCTTCTGAAGTTACAGTAAAATACAACTTGGGGGTGCTAAAACACAAAACTGTCTTGCTGAGCACACATACGTCACGGCGAAGAAGATATACGCCAAGTAGCGTCTACACTGCCGCGAAGAAATAAGACGAAGAAGATGCACTCACTGACGGACATTCTAAAATATCCCCGAAAACGCTCATGATCCATTTTCAGCTCTTGTACCAGTCGATAAAACTCCCCATGTTCTTCTCTTCTCGTAACTATGGGATGTACCCAAAATCGGCGTCTTTCATCACTCAACAGAACAATAATTTCTTCATCGCTGGAACTGGAGCTAGAGCTACTGGTGCTGGAAATATTCATGTTTTCTTTGTATGATTCTGACAAGCGCGTAAATACTTGCTCTTTTCTTCTGAGTGAAAAGTGACTTTAAGAAGCGTAAAGTTGCGCAGCGCCACCTTGTGTACAGGAGTATTTCTGTTTACATTAAGCGCCATCTAATGTCAGGGAATGAAATTGCATGTTCGCTCGGCTCATCGTCAGCGAAAATTGCCTGGGTGTGAACACAAAAAACGTGTTGAAAAACGCTGGCGAATATTCGTCCCGGTGTGTACGGGCCTTTAGACGGGGATTTTCCCATTCTCACCTGTTCATGTGAATTATCTGACTTTTGTAAATATTTTATAACTTAAAATTTTTTGATTTTTTTTGTACACACCTTGTACTTTTTTTAAAGCTTTGAGATGTATCATTGCCTACAAAGCTGGTTGTTGACATTCATGCAGAGACCATCTTAACTGTATTTTTTTTAAGGGGCTCAAACGAATCATTTTGGGTGTTTAGTGAATTTTTAGCACGAGACAGACAGAAACACTGGAACACCTGAAATGAGAGAAACAGATCGTTTAGTAACTGCAGGTTTGAAATCCACAGTCAGACAAGAGGAGTTTCTCTGAATCAACAGTTTGAGTGCTGGCCTGAAGGCAGACTTGTCTTTGGAGCCACATAACTTCCCCGAGTTGCTGCATGGCATGCTGCTTTAGGCAAGTGGGGGCTGTTTCCACCCTCAGCACCTCCATCAAATCACCTAACCGGACGTTTATGGGGGTGGGGGTGGGGTGTCGCAATTCCAGGGCATGTTCTTGTGTGCTGGACAAGTGAGGTGATTTGTTGAAACACCAGTACGTCATTCCAACACATTCCTTTCTGCTCTGCAGCCTGTTCTTATCAAGCCTGGGAGTGTTTCCCTGTGAGCTTCACTCCTGTTTTCTCAATCCTCTCTTTTCTCCTTCACTTATCGGACACATTGAAGTCCAGGGAAAAGTAGCGGAAGCTTAGCTAGCCGGAGGTTAGAGCTGAACATTTGTGAGGAACAGTGTGGATTCATGCAGAGGACCAGAGAAGCAATATTTGCTTTGAGGCTGTTTCTGGAGAAGAACAGAGAAGGTCAGGTGGATCTGCATTAGTGCGGCACGATACGAGGAAAACTCGCGATTTCCTGATGTTAGCGATCAATATTGCGATGACGATATAACTGGCGGTACATTAATAGCAAAACAACCAAAAACATAATTTCCATTTGACTGCAACAGTTTAAATAAGAGTCAACATACCTTAAATTATACTCCAAATGACCCTCGTCTACATGGGAGGCGAACATCCTACATAAAGTAGCTCCATCCAATTGGTCAACAATGTGAAGGCGTCCATCCGATTGGTCAAATGGATTTTTTTGATTTGTTAAATACTTGAAGCTGCCATAAGATAGATTCATCACAGTCAAAGTTACCATTTATCGCAATTTTCAATGACTTTTGCGATATGCATATTTTACAGCTTGATATCGCGAAAAACGATAAATTTCGATTTATTGTGCAGGCCTAGTCTGCATTGAGTCTTTGTAGATCCAGAGAAAGTCTACGACAGTATCCAGAGAGAGGAGCTGTGGTTTGGATGAGGAAGACCAGAGCAGCAGAGAAGAACGTTGGAGATGTTCAGGACATGGATGAGAGCTGGAGAACATGTTCTGCAGGAGAAGATCAAGGTGGAGGGGGGACTGCACCAAGGATCAGCCTCGAGCGCCTTCTTGTTTGCCGTGGTGATGGACGGACTGACAGATGAGGGAAAGTAGGTGGCAAGAGTCAAAGGGGCGTGTGCAGCAGGTTGGAACGGGAAACCAGGGCTCGTTTCCCGCTTCAGTTGTGCCGGTCCCCAGCCCAGATACAATACAGGATTGTGTTAGGAAGGGGATCCGGCATAAAAAAACTCTGCCAAACCACCTGTGCGGATCAGTGAAAGCTGATTTGCTGTGGCGACCCCTGAAGGGATGGGCTGAAAGGTGTGCAACAATAACCTGGACAGACTTAGCTCCGCCTCATGCCGGTGTGGCAAACGTGATTAAAAAATCGGTTCATTCTGAAAGTCTTAGATCTACATTAGCCCTCTGAAGTGGAGTGGAGGCGAATAAAGTGTGAGGGCTGAGCTGCAGGAGGTAGGAGGGGGGAGGAAAGTGGTGAGGTGTGCCAGCAGGCCCCTTAGAGAAAAGCCCAGAAGATGGAGCGGGGGCCTCTTTCCTTTCAAAAGCCTCTTTCATGGAGAGGCTCAGGCTGCTGGAATGTAGCTGCGGACGGGAACGCTGTTTTCCAGGGATCGTCATACATCTAATCAATCACAGCTGGAAGCGGCCGGCTCTCCAAACCTCTCAAATTAGTCGGCTTGTTGTATTTCTTTGCGATGGTTGGACGTGCAGATCCGTCAGAGGAGTTCTTCTGAGGCCGCCGTCAGCACGCGTTCACGGTGAAGTCTGTGCTGCAGCAGTTTCCTGCTCCTGTGCCCGAGCCGTTCCGTTTCCACCGAGCCCACGGCTGGAAAATGAAGCTGGCAGTTCTGGTGCAGACCTACCCAACATCCTGCTGGAAAACCTCTCTGATTTAGTTTGGACAATAACAAAGCGTGCGAGCGCAGAGCGTGCACGTTCATTTTGTGCACAGACAGCTAAACAAGGTTGAGTTAAATTACCATGGGGTTGAGAAACAGCCAGCTTTGTTTGTTCATGTAGAGAGAGGAGCTTCGGGGTCTACCAGCAGAGGAAGAGGAGGAACGGCGGGTTACCCAGCAGTCAGCCCGCCTCTTTTTCTCCGTGGCTGTTCCTGAGCTGGACACGTGCACAGCCCCAACGTGCACAGCTCAAACATTGCGGGTTACTGTCAGTTGTGAATCTGAAATGTGTGTTAAGAATTTAGCTGACACTGTCATTCTTCAAATAGCAAGCAAACTGTCCGACTGCATGCGGACGCGACACGGCGTGCGCTGGTTCCGCTGGCGTTGGGGGGTGGGGGGTGGGGGGGTGAGGAAGGCTGTCAAACGGACCACAGGGAAGAGCTTGTGCAGATGTTGGACAGCTGGAGTTAAAACCACAAACCCGGGGAGCAGGGAGGTCATTAAATGCAGCATTTGAGAGTACAACATGTAACTAATGTCTTAAACAAAGGAAAAAGGTTCTCATGAAGCTGATGGCTCCTTCAGGAATAGTGAAAGTATCAAAATATTTAGATTACAAGAGCAGAACCGAGTAAAGGTTTGCTACAGAAAGTGAACGTGTGTTGTGTTCACGAGCCGTAGTTACTTTTCCTGCTTCAGTTTTTCCTATTTTAATGTACAGGCAAACTGATGGTTGTTTGTACAGACAGTTACTCAATACAGAAAAGATAATTGAGCTTTTTTTTAAAAGAATTTAACTTTAAGTCCCACAGCGATCATCTTTTGATCTATTGCCTAATCGTTCACTGTGCTCTTTTAATTATGTTGTTTTTAGCAACAACCAGTTTTTTTGTTTGTTGTGTTTTTGCTGTTAGGACATAGTTTCTGCAAAGCAGCAGTAAATTCACCTCTGAGTTGTGGATGGGACCGCTGGCGCGGAGTAACCCCGCCCCCCTTTGCTCCCGGTTGCCGAGAGCTTGGAGCAGGAAGCTTACGGCCCACCCAGCGCATTTCCGACATCACATATAAGCTCTTTTCCGAACAGCATTTTTTCACCTGGTTCACAATGATTTGAATAAAAAATACTCAGAAACACAAATGTAATCTTAATTTTCTTTATATCTGTGCTCCATCATCAGAAAAATACCACAAAAACATGTGAAGGACACCAAAATCCCCATCAGAGTGGGTCAATTCTTTTACTTTGAACTTGGTTTGCTGGAGTTGTTGAATTCTTTGGGAAACGTCTTCAGAGGAACCAGAGCTTTTGAAAAACGTAACTAACTGAAAGTATTGTTTTAAAATTCCTCCTGAAGGAGGACTGACACAAAGATAAGCCCCTCCCTGTCCTGTCTCAGCTCAGTGCACCTGCAGCGCAGGTGAACACTGCAGACTTGAGTTCTAACTCTGAACTGATGGGTTTGTTCTGAACATTGGCCTTAGTAGACAGGTGACGTTCATTATTCCTGTCTGTGTTAATGTTACTAAATGATCCATTTGTTAGCATTAGCAGGAGTTGCTTTCCTGTTAACTTCTTAGATCCATGCTGACCTTTGCTGTTTGGATAAATCAGGCTCTACAACCTTCACATCCGGGTCAATTTCTCACTGACCTCAACCCAGTTTGAGCCACAAAGTCTCACTTCACCCTTTACAAAATTAGAACCAGGTCTGTTTTTATGTTTTTTTACTATAATGATTCACATGTTTTAACTCTTGTTTTAGGCATAATAAAGCAGAAACATAAAGAGAAAATAAGGCTTTTTTCTAAATATTTATAAGTTCAGATGACTTATTTACAAATTAAAAGATAGAAGATGTTTTTGGACCATATGGCACTCTTAAAATCCTTGAATGTTCTTGAATGAATTTTTTAATTAATGTTAGAAAATCCACCTTAATATCCAGTGCACCTTAAGGATGAATATCGATCTGTGTACTGACCTCCAATGATTTTCTGTGGTACAAGGCGGTTAAGATGTTGTAGTACGACTGTAGTAAACTGTGACGCTGCACCGCTTGACGGACTGTTGGCGGCATTATGGGTACTGTAGTCCAGGAGCCGGGTGGAGTGATCCATACTGTGGTTTAACTGACGAATAAACAGATTACTGTAACTATTGAGTTTCCCTTGTAGTCCAAAGTAAATGTTCCTTTTTAAAATGAAAAGCATTTTATTCTTCTCTAACCAGAGAGACACAATAGGGGGTGTCAAAGAACCACAGACCCCTGGGATAGATAACTCTGCTTGTTTCTAGAGCCGTGGCAGCACTGGACCGTACCACTCAGTGGAAACGAGGCATAAATGACTGTCACTCGCATGGATTTCTCCATTCCACTCAGTTGTGTATAATTGAATTTATTATCACAAAAATATTAGCATAAATGGAACGGAATTAAATGATTTTGTATTTGATGGTTGAAACGATGTGTAAACGAAAGACGACTGCTGCGGAGGATCTGCAGGCACGGAGGAGGAGTCTGAGTCTACAGACTGGGGGGGGGGGGTTGTAGACTCAGGAGTGGCCAGAGTGTGTGATGTCCTGAGGTTGATCTACTCTGTGCTCAGAACCAAACCTCTGCCTTGTGGAGGACGGTGAAGTTCAATGTTTTGGATAGACGGTAGAGTTTGTCTCTAATTTCCAAACATGAAGGCGTGTTGTTCCCATCATGTTCTGGTCTCAGATCCATGACTCAGTTTAGCATTCCTGCAGGAGCAGGTCACTGCTGGTTCAGAGGCAGATCTGAACCACATGGTGATGCTGAGCAAACCTGACCGTGGGGGGGTGAACACAACTAATGGTTGAAGCATCGGCGTCTGATGTTGGGCTCCTCTGCAGTCCTCTTTGGTTCAGTAAGATCACACCATATGCTGATGACAAGATGATGTTAGGCCTTTTTTCCATTTCCGCTCCAGCTCTCGTGAGGTTCTGTCAGCGGTTCCTGTCCAGTTCTTGCCGTCTCCAGTTCAGGCATGTGCTGATGTGCATCAGGAAACTTGTGTGTCAGTAAATGTCTGAAATGACGAGCCTCCGCCGCCTGTTTTGCTTCTGTTGTTCCAGCTGATCCAGGCCCGTCCGGGGATAAAGAAGGTCTGGCGGGAGCTCAAAGTGGAGCTGTTCCTACTGAAGGTGGGACAAGAACTTCTCATTTTCTCTCAAGCTCATGTCTCCTTTCATTGATGCCAGCCTGTAACTGAGACAAATTAGTAGAATTAAAAAGCACAACTCTCCTTTCTTTCCTTTGTACCACTTTAAGAAAACACTGAGTTTCCGTTCTTTGTTGTCCTGATGACAGATCTGCTTTCACCGAGAAGAAAGACTTCTCTGTTCCCCCCCGCTCTGTCATTCTGACATGACATAAAGAGCTTTTCAGGTTTAATCCAGGGGGCTCCTGTGGCCCATCCCCAGTTAATCTGAGTCCATTATGCAGCCAAATGTCCAATTTAGGTTTTAAAAAGACTTTTAAGTAAAGTGTTGAGCAGTAAAATGCAGAAGGATGCGTCTGCAGACTTTGACCAGAGGAAGAGAAGACGTTCTTCTGTTGGTCACTGCAGCTGTGGAACGCTTCACTGCTGAACATTTAACAAGCATCTTCACCGTTTGTTTTAAAAACGTGTTCAAACCCACTTTAACATCCAGGCTTTTACCCAGCGTGACACTCTGCTTTTACTTTTATGGCTTTGACTTCTGAGCTGATTTATTGTGCTGTGTTTTTATTTTTAGCCGCTTTTCAAATCATATAATTTATGACTCTTTGTCCCAGCACCACTCTTATTTAAAGAGCTTTTTAAGTAAAGTTAAGATAGTAAAAGGGTCTTTCTTGACAGTGTGCACTCCCTCAGTCTTTCTGTTTGTATGAAAGAGTCTCAGTGACTGGAGGAAAAGGGCGCGTGCGGCACGAGCCTACCTCTGCAAACTTGGCATAGACAGCTGTGTGATTTTTTTTTGAGTTTCAAACTTTGCTAACTCCGACCAATGTGCTTCCAGGAACTCAGGGTTACTTCCTGGAGTTCTTGGAGCCAGTCAACAACATCACTCACTTCCAGGGCCAGACGGCCACACTGCACTGTAAGGTCGCAGGAAACCCTCGACCGCTCATTCAGTGGCTGAAGAACGATGCTCCTGTGGACTTGGATCTGGGCCGCATCACCATCCGTAAGACTGAGGCGGGATCTAAGCTCCGCATCCAGGAGCTGGACACAACCGACACGGGCTACTATCAATGCGTGGCCTCCAACTCATTCAAGGTCATCTCTGCCACAGGCGTGCTCTACGTCAAACTGGGTAAGGATGGCGGTGAGATAGAGGTGTGCTTCAGGTGTTTCTGTGTTAGACTCTTGCACAGCCCCTGGACCGGCCTGCACATTTCTGCCCACCTATGGTGGCACCACAAAGCCTCGGGGGCAGTGAAGGATCATTGCTGAAGTTGGTGTAGCATGAAGCATAAATAGCATGGGGCAGATGATAGATGCAGGGCTTCAATGGCCTTTTTCCATTTTCCCTCTGCTTTGGAGTGTTGATCTGTGATTGAGGCAGCATTTGGAAACCATTAGGTGGTTTAATCCTTTAAACTGCCTATTTCTTGCAAAATCAACTTTTTGAACTTTTAAGTGTATTAGATTGTTCATTCCTCACAAAAAGAAACCCCCAAGACCAATGGGAGCCGCCCCTTCCAGGAAGAGAGTGCCCTTTCAGCTCCGCCCACAGGCTAACACACACACCCACTGTCTCCGTGGAGCTAGCGGTGATCGGCTAAACGCTTTCCTTTTATATGAACAATATGCACATCCAACTTTAGAAAAGTTTGGATGTTGTTTGTTTTCGTGGGAGAAACGTAGACACGTCTAAGTCGACGGCGTGAAATGGGCGGCACCCGCAAGCAGAGAAAGGCGGTGCCTCAGAGATCGAGTCGCGTTACTTCCGGGTAGGAAAATAATTCATTTTCAATAAAAAATTAATTCTTTGTGTGCCAAATGTAATATATTATCATATACATGGATAAAGTTTACTGTGAAAGGCTTAAGAAAAGCAGGATATAGGCCCTTTAATACTGGAGATGTTGCCGCCAACACCTAAATAACAGACGCTCTTACATATCATAACTCCTCATCCATTTCCCAATCAATCTGTGAATCAGTCAATAAATCAATCATTCGATTCTGACACACAGATACACAGCTTTACATATCGTCTATGAACTGACCATAATGGCTCAGAGCTGCTTTTCTCTGCGACAGAATCTGCTGATTTACATTGATTGTGTAAAAACACATCACTGCTGTACAGTGTTGCTGCTTTTCTTATCTTCAGAATTCGCTGGAATTACGTTAATTGCATAAACGGTTGAAGAGTTACGGTAGTCAAAAGTAGACTGGTGCCAAAGCTCTGGTTTTAAAGCGTTAACCTCTCCCTAATCCAGCCCTACATGCTGAGTGTCATTGGAAACAGGGCCTATTTTCTGAAACTGTGATCTTCTTCTGAAGGTGTACACAGCCCTCTGGGTAAAAAGGCTTCATGACAATTAGTCATTGGTTGTTGAAAGCTTTTTTATTTCTCTTATGTTTATAGGAAACTTCATTTGTGAGGTGAGCTATAGAGCTGAATTTATTGGATGCAACAATGAACTATTAGCCAGATTTTCCTTGCCTTTGGCTCTTGGTTTGAGCTTCTTTTTACCCAAACAAGCACCTGTGAACATGAGCCCTGCTACAGAATCCCAAGAATTAACATGCAACACGACAACTTCAAGCTGGTGTTCTGCAAACTAAGTGTAGAGAAAGGAAGAGCCTGCCAGCAAATCCATTGAACTCTTGGGGAAAAGCCTGTACCTTATTCCAGAGCTGCTGACCAGCATGAAGAGGAGTATCCAGGCAATGAGGGTCCTGGGACAATATGAGGTTCTTCCTCATTGTGCTGAAGATTCCCACTGCTTGGAAGATGATGCAATGCCTAAAGGACTTGGCTCCTAAAGTTTAATCATCCAGTCAAACAAGAGTCTGCAGGAACGAACTGCACAGCAGAGAAGTTCTTGTTCTGCTCATCCACAGTTCTTAGAAATGAGCCACGTTAAAGGGGAAAAAGGAATAAAAATTAGCCTTTTCTTTTAAATAAAAACCTGTCCAACACTAAAGGCCTTCAGCTCTAATCTGTTTGCTCAGCTGTTGGACAGAACAAGTTTAGAAGTAAAAAAAAAAAATGTTTAAATTAATTGAATGTTTAAACTGCCACAAAGACATGTCAAAGTTTGTAGGCGGAGCTTACGCTCTTTAAAATCCTACTTAAATCAAAGACTCTTTGTTGTTTTCTTGGACATAGTTTCTGCAGAGCGGAAGGAGGAGCATTTAGAAATTTGCCTCTGAGTTGTGGGCGCGACTGGTGGTGGGGAGTAAGCCAGCAATCTTCCCATCACCCCTTCATTTACGTTCTCTCCTGCTAGCTTACAGCTCCTCACAACCTTAGCCTAGCATTAGCGGTGCAACAAAAATGGTGATCAGTATCGGAGCGATCCAGCCGTCCAGTTTAGATCCAGATTCCAGCTCAGACCAGAAAAAACAAAGACGTTCGAGGATCGATTTGTCTGGAGGTGGATGCATCAGAATGGAGCTGAGCAGGACGGTTGTGGCCTGCCGATTGTTCGTACAGAAACCTACAACCTTTTTAAACAGCATTTCTTCATCTGCTCCTGATTCACAACTATTTGTAATAAAGAAATACTCAGAGAAGTTATTAAATCTTATTTTTATTTACATATGAGAAAAATGCTACAATACCTTGTTAAAAACACCAAAAAAACAATTTTTATTGGAGTGGGTCTTTAAGTGGACACTAGTATTTTATGTTTGTATTGGTTTCCACGTTAAGATTACTTATTAATGATAATTATTTACAGGTGTTTTTATTTGATTGTTTTTGTTTTGGCTTTTCCTTCACTCTGAAGGACTGAAGTTTTTTTTTGAAAAACTATATTTAAAAAATTTATAGGACTTTAAAAAAAGGTTATATATGTACGTTTAAGTTTAGTTTTTTGTTAGTGTTTTATTCACATGTGACACAGGAGTCTGGCTTTTTTGGGGTCCAGTTTAGTTTTCCGTAGTATTTCAGCATCAACCTGTAACCGTTTTTTCATATAGTGGGGTGATGCAGGTGTAGCATGCAGCTGAATTAGCAGCTAATAAATACTGCCGGTAGATGAGTAAAGTGTCATCATGTGCAGAACCACAAACTGTAAAGTCCAAACATTTGATGGAAGTTTTTAATGATGATAGTTGTAAAAGCTATCAATTATATGAACCACTGAAACATTAAGTAGATCAGTGAAAGTTTTTTTTCTCTCACACCCTAAAGAAGTTTTTGTTTCATGTTGTTTTTATATTGACGATGAATACAGTAAGTCACGCATCAGTGTTAGCTCACCGTTAAAGATTTCTTTTGGGTTTACAGGACTGATACCCACTCATGGACCAGATAAACCGTAAGTGAACACTTTAAGTTTTCAGACTACTGTTTGATTCAAATGACCATCTTCTTTCACTGGCAGATGAAAAACAGGAACCATCATCTCAACTCATCTTTTTGTTCAAAGAATGATTATTCACTGCCTTTCATGGTGTTTTCCAGCAAGAACAACAAGGGTTTCTGTCAGCCGTACCGAGGTATCGCCTGTGCTCGTTTCCTGGGAAACCAGAGCATCTATGTTGAGTCTTTGCAGACGCAGGGGGAGCGAGAGAACCGCATCACTGGTGAGTCTTCATATGGAAACTCCACTGTGTCCTCAGAACTTGAGACGCAGAGCTAACCACTGCTCTTCTTTCCTTCAAGCTGCCTTCACAATGATCGGCACCTCCACCCAACTGTCGGACCAGTGCTCCAAGTTTGCCATCCCGTCCTTCTGCTATTACGTCTTCCCTCTGTGTGACGAAAGCTGGAGGAGCCAGAGGCAGCGGCAGCTCTGTCGGGACGAATGCGAGGCCCTGGAGAACGACCTCTGCCATGTGGAGTACACCATTGCCAGGTCCAATCCCATGATCCTCATGCAGCTTGAGCTCCCACGGTGCCACCTGCTGCCACGCCCAGGCACGCCTGAGGCTGCTTCCTGTATCCGGATTGGGGTGCCCCCAGAAAGACTGGGCTCTTGTAAGTCCCTCCTTACCCCATTGCCAAACACTTGTTTTTCAAAGAAAAGCATCCCGATTCCCTTCCTGACCATGAGGTCAGCGTAAGACCTCCATCTGTTATTAAGAGTTTGTCCTTCACTTAGGCTACATTCACACTGCAGGCTGAAACGACCCAATTCCGATTTTTTTGCCCCTATGTGACCTGTATCTGATCTTTTCATGACAGTCTGAACGACACAGATCCGATCTTTTGAAATGCGACCCAGCCCACTTGGGTATGTGGTCCTGAATCCGATACGTATCCGATCTTTTGAAATGCGACCTCCATCTGAACGGCCAGCCCACATGAATCCGACCCGTACATCATTGAAACGATACAAACGTCATAATTCTGCGTTGAAGTATGCGGGAACGAGGACATAAACATCAACCATGGTGGACGATGCTGCTGAGACCAGTCAGTGGAAGGGAAGCAAAGTCACAGATTTGAGTAATATTTGGGGTGACAGCTCTATTCAGGCCAAACTCCAGGGCTCTTATCGAAACCGGGCGGTTTTTTAAAAAATTTCCAGCGAAATGGCCGAGCGTGGTGTTGAACCTTTCCCGCCCTTTCCGACCGTGGTCAGAAGCGCGGGGGAGACCTTCTCCAGGGCCGAAGGCGGATCCTCCTCCGGGGTTCACTTCCCCGTTCGGACCCTTAGATTCTCCAGATTAATCAGTTCAGTTCAGTTCATCAAAAGTCAATAGCATTTATTCTGGGGGGAGTCTTATTTTATTACAGTTCTCCTTCCTCCGTAACACACAACATGATTGCGCGCCCCCACTGCCCCCTCATTCCCTACTGGGCTGCACGCGCTCTTCTCTCTCTTATTACACATACAGTGGGTACAGATGATCCTGGCTCCAATGCCTTCTTAAAATGAGAAGATTGTAATTGTGCTGGCTCCTTTGTGAAAATAAATGCAATACAGTAAAAAGAGCTCCACTGTTGACAACACTTTTGTTGACATCCATTCCTAACGTTAGCTACTTCCGCAAACAACGAGTGACGTCGTTCCCCGTTGAGTACTATTATGCGCATGCGGGTCAATTCTGGGTCATTTCACGGTCACACAGGAGATCACAAAAGTTCACATTTAATTGGAAATGTGAACGGCCTTGCAAAAAAATCTAATTTTTTCAAAAAAATCGGAATTGAGCATTAAGCCCTGCAGTGTGAACGTAACCTTAGTAACTTTATTGGAGTTGAATCTGCTTCATTCATTCAGTTCAGTTTAACTAAACAGATCCAGCTTACATCAAAGCTATCATCCATATTCTTTCAAGTACAGAGTACAGTTTCATGATAAGAATGGGGGGCATGCAGAGCCAGAGCAGTTCACCTCTCATTGAAGGTCTGGTTCTGCTCTGTGTGCTGAAGTGTCCGAGAGGACAGATGTGAACTTCCCAGTTGGGGCGTCAGCACTGCCATTGGTGTAGGACGGGGTGACGGGAGTGTGATGCGTAAAGTGCTTTGGTCCTTACAAGAAGGTAGAAAGTACGTTTTAGGTGCTGTTGTCACCGGTAAATGCCATGGGCCCACACCATGGTGCACAGAAGCTGTATCAGGAATCCGAATTCCTTCCCTACCCCTTCGGTTCATCCCTACCCCTACATTTGTTCTTCCCAGGGGAGAGATACCAAAAAAAAAGGGTGTCTTCAAACTACTTCCGCTCGATGGCGTCATCAATAGTCACTGGTCGTCTACACTATACTGTATTACCAAAAGCAGTGGCTGGCCCGCCTTGACTCACAAAAGCACTGAAGTGCCATCCCATTCCTAACCCACAGACTTCAGTATGATGTCGGTCCCCCTTTTGCAGCTTCTCTTCTGAGAAAGCTGTCCACAAGGTGGAGGTGTGTGTTTTCTGGGAATTTTTGACCATTCTTCCAAACAGCATTGGTGAGGTCACACACTGATGTGGAGGAGAAGCCCTGGCTCTCAGTTTCTGGTCTAATTCATCCCAAAGGTGTTCTATGGAGGTTCAGGTCAGGACTCTGTGCAGACCAGTCCAGTTCATCTAAACCAGACTCTGTCATCCATGTCTTCATGGACCTTGCTTTGTGCTCCGGTGGACAGTCATGTTTGAGGAGGAAGGGGCCGCTCTGTTCCTAAAAGGTTGGAAGCATGGAATTGTCCAAAATGTTTCTGTATCCTGAAGCATTCAGACTTCCTTTCACTGGAACTAAGGGGCCAAGGCCAAGCCTGGAAAAACAAGCCCACACCATAATTCCTCCTCCACCAAATTTCACACTCGTCACAATGCAGTCCTAAATGTACCGTTCTCCTGCAACCTCCAAACCCAGACTCCTCCATCAGATTTCCAGATGGAAAAGCGTGATCCATCACTCCAGAATGATGATTCTGATCATTTTTATGGGACAGCGAATGCTTTTGGTAATATAGTGTAGCTGCCATCGCTTGGAAAATACATAACATACATAACAACGGTTTTATAACTTTAAAAAATCATGCAAAATCAAAAACTCAATAGAGCACTATATGCCGTTTAAAGAAGGTCCAGACAGAACATTTTCTGTTCCGGACTGTTTACATTTTTTCCACGTTTGTATTGTGAGGTAATTTGTTGTTGACACATTGTGGAAAAACTAAACTAAACTAAACTTAAATGACTTCAGCTGCATTGAAACAGAAGTGTCCTCTGTTACAACAACAAAGTCCCACTCTGATCATCTCTCAATCTATTTTCAAAGCTTTCCCAGTGGTCTTTTAGTTATGAAGACGCTTTTTTAAGTCAAAATATTTTTAAAAAACTGTCGTTTTCTAGGACATAGTTTCTGCAGAGCAACAGGAGTTCATTAGAATTTCCCCTCTGAGTTGTGGGCGGGGCTATTGGTGCAAAGCAACCCCCCACCCTCCTTTTTCTGTTTACATGCTTTGCCACTAGCTTACAGCCCATCACACCCTGTAATCAGACAACAAAAGCAGCGAGCAATACCAAAACTATCCATCCGTCCAGTTCTGATCCAGATTCCAACTCAGACCAGGAAAACAAAGACGGTCTGCAGGTGGATGATCAGAATGGAGCAGAACAAGGAGCTTGTACCTCTCCCAGCATATTTTATATGTCATAAATATGATCTTTTTGAAGCAGAAAATTGTAATTTTGAGCCTAATTGACTTAATAAAAGTCCTCCGTCATTATAAATAGCCCAAGAACATGCTAAAAGAAAAACACCATTTTCATGGGAGTGGCTCTTTATCTGAGTTTAGCTTTGTTCTGTCACAGTTTTGTTTTATTACTCTTGTTTTAAAACAGCTTTGCTTTGTTTTGTGTCACTTGAAACTTGTCCAGACACAGTTTCCATGTCATGTCTTGTTTCTGCAGCTTCTCCTTCAGACCACAGCTGCTACAACGGCAGTGGAGCGGACTACAGGGGCACCGTCAGCACAACCCGCTCGGGTCGCAGCTGCCAGCCCTGGAGCCTCCAGCTTCCTCACAGCCACCGCTCCACTCAGGAGTACCCCGAGCTTTGGGCAAGTCACAACTTCTGTCGCAACCCTGGAGGCCAGATGGAGGCGCCGTGGTGCTTCACGCTGGACCCGGAGATGAGGATGGACTTGTGCGACATCCCGCCCTGCAGTGAGTTCTGACACTGGGGTTCACTGGGTCAGCCGATGGAGACGGGTTTCCTCCACAGAGCCATCAGAAAGTTCGGTCTGTCTGTTGTGTGAGTTCCTGGCGGTTCTTCAGGAGTTTGTGATTTGGTTTACTGACACAAGAACACTTCGAAGACTCAGTTTGATTTTTCTATGAAAAGTTTTCGTTTTCAGTTTCAGGCAGAAGCTAAAGCTTTAGGAAAATATTTGGGTTCTTTTGCAGAAAGAATAATAAAACTCTTCAGATCTTGAAAAAGGGTTCTGGTGGTTCTTAGGCCACAGAACCAACTGGAGAACAGGCCTAGGAAAGAGTGCTAAACACAGGGAGCCGCTGCAGCACTAAGAACCCAATGCATGGCAGATGTCCCCGCTTCTCCTCATTTCTGTGAGTTTCTTTGTGATGCTTCTGCAGCATTCCCCGTCCGCTGTAGAAACTTGGCTCAGATTGTGATGAGAGGCAGTCTGCGCTCATTCTGAATCTCATTCTGTCTTGAGTTTGGTTCTCGTTCCACGGTACTGCTGTTTGGTGCTGTTAGGTCGTTATTCTCATCTTAGCCTTCACAGAAGGGCTCAGCTTTTGAACTCTGATCCAGCTGAACCAGACTGGAGTCTGAGCCCAGGTTTGGAAACAGATGGAGGAAGTGTCAAAAATATGAGTGAAGGTTTCTTTAAAACCTTGAAGTACTGCAGGGTTTTCGCAGTTCTTGAACATCATTACAGACTAAAGAAGAACATCGGACATATTTAACAAGGATTAAGAAGCCCACATGTTTTTGCTGAAGCCATCAGCTCTGTTCTTTAAACCTTATTCTCCCAGGTTGGAGGCGTCATCTGAAAAGTGAACTACCTTTTCAGACTCAAGTTTCTGATGCAGGACCATCAGGTCCTCACTTAAGCATCTGGGTCTGGTTCCGGGGGCGCCTGTGAGGCTGGCTGTGTCAAAGTTGGGTCTAAAGTGGGAAACTGATTTTGAACCTGATGTGAAAGTGAAGTCAAATGGCTAAGGCTTAGATAACGTTTTTTCTGTCTTGCCCAAGGACACTTGGGCAAGACACTGTGTAGGTCTCACCTGTGTAGGTCGACCGCCCTACACAGGTGTGATCCTTGAATCAGACTTCATTCTGGAGTCAGACTCCTGTGTCTCCAGCCGGTTCAGAACAGTTCTGCTGGTGTTCTATCAGAGTCATTGTTCAGATGAATGGGTCAGTCTTTTGTTTGGACCTCTCTGCTCTTCTTTCAGTTGATCACCTTTTACTCCTCCCCCTGCAAAAGAGTGCAGACGCTTTTTCCCCTGCTCCTGCCGCTTCCTGCTTTATTTGCTTTTTAATCATTTAATTAATCATTTTTAATCATTTTACTTCTTCCACACATCCTGGAATATCAGACTGGTCATCCTTTTTTGTGACTTCTACCTATACAAATCAATATTTTTGACAAGCCAGCGACATGTCCGGAAGAGGAAGAAAAACAAACTCCCACTGTGAACGCTGTCGGATCTACCAACAAGAAATAAAAGAGCTACAAACACGGATATTTACTTTGGAAACTGAAAATGGACTTCACAAGACCCTTCCAGTAACATCGGGTGGTAAGAAGCCCACTCTTACTACAAATGAGAAGAATAACAGTGACATAGACCTGAGTGATGTTGTGTCCTGTCCAAAACTTTGTGCGGAGGAACTCTGGGTTAAGCCAAAGCGTAAAGATGACGGAA
Organism: Oryzias latipes; assembly: GCF_053564925.1. Lineage (NCBI taxonomy): Eukaryota > Metazoa > Chordata > Actinopteri > Beloniformes > Adrianichthyidae > Oryzias > Oryzias latipes. Next base: position 3,588,682 of record NC_136248.1, read on the forward strand.
CATCCGAAATAAAGCTCACAAACAGATTTTTACCCCTAACACAATGTGATATTGAAGAACACAGTGAAATTGGACCACAGAGAAGGAGTCATAATGTTGGAAACAAAGCACAGGCAGAAAGAAAATCTGTGCCAAACGTCAAGGTCAGAGATACGCTGCTGCTTGGAGATGGAGCTATCAGTGGAGTCAGCCACAGAAGAATGCAAACTTTATGTTGCCCAAGTTCTACTGTTCCAGTGATTACAGGACTCTTATCTAAAGTCTTGTACCAAGGAGTTAAACGAATAATCATCCATGTAGGTGCTGTCGATATCAGAAAAGAACAGTCTGAACGTCTGAAAAAAGACTTCATCAAGTTATTTGAAGAGATTGACAAGGTAGAGATTGAAGCATTCATCAGTGGACCTCTTCCTAACATCGATGGGGTGTCACTCAAGTTCAGCCGTCTGTTTCAGCTGAACAATTGGCTCTCCAGAGAGTGTGCTTCCAGAGGATTGCATTACATTGAGAACTTCAATACATTCTGGAAGCGAAAGGACCTTTTCATGGGAAGAGGCCCACACCTGAACAGAGGTGGAGCAAGAGAGTTAGTGAAGAACCTCCTCCACGCTCTGGGGCATAGAGGCCAAGGCCCTGAAAAGGCAGTAAGGAAGGACCGAGCCAGTGTCCCAGGAACCACAGCACAACGGCAACAACAACTACCTCCACCAACACCGGTCAATGACTTGGATCCGGCAGCACCAGCACCACAACCACCTCCACCTAAGGACTCAGCTCCACCAGCATTACAGCAACCACCTCCATCTAAGGACTCACCTGCACCAGCACCACAACAACTACCGCCAGCTAAGGACCCAGCTGCAGAACCACAACAACAACCACCAGATTTGGCCCCAGAAATTCCACCATCTGACCAGCTGTGGGCGCCCCCTGCTACGTCTACTCCCAGTGAAGACTCACTTTCCTTTTCGTCCCCCCACTTTCACCCATGGCCCTACCTAGCCATTTTGATAGCCTCATCAAGTCAGGAATTAAGATGGCTCCCCTAACACCTGTGAGCCTCACACCACACAGGAGCTCTCCTACCCCTCCAGCGCCCCCTCCTCATCCTTCACCCAAAGTCCCTCCAACACGGCCTTCATCCAAACCCCCTCCAACACGCCCCCTCCGTCGTTCACCCAAATCCCGTCCAGCTCCCACTCCTCCCGGTCCATCACCCAAACTACCCTCAACTCAACCTCTCCTGCGCGCCTCTAGACGTGCTATTCCCCGGAGCTAGGATGAAACGGGCCCCCAGTGTCCTAGGAAAGGTTATGTCAAACTGGGGCCCTGTGATGAACAGCTTCCTTCTGGTGCTATACCTGTAGTTGCACCACGTAGAATGCAAAAAAGGGCAGTTAGACTGTCCAATCAAAGAAATCTAGTTCACATCCCTTGCAAGAAGGTTTTGACCAGTCCCAAGGAAACTAATCTCAAACTTGCTGCACTCAATGTCAGATCTTTATGCAACAAATAATTTTTAATCAATAATCTTATCTCTTCTTTTAATCTTGATTTTATGTTTTTAACTGAAACATGGCTTGACAAAAACACAGGAAACATAGTTCTAGTCGAATCAACTCCCCCCAACTACAAACATGAATCGGAAATACGAGAAAATAAAAAGGGTGGAGGCGTTTCTGCACTGTTTAGAGATAATATTGCAACCCGCAGACTATCATTTGGTGTGTTTTCATCATTTGAGTATGTGTCCTTTAAGATTGAGTTAAAACAAACTCCTCCCTTACTCTGCATAGTTATGTACAAACCTCCTCAGCACAGCCAAAGTTTTATTGATGATTTCACTGAAATGCTCTCAGTTGTGTGCACAGACTTTGATGGTCTAGTCATTACAGGTGATTTTAATGTTCATGTTGATAATGTCAATGACAGAAATGCAAAAGAGCTCAATGCTGTCCTTGAAACCTTTGGTCTAATTCAGCATGTGAGTTGCCCCACCCACAGCAGAGGGCACACTCTGGACCTGCTCATCACAAGGGGGGTTACTATTTACAATGTCAGTGTGGTTGATGTTGCCCTCTCTGATCATTTCTGTGTATTCTTTGACCTGTCTGTTGCTCCCAAACCACCGCCTGGCCCTGCAGTTGTCCAAAGGAGACAAATAAATGAGAGCACTAGGGCACAGTTTGTAGAAATGATAAACCCTGAAAACGTCTCTGGTGCCAATGTTGATGAAATGCTGAATTCTGTTACTTCTAGCATCTTGAATGTTCTGGATGCCATTGCCCCTATGAAAGTTCAATTGAGAAAACATAGACAGAAAGCTCCCTGGAGGAACGATGATCTAGTCAGGGCACAGAAACAACAGTGCCGCAGAGCCGAGCGAAAGTGGCGCAAGTCAAAACTCCAGGTTCATTATGGAATATATAAGGCGGAGTTGTACGCTTATAACCAGATCTTATGCAGAACAAGGGAAAGGTACTTCTCTGAAATAATTGGAAGTTGCAGCAGCAACTCTCGTATCCTGTTCACAACAGTTAACAGATTAACTAACCCTCCAACCCAGCTACCAATAGAATTGGTTTGTACACCTAAATGTAATGAGTTTGCTGTATTTTTCAATGACAAGGTTCAGGGCATTAAAAAAGCCATCAACTCCACAACACATATAACTATCGAACGGCCACCTACTCACTCTAAGCTGACTCACTTTATACCTGTCACTGACCAAACTGTCCAAGAGACCATCACCCGTCTGAGCTCGTCTACATGCTGCCTTGATGTGTTACCCACTAGATTTCTAAAGTCTGTCCTGAACAGTGTGTTGCCACCAATTACTCAAATAGTTAACATGTCTCTTCAATCTGGAATATTTCCAGAGGCCTTAAAAACTGCAGTCATTAAACCCCTCCTGAAAAAGAGCGGTCTTGATCCCACTGTACTGAATAATTACAGGCCTATCTCTAATCTGCCATTTTTAGGAAAAGTCCTTGAAAAAGTTGTCTACCAACAGCTCACTGACTTTCTCTTATTAAACAATTTGTTTGATGTTTTCCAGTCAGGTTTTAGACCCCATCATAGCACAGAAACTGCTCTTATCAAGGTAACCAATGACATCCGCCTGAACACTGATGATGGAAAAGTCTCTGTCTTAATCCTGCTAGACCTGAGCGCTGCCTTTGATACTGTTGATCATGGGATCCTTTTGCACAGACTCCAAGACTGGGTTGGCATCTCTGGATCTGCCCTAAGTTGGCTCAAGTCTTATCTAGAAGACAGGAAATATTTTGTTGAAATTGGGAGTTGTGTCTCAGACTACATGGGCTTGAATTGTGGTGTGCCCCAGGGATCGATCCTGGGACCCCTTCTGTTCAACCTCTACATGCTGCCACTAGGGCAGTTAATACGCAGTAATAACATATCCTATCACAACTATGCAGATGATACTCAGATCTATGTGTCACTGACAACAGGTGAATATGGGCCGGTGGATTCTCTCAACCACTGCCTCCAACAGATCAGCGCGTGGATGCAGAACAACTTTCTCCAGCTAAACTCAGACAAGACCGAAGTTATTGTTTTTGGCCCACAGAAACAAAGAGAAATTGTCAGCAGCTACCTTCATTCTCTGTCTCTCAAACCCTCAAATCAAGTCAGAAATCTAGGGGTAATCATGGACTCTGACCTGAACTTTAACAGCCATATCAAGTCAGTAACATCAGCGGCATTTTACCACCTGAAAAACATTGCCAAAATCAAAAACATAATCTCAAAGCGAGACCTGGAGATACTTATCCATGCATTTGTCTCCAGTAGGTTAGACTACTGTAACGGCCTGCTCACCGGCCTGTCCAAACGAGCTGTAAAACAGCTTCAGTACATCCAGAATGCTGCTGCTCGAGTCCTGACCAAAACCAGGAAGTATGATCACATTAGTCCTGTGCTCAGGTCTTTGCACTGGCTCCCTGTACCTCAAAGAATAGACTTCAAAGCAGCTCTGCTTGTGTACAAGTCTCTCCATGGCCACGCACCAAAGTACATCTCTGACATGTTAGTGCCATATGAACCATCTCGTACTCTGAGGACCTCAGGGACCGGCCTCCTGTTGATTCCCAGAGTCAGAACTAAACAAGGGGAATCAGCATTTCAATATTCTGCAGCTAAGATCTGGAACAGCCTCCCTGAAGGCGTAAGACAGGCCTCTTCTGTGTTCATGTTCAAATCTAGACTTAAAACATTTCTGTTTAGCCGTGTATATGACTGAAAGGTCCTATCTGCACTTTTCTTTCCTTCCTTTCTTTTTAAATCTTTTTTTTTTTTTCTTTTTCTTTTCTTTTAAAGTAAATTTTATGTTGATTATTTCTATGATGTATTGTGATTTTAATGCATTTTTCTGTTTTGTGAAGCACCTTGAATTACTTTGTGTACGAATTGTGCTATACAAATAAACTTGCCTTGCCTTGCCTTGCCTTCTCTTGGAGACCCTGAAGAAGTTTTCCTGTTGTGTTGAAGACAAACATCTGCTTTTGTGCATGGCCCATTTTCTTATTCTTCCACATTCATTCGTTTGTTCTTGAGGATTTTGGTAATGCAGTTGGTGCGCAGCTGCAATTGTGTTTGCATGTTTGTGTTTCTCCAAATGACCTTGTTTGCTCTGATTCCCGGATCCCCAGACGCTGCCAGGCCATCGCTGCCAATAGTCATTACAGTGTTACGACGTCACTCTGTAGAAAACAGAAACTCAGAGAGATGCATTTACATCAGAGACCAGTGGTCCCCAGTCTGTCTCAGGTCATGGTCCGGTTTAATATCACATAACATTTTCATAAAGTGTTATCAGCTTTGATCAGCTTTGAGTCCTTTTTTGTTTGCTATGCTGATGGACAGGCTGACAGACGAGGTAAGACAGGAATCTCCCTGGACAATGATGTTTGCGGATGACATTGTAATTTGCAGTGAGAGTAGAGAGCAGGTGGAGGAACAGCTAGAGAGGTGGAGGTTGGCTCTGGAAAGAAGAGGCATGAAGGTCAGTCGTAGTAAGACAGAATACATGTGTCTGAACGAGAGGGATCAAGGTAGAAGCGTTAGGTTACAGGGGGCTGAGGTGAAGAAGGTGCAGGAGTTTAAGTACTTGGGGTCAACAGTTCAGTGTGATGGGGAGTGTGGAAAAGAGGTGAAGAGGCGAGTGCAGGCAGGTTGGAGCGGGTGGAGGAAAGTGTCAGGAGTGTTGTGTGACAGAAGAGTGCCAGCAAGACTCAAAGGAAAGGTGTACAAGACAGTGGTGAGACCAGCTCTGCTCTATTGGTTAGAGACGGTAGCAGTGAGACAGAGACAAGAGGCTGAGATGGAGGTAGCGGAGATGAAGATGTTGAGGTTCTCCTTAGGAGTGACCAGGTTAGACAGGATAAGGAACGAGTACATCAGAGGGACGGCTCATGTTGCCTGTGTTAGCGACAAAGTCAGAGAAGCCAGACTGAGATGGTTTGGACATGTTCAGAGGAGGGATAGTGGATATATTGGTAGAAGGATGTTGGAGATGGAGCTGCCTGGCAGGAGGGCAAGAGGACGGCCAAAGAGGAGATACATGGATGTCTTAACAGAGGACATGAAGTTGGCTAATGTTAGGGTAGAAGATGTTCATGATAGAGCGAGGTGGAAAAGGATGATTCGCTGTGGCGACCCCTGATGGGAAAAGCCGAAAGAGAAAGAAGAAGATTTTCATAAAGTGTTATGTTTGGGGCAGAAGTAGGCATTAGTGTTACTTTAAGCTTCCAGTTCCCGGAAAATCTATGTTTCAAATTAAAAGGCCTCAGAATGGAATATATTGTAAACAGACAGCCTGAAACTATCTGTAGTTACAGAAGATGACGATTCGATAAAACTAAGCGAACATTACAGGATCTTTTTCATTGAATGTCAATACAACAATGGTAGTAACTTTAGGTTAAGAACTTAACCCCGGTTCTCTGAAACATGAGTGAGGTATCTCACTATGGGACACGCCCCCTGCGCTGTCCCCCAGAAGCTCTTTTTCATTACGCCAGTCTTGACTGGCAGACAGAAGGTGACGTCTGCTCTCAGGAGGCGGGACTTCCTCCTGCTATAAGAGCCGGACGCCATCTTCTCTCCTCAGTCTAACACCTCTTCTCGCTCCCAGAAGCATCCTCAGACGGCAGGTGTAGTATCCGAAGCTAGCTTAACTGTTCCTAGAGCGAGCTAACAACTCGGTCGCTGAACGCTAGTCGGTGTTACATAGCTTGTCTGGGTCACGCGGTTGGTCTGTCTCCAAACAGCACCCGTTAGAACTAGTCACCATACTAGTAATTTTTGCGCTTCGCTCTCAACCGGAGTCGACGAAGTCGTCATGGAGCCTGAACCTTTCCTCGCCATGGAAACGGTCAGACCTCTGCCTCTAAGTAAGCACACCTCCTCTCGCTCCAGGCAAGGAGGGTGATCTGGTGAGATACCTCACTCATGTTTCAGAGAACCGGGGTTAAGTTCTTAACCTAAAGTTCTCTTTCAACATTCGTTTCGGTATCTCACTATGGGATGTAGAGACTCCCGTATTGCCAGATAAGCTTACTCCGAAGACCAACAGAGAACAACCAGGCTGATCATACAGGTGAAGGTGTGGACCCCACACCTAGCACTGCGTGAGGCAGCCCTGGTCTAGTGACATCCAGTCTATAAAATCTGATGAAAGTGTGAGGCGTTGCCCAACTGGCAGCCGTGCACACATCATCCAGAGAGATGCCCTGAAAAACTGCCCATGATGATGCCATGCCGCGAGTGGAATGAGCGCGCAGGCCCGCCGGGGGTGTTAACCCCTTGCTGTTATAAGCCATGGTTATAGCGCCCACAACCCAGTGTGACAGGCGTTGTTTGGTTATAGGCTTTCCTGTGTGAGGAGAAGCCCACGACACAAACAGCTGCTCAGATTTTCTGAAGCCAGCCGTCCTCTCCACATACATGCGCAGCGCCCGCACAGGGCACAATGTGTGAAGCCTCTCTTGCTCCGTAGAGGAAAAAGGAGGCGGATTGAATTCCAAAAACTCAATGGGGTGGCAAGGTATGGTAGGGTTGAAAACCTTGGGCATAAATGCCGGATTCGGTCTCAACAAAACCTTAGAATCCCCTCTGGAGAACTGCAAACAGGACGGGTGAACTGACAACGCATGGATGTCGCTCACTCGTTTAGCAGAAGCTAGTGCAATAAGCAGAGCTGTTTTAAAAGAGAGCGCTTTGAGGCTGACTTGCCTCAGTGGCTCAAACGGTGCGCACGACAGTGCGTCCAGCACCACCGGTAAATCCCAAGGAGCAACAAGGCTTTTCGACACCGGTCGGAGCCGACGTGCGCCCCTCATAAACTGACAAATAAGCGGATGCTGGCCCACTGTTTTGTCATTAACACCTATGTGACAGGCGGATATGGCCGCCAGATACACTTTAATGGTGGAAAAGGACAAACCTTTTTCAATCAGTTCCTGAAGGAACGATAGAATGACTGGGACTGGGCTCTGGAAAGGCAATACGGCCATTTTTACGCTCCAGTCCTCAAAAACGCGCCATTTGGCGCCATAGGCGGAGCGGGTGGACCGCGCTCTGGCACTCTGGATCGTGTCCACGACGTTCTGCGGGAGTCCCGCTGCCATGAGATTCAGCCTCTCACGGGCCAGGCCCACAGAGCCAGGCGCTCCGGATGAGGATGAAAAATTTCCCCGCGGGCCTGCGACAGGAGGTCCCTGCGTAAAGGCAGGGGCCACGGTTGGCTGTGCAGCATCTGAATGATGTCCGCTAGCCAGTGTTTCCCGGGCCACCGAGGGGCTACGAGGATGAGAGAGTGTTTCCCCTCCCGAACCCTGGTGAGGGTAGGGGCAATCAACTCCAATGGTGGGAACGCATACAGAAGTCGGCACGGCCACTCGTGCGCTAGAGCGTCCACCCCCAGGGGGGCGCTCTGGTCCGTCAGAGAGTAGAACATTTGACACTGGGCGTTCTCCGCTGACGCAAAGAGATCGACCTCTGCTTGACCGTAAATGCTCCACATCTGGGCTACCACCTGGCTGTGGAGCTTCCATTCCCTGTAACGCGGGTTCCCTCTGGAGAGCAGGTCGGCTCCCCAGTTCATTATCCCCGGTACATGGATGGCCCGCAGCGACAGAAGACGGGAGCTGCTCCACATAATCAGTCTGTGTGCTAGCGTGTGCAACTGAAATGAGCGCAGCCCTCCTTGTCTGTTGATATACGCCACCACTGTGGTATTGTCGGTCCTGACTAAAACATGGCGCCCTTTCAGAAAGGGTAAGAAATGTTTCAGTGCAAGAGACACCGCCAGGAGTTCCAAGCAGTTTATGTGAACTGATCGCATGTGGGAGCCCCACAGACCGTTCACTGTCCTGCCCTCGTGAGTGGCTCCCCAGCCTGTCAGCGAGGCGTCTGTGGTGATCACCTGTCTTGTTTGCACGGTTCCCATGACAACACCCGTGGTGAGGAAGGAGATGTCCCTCCACTTGTGTAGGGCGAGAATGCACGTAACCGAAGCAAGCACTCGTCGGTGACCATGGCAGGCGGGGCTTAGATTGAGCGACGCCACCCACCGCTGAAAAGGACGCATGTGTAAGCGGCCAAAAGGGATGACGGACAGCGCCGATGCCATCAGCCCGAGGAGTTTGAGGCACAGTCTGAATGTTATCCACGCCCCCCTGCGGAACTGTGACAGACACGCCCGGAAGGCTGTCACTCTCTCCGCTGAGAGTCGCGCTCTGAACTCGACCGAATTCAGGGATAAGCCGATGAAAGTGATCGTTTGAACTGGTGTCAATACGCACTTTCCCCAGTTTACTGTGAAGCCCAGTGCAGTTAGGTGCGATGTGAGCAACCCGGCCTGCCTCCTGAGTTCTTCGGGAGACTGCGCTGCGAGCAGCCAGTCGTCTATATACATGGCCAGCCGAACGCCCATCTGTCTCATGGGTGCGACGGCGGCCTCCGTGCATTTCACAAACACCCGCGGACTCAGTGAGAGGCCGAAGGGGAGCACTAGAAACTCGTAAACCTTCCCTCGAAAGGAAAATCTGAGATACTTTCTGTGAGGGGGGTATATTGGGACGTGAAAATATGCGTCTTTCAAATCTATGGAGACGAACCAGTCTCCTGGACGCACAAACCGTACCAGACCTGCGTGTGTTAGCATTCTGAATTTGTACTTCCTCAAGTATTTGTTCAGTGCTCGCAGGTCTAGAATCGGACGCAGGCCACCACCCCGTTTTGGGACCAGGAAGTATCTGGAGTAGAACCCGCTGTGAGCTTGCTCCGGTGGCACTAGCTGAATGGCTCTTTTGCCCTGCAGTGTTTTGATCTCTTCCTGCAAAATTCGTGCATTCTGCCCCCTGGCCTGCGACTGCAGTATACCATTGAAAAGGGGAGGGGTAAATGCAAACTGGAGTCTGTAACCCTTGGTAACAGTGCTTATAACCCAGTCTGGCGCCCCGCAGTGCCGCCATTGCTGTGATTTGTCCGAGAGCGGGCCGAGCGGCATCCGCGCTGAGACACTGGTGGGCGTGGCCAACACGAGCTGCGCTGGCGCAGGGCTCGTTGGTACCACGGTGCTGGGCTGCTGTGCCACTGGCGGAGCAACAGCTCCCTCCTGTGGCCTCATGTGCAGCTGCGCAGCTCCCACTCGGCTTCCCGTCATTTGTATGTGTTTTGTTTTTTTGTTTTGTCTTTTTGTGTTGAGGCTGCGCCCTTGGCTCGGGGCCTGGTTGCGCGCCTCGGGGATTTTTATTTGTGTTGGTTTTAAAAACCTTTTCAAACACTTTCTGGGACCCAACTGTGGCTCCACTGAGCTCTCTGTGGGTCCCTCTTTTCTCCTTTTCAACTGGCTGTGAACAGTGAGGGCCACCTGTGCCTCTGCACGCCTTTTGGTCGGGCTGGAACATGCCCTGGAGAAAAACGACAGGAACGGAACGTGTCGTGGAAGGGGGGAAGCAGGCTTCTGGTTTTGCCCGCTCTCCATCCCTGTTGGTTGCGCCCTAGGTGGCACGCCTCTTTTTCTTTGCGCTCTGAGCGACAGGAGGCGCTGGCTGGGCTGACGTTGTCACGTTTGGAGCAGACGGTTTCTTGGCCCAGGCCCCTCTGGCCTCAGCAGGCTTTCCGTGGCTCCGGTCACCTGGCTGAGGCTGGCGTTTCGGAGTGCGGTAAGCTGGTCTAGCTACCGCTTGAGCGAAGGAAAGACGCGGTGCAGCTGGGGTAGGAGGGGGTACCTTCCTGGGCAGACACAGCTGCAGTGCTTCACCTTCCCGTTTCTTCTCCTCACAGCGCCTTTGCATTGTGGCCATTGCTGGCCCAAATAGGCTCTTTGGGTCCACCGGCACATCGAGGAGTTGAGTCTTCTCCTTCTGAGAGAGACTGGATAAGTTCAGCCACCGGGCTCTTTCCTGGACAACCATGAGGGCCATGGCTCGCCCAGAGGCTTGGACTGCGGACCTGTGGAGACGCAGACAAAGGTCTGTGACCACGCATAGCTCGTTCCACAGGTCTGGGGTTGGAGTGCTTGACATCTGTTCCTGCAGCTCTGCCTGGTAGGCTAGAAGCAGAGAAGATGCATTCAGGGCTTTCACCGATGCGGCAACTGCCTTGTAGCCCTTTTCGGTGAGAGTTGACTGGAAGCAGTCAGCTTTCGAGGGCAGGGCGGGGCCCGCGGAAGTCATGGTGGACTTCTGTGTTGGGTGCAGGTGGGAAGCCAGCAGCGGTTCGACTGGAGGGATCTGCGAGAATCCGTTCTCCTCCATGTTGGCCCAGTCCAAAGCCGAGCCTCCCAGGACGGGGCTTTTGGCTGAAAAGGGGGTGCTCCAGGTCCTGGTTGCTTCCTCCAAGCACTCAGGGAACACTGGCAGCAGCTGTCTGCTGGAAGACTTGGCTTTAGGCAGTCTTTTTCCCTCATAGCGAGACGTGGTGGCCTCGGTGAGGGCTTCAGGCCACTTAATGCCCAGCTTTTCAGCTGCTCTTCTGCAGACATCATGCAGGTCCATCGCGGCGGTCGGGTTTGGGAAGCCGCCGCACGCGTCGCCCGCAGCCAGCGGCTTTGCAGCCGATGGCAGAAGGAAAGGCTCGCTGTCCTCCTCGTCCTCCTCAGAGCCGAGGCTGATGGACTCGTCTCCGGAGTCGGGCACAGTGTCCTGAAACTCCGGGGGCGCGGCCTCCTGCTCATCCATGCCCTCGAGTGGCGCGACCGTATCCAGTTGGTCGCCCCAGCTCATGCCTGCCACCTCTCCCTGCGTAGACTCCTCTGGTAGTGGGGGGCTGGTTACCCCCAAGACCGGGTCCGCCTTGGACAGACTAGCTTGGCGCGCTAGTCTGCGTCTCAGGGTCTTGAGGGAGAGGCGCGCACAATGCTCGCAGCTAGCCGGAGATGCTAACGCGTCCTGGGCATGTTGCAGCCCCAGACATGCAGCACAGGCAGAATGGGTGTCTGCCCCGGCGATTTTGCTGCCGCATGAGCAGGCTCTAGGCAGAGGTCTGACCGTTTCCATGGCGAGGAAAGGTTCAGGCTCCATGACGACTTCGTCGACTCCGGTTGAGAGCGAAGCGCAAAAATTACTAGTATGGTGACTAGTTCTAACGGGTGCTGTTTGGAGACAGACCAACCGCGTGACCCAGACAAGCTATGTAACACCGACTAGCGTTCAGCGACCGAGTTGTTAGCTCGCTCTAGGAACAGTTAAGCTAGCTTCGGATACTACACCTGCCGTCTGAGGATGCTTCTGGGAGCGAGAAGAGGTGTTAGACTGAGGAGAGAAGATGGCGTCCGGCTCTTATAGCAGGAGGAAGTCCCGCCTCCTGAGAGCAGACGTCACCTTCTGTCTGCCAGTCAAGACTGGCGTAATGAAAAAGAGCTTCTGGGGGACAGCGCAGGGGGCGTGTCCCATAGTGAGATACCGAAACGAATGTTGAAAGAGAACTCAATTACGCCTCAGATTCTCTTTCAGGGCAAAAAAACGAATCCCAATTTTTTTTGTGAATAAATTTGGATTCATTGTGTATTTCTCTTTCACACAGAAGAGTATTTTCTGTGTTAATGTTTATTAACGGGTGTCTGCCCAACTTAGCATTGCTGTAGGAAAATTCTTGAAAATCCCTTTTAGATGTTTCCACAAATCAGCAACTTTATTTGATTGAATCTTCCTTCTCTGTTGTCGCCGCTTAAACGTCTAATTTGTTCTCCAGGTTTTAAGTTTCTGAGTTTTTTTTTATTTATATTTGATGGCTCTTTCATTGAGCTGAAACGGTATTTGTCTTCTTCGGCTTTGACCCTCCTCTCCAATCAAAAGGATAAATAAGGTCATTGAATCCAAATGGGAGCAGAGCTGAACCTGCAAACTCTTCTGCTTCATCCCAATCAGAGCCTCCTGAGAGCCCCGGGAAGGAGATCCTGCTCATCCTGATCCCGGCTGTCTCCATCCCCCTGGTGGTGGCCTGCCTCTTCTTCCTGGTGTGCACGTGTCGAAGCAAACACAAGGCTTCCAGCAGCAGCGGTGCGCCTCACAGCCACCTCAACACGTGTGCCAATCAGGAAGTGCAGCTGTCGCTCCTGTCGCCCCAGAAAAACCCGGTAGGTGACTCGGGTGGTTCCACATCCTGCACACCAATCCCTTCCCTGAGGGACCAGAGGCTCCACTGAGTTTGGGGGCTGACCTGGGGCTGCAGGTTGGGGGGAGGCAGCACCTACGAGGTCTTCTTGGGACACCCACTTGGCCTGTCGTCCTCGTTGACCTTCAGTCTGGAGATTCTGAACGTGGTTTTGCAGAACATCAGATTGTTGGGTTGTCATCACGGCGGGGAGTCAGGAGTTCAAAATACAAGCTTTGATTGAAGCAGTTTGGGAGGACAGATTGGGGGAGGTTTTCCTCCTCACATGGCTCCTCCCACCGATCCACATTCCTGACTTTTCCTCTGTGTGAGATTTATTATTAAGATTAAAAATCAACCGAACCTTCAGTTCTTTTGTTTCTCTGCTAATTTGATGCTTTAGAGACAAGTTCACAGGGCAATAAGCAAACAATTAAACATACCCAATGAAAAACAAACCGAAATTATTGCAGCTCAGTCATTAATTATTGGTGTTTTTAAAACTGCAAACAAACTTGACTTGACTGAGGGACGGTAATCTTAGTTAACTTTATTCTCTTAAAGCTTTAAGTCCTAACCAGGATGTAGAGATAGACACTTCATCAAGAAAACAAAATCAACTCAGCATCTGCTTCAAGAGTTTATTCCTAAATCCCCTCATCTTGAAGACAATAAAGGAAAACTTAAAGCAGCAGGTATTCAGACTTCTAGGTACCCTCTTACTTTGTCCAAATAACTATTTTCTGCAAATGTACTATATTTGTCTGTAATAACAGTTCAAGTATTTCAGGAGTTTAAAATATGAAAATTGTTTTCAGTGTTCCAGGAAATAAACCCGAGCCAGTGGTACCGCTTTTTCTTGATCCAAAGAAAACATTCATCCAAATCTAATGGCTTTCTTTGTCTGGAGAAATTTCCACTAGGAAATGGCTTTAATAACTGCTTAAAGACTTTCAGTGTGTAGTGGAAGGGGGCAGAGTGGTCTCCTCCCTAAAGACCTACTCCAAAAAAAGGCTGTTTTTGGTGTTTTAACATCTTTAAAATGGCATTTCTGAGTATTTCTTTATTCAAAAAGTAGTGATTTAGGAGCAGACAAAAAATAACGTTTGAAAAAGTTTGTAGTTTCTACTTTCAAACTACAATCGGCGGGTCACAGCTCCCTGCCCTGCTCCATTCTGATGCTTCCACTTGGAAAAATAGATCCATGAACGTCTTTGTTTTCCTCGTCTGAGCTGGAATCTGGATCTAAACTGTACGGCTGGATAGCTCTGATACTGATCACCATTTTTGTTGCACCGCTAATCTTAAATTAGGCGTCTTCCTACTTTCAATGCCTGCTTTTTGTTCCTTGCTGCTGCAGACCAAGCTCCGGGAAATCAACATGTCAACTGTGCGGTTCATGGAGGAGCTCGGCGAGGACCGCTTTGGAAAGGTGTACAAGGGACACCTCTATGGAACAGCTCCAGGTGAGCAGAACCAGATCGTAGCCATCAAGACTCTGAATGACAAGGCCGACCTCACTCTCTGTGAGGAGTTTCGCCATGAGGCCTCAACCCGCTGTCTCCTGCAGCACCAAAATATTGTTTCCTTGATTGGAGTGGTCACCAAAGAGCAGCCCATGAGCATGATCTTCACATATTCTAGTCTTGGGGACCTGCATGAGTATCTGGTGATGCACTCCCCCAACTCAGATGTTGGAAGCTCAGATGATGACAGGACAACTAAATCCACTGTGGAGCAGGCGGACTTCCTTAGCATCATCACCCAGATTGCTGCTGGGATGGAGTATCTGTCCAGCCACCAGGTAGTTCATAAAGACCTGGCTGCTCGCAACATTCTGGTCTTTGACAAACTCAACATCAAGATCCTGGATCTGGGCTTGTTGAGAGATGTCTACTCTGCCGATTACTACAATTTGATGAGAACCAGCCCTTTTCCTATCCGATGGATGTCTCCTGAAGCAATTGTGTACGGCAAGTTCTCCACCGACTCTGACATCTGGTCCTACGGCGTGCTTCTTTGGGAGACCTACAGTTATGGCCTCCAGCCGTACTGTGGCTACTCCAACTTGGACGTGATTGAGATGGTGCGCAGCCACCAGCTGCTCCCCTGCCCTGAAGACTGCCCCACTTGGATTTATGCCCTCATGCTGGAGTGCTGGAGCGAATTGCCCGTGAGACGGCCTCGCTTCAAAGACATCCATGCCCGCCTGCTCTCATGGGACAGCCTGTCCAACTACCACAGCCCTGCACAGGCCTCTGGCACCAGCAACACCACCCAGACAAGCTCTCTCAGCACCAGTCCTGTGAGCAATGTCAGCATGAGCACAGCCAACGCGTCACGCTACGCCAGCCCCAAGAAGAGCCCAGCCTTTCATCCGCCCCAGTTCCTGCCTCTGAAGGGTCAGATGCACAGGCCCATGGTTCCGCAGCAGCTCTACATCCCCGTCAACGGATACCACCCCGTGCCAGCGTATTCGTACCTGCAGAACTTTTACCCCATGCAGATACCCATGGCAATGCCCCACCAGCAGATGCACCACCCAGCACCGGTGGCCAGCAAAGCAGGTTCTCACCATAGTGGCAGTGGATCCACCTCTACAGGCTACATCACCACCGCCCCCTCCAACACCTCAGCGGCAGAACGGGCCGCAGCGCTAAATGAGGACTCCGGGCCCAAAGAGGACAACCTGGTGGACGGAGTGCCCCAGGACAAATGCAGCCAGAGTGAGGCCATGTCAGCTCATGCATCAGAACTGCTCGCTGAGGAGGCTGGTTCCACCGAGCAGCTGACGGTTCATTCTTCGGACACATAGACACGGGCCTAGCTGAAAAATCGGAGGCAAGAAGAGGAACAAAGCGAAGACTGAATGAATGTTTTCTAAGAAGGTGCTGCTGAGTTTCACAGTCTGGTCACATTCCAGTCCAGTGTCAAGAGATGACTCTGGTTTATTTGATTTTGTTTTTTCACATGACTGTAAAAAAAAAAGGACGTATTTGCTGTTTTTGTTGAAACTAATCCATTAGTCTCAGAGCCTCTGCAGCAGACGATGGTGTTCCCACGAGTCTTTCATAGGAAACGGATCAGATCTAGGGTCTGGTTCAGTTCTGCTGCACTGACTGTGTGAATCCTGGATCGTCCATCCTGCGCACAAGCGAGCCCCCTCCTCTCAAATTCAAGTCCTGACTTTTCAGGGTAAAGGCCCCCCCAGACGCCATAAAGCACAGATCTACATAATCTAATGTGTGTACGGTTTGGCTCAATGTGTTTTATCAGTTTTGATTCACTAAGGGAGGAATGTTTCTCAAACTTTGCCAAGAATTATTTTAATGCTTTTTTTTTATTTTTGTAATCAAATATGAAGAGTTTAATAAAGTTTCTGAAGAGCTTCTTTCTGTCAATGCACTAACTTTATCCCCCCTGACTGAGCGAGATTCTCCAATGAAGCATTAGTCACATCTGCCCTCACGGGTGGATATGGGCTTTCTGCTGGGAAAAATGGACAAACCTGTACAAGGCATACAGGTGACCCGCAGGAAACATCAACGTCTATGGACATTTTCTTCTACGGACATACTGCAGGCGACAGGTCATGGTGAACACAACAAGAGTAAGTAAGGGTGAAGTAGGAGATTTTTCATTTTTAACCCTGGGCCTCCTCAAAAAAGAAGGAGCCTGGTTGGCCCATGTTTACCAAGCTTGTGAGGGACCCCCAGCACTCTTGGGTGGGGTGTGTGGCCCCTGCCTCGCTCTCTGCTTGAGTCTCCCTGGGGTGGGTGGGCAGTTGCTTGGAGCGTGAGGTGGTCTCCCTTGTTTTTTGCATTGGGGTTGGCGGGGACCACCACTCACTCTTCGGTGGTGATGGGTTGCTCATCTGGGGCTGTGGGGGGAGCCTCTCCAGCGAACGGGACCTTCTGCTTTGCTCCGGGACTGTTCTCTGGCCGGGCTGGGCCTCCACTCTCTGTGCTCCTGCATCCTCCTGGTCTCTGTTACCGGGGGCCCCTGTGGTGCTCCTTCTGGCCCTAGTCTGGTTGGCCAATGTTGGGTTGCCCTGGGAGTGGTTTCCCTTGATCTGCTTAGTCCCACAGATGTCTGGGGGGCCCCTGGCTACCACCATGGCCTCGTTCTCGACAGAGGTCTTGGTGTGGACGGACTGGGCACCCCCCCTTGTTTCTTTTTTGCAATACAGACTGAGGAGCATCAATGTCCCGATTCATTTTTGAAATAAGTTTATAAATTCTACTTTATTTTTTGGAGGTCCAACCTAATATGTTAGTCAGTGGGCGACAGTGGCTCAGGTGGTTGAGCGGGTCATCCAATGATCAAAGGGTTGGCGGTTCAATCCCCACCAGCCAAAATGTTGTTGTGTCCTTGGGCAAGACACTTCACCCTCCTTGCCTCCAGTGTGGCTCCACTGGTGTGTGAATGCGCATGAATGATCCCAGTGATGGTCAGAGGGGCCGTAGGTGTGAAATGGCAGCCACGCCTCTGTCAGTCTGCCCCAGGGCAGCTGTGGCTACAACCGTAGCTTACCATCACCAAGTATGAATGAGGAGTGAATGAATAATGGACATAATGTAAGCACTTTGGATGTCTTGAAAAGCGCAGATAAATCCAATCCATTATTATTTTTAATATGTTTGTTTAAATGTTTTTATTTGATGATGTGAACTCCTGGACATGTTATTTTGGAGACCAAACCTGGGAGTGTGTCATGGATTCAACACTAGCTGTGACAGACTGAGCAGACCAGATCAGTTCTCAGCAGTGGTAGTCATGCTGCATGGCCTCTAGAGGGCAGTGTTGGGTCAGCTCTTTCCACCAAACCGGAAGTGTTTATGGATCCGGCGCTGCAGACGCAGCGTGATTCGTTCGTCTGAACGGAGTAAAGCCAATTTCTTGAATGGTGGTGACACCTGGACGCGCTGTGATGATCAAATACGTGAATCAGACAGCTGAGACAGCGTGAAGAAACTCCCGAACCAGCACGTAACAAACGCAGCGGCGTCCAGACAAAAGATACACGTTCATTGATGCTAATTGATTCACACATCTGGTAACGCAACAAAGTCTACACACATGGGGGAGCTGTGTACTCCCCCACGAACAGCAGTGGGATTGGGATTCATAATAAAGTGTATTAAACCCTTTAATCACAACGTGGGGGCGTTCCGATGCGTGACGTCATGTATTTCAAACCAGGACGGAGCTTCCTGTAGAATGACGCTAGGCTTCTGTGATTGGCTGAACTGGAGCCTGCTGGGCTGTGATTGGCTGCGGGGGCTGTCATTTCCCCTCCCGCTGCCAATGCTCTCAGCCGCTGACCCACTAACACAGATCTGGAGTCCGAGGCCACCTTGGGAGACGGAGTCGGGTCCCAGACGGTCCGTGCGTTGGTTGGTCCCGCAGTCAGCCGATGGAAAGTCCACACCGCCCACGCGTGCACAACCACAGGGGGTCACGGGCACGGCGGACCAAGTTGCTGTCCGAGAAGGTACGAGGATTACCGGGTGACCACGGAGGGTCAATCGGTCCGAACCCGGCGGACAAACCGAGTCACTCAGACAAGTGTCTGACTGCTCCGTGGCCGCTTTGAACGGATGAATGCCGGTCCGGGTCGCTGTGTGTCGGTGGCCTTTAAACCGGGTTGCGGAAAGCTACGTCGGGCCACAGCGCGGCCCCCAACCGTCGGTCTACGTCCAGGGCGTAGACGGAGCTCGTGCTGCTGTCACCAGGCGGAGGCGCGAGCCGGTCAGCGCGCGGAGCGACGAGGCCACAGAGGCAGATGTTTCATAATGACAGCCGCAGCTCCTTGTGGGGCGGGGCGGGGGCATCATTGTGTAACGGGGACACAATGAAGGAATGTGGGGCAACGCTTGCCGCGCGTGGCATACGTGGGGCAAGAACCGAGCATGAAGGTCCGGACAGTGCAGGAGTTTGGAAATCCTCCTCAGTCGATGCAGAAGATTCCCGGGATGAACTCAGATTCCAGTGAGGACCTTTAAGACCCACACCGAGGAAAATGCAGTTTTTAACGTGTGCTTGTAGCATCTTTTCCACGATGGAGGACATTTATAACGAAAACTAAGCTCAAATATTCATTTCTGAGTATTTCTTTAATCAAATCGTAGTGACTCAGAAGCAGACGGGGAAAACTGTAGCTGTGACGTAGAACCTACAACCTCCCTGCTCCGCTCCATTCTGACGCATCCACCTGCTTCCGTCTGAGCTGGAATCTGGATCTAAACTGTACGGCGGGATGACCCTGATGTTACTCGCCGTTTTGTTGCCCTGCTAATGTTAGTTTGGAGCTGTGGGGGGCTGTAAGCTAGCAGGAGAGGGTTTGCCCCTGCCTGATGAACTCCTGCCGCTCTGCAGAAACTATCTCCTAGAAGACGATGCAGGTCTTTGATTTTTGGCCAAAAACGGCGTCGTCATAATTACAATACAGATCAAAAAGGTGATCTGAGTGGAATCATCACACAGGACTCCTCCTATAGATGGAACGCTGACGCTAACATTATAGATGAATCAGGACAGACGAAGAGAGGAAGTGACAAAGTTTTAGGTTTGCTTTCTTTTCCAGGCCTGCTGCTGTCATAACCTATGGATGAGAAGAACCTGGGGGAGGCTGCCTAGCTGAAGGTTTCCAGGTTAACGGCTCCGGTCAATGACGACAAACCTCTGGGGCTGCATTCTTAAATGAAAGTTCTGGTTCTGGACCAGGTCAGGACCATCACACGCTTGTGCACGTGTCTTGCTGTGCTCTGCAGGATCTAAATGTATGTGTGTGTTTCCCCCCTCCCCAGAGTGCCCGAGCTGAGTGCAACCGTCCCATGCGGTCCTGCTGAAGCCCTGGACCCTGCTGGAGCCTGAGCATGCAGTCCATCAAACAGGAGGAGGACTGCAGCGAATTGGGCCCGGACCATGCTTCTGTTCTGGCTGCGGCCCTGCATGGGCCTGATGGAGGCCTCGGGGGCCACAGCCTCTCCGTCGCTCCTTTCAAAGCTAAATCCTCGTGTCGCAGGAAGAGGGAGTTCATCCCCGAGGAAAAGAAGGACACGCTGTACTGGGAGCGGCGCCGCAAAAACAACGAGGCTGCCAAGCGTTCCAGGGAGAAGCGGCGGATAAACGACTTGGTTCTGGAGAACCAGCTGCTGGCGCTGGGGGAGGAGAACGCCTCCCTCAGGGCAGAGCTGCTGGCGCTGAAGTTGCGGTTCGGACTGCTTAGCGCAACGGCGTACTCCCAGGAGGTCCAGAAGCTGGTCCCCCGCCCACCCGTCAGCCCCCTCCAGGACCCGGCGCCGGGCGGCTCAGCTCAGGGGGTCGTGACCAGAGAAGAGGGGCCCCTGCAGCTCCGCAGCAGCTGCATCTCTGTCATCAGACACTCCCCTCTGATTGACAGCCACGCTCTCTGCAGGGGGGCAGGCCTGAAGCAGGAGCCGGAGGACGGCGGCTGCGCTCGGGAGGAGGGCGGGCCTTACAGACTCTACCAACAGTGCGTGATTGACCGCCTGTCAGGGGTCTGCTGCCCCCCCGCTTCCTTCCTGCAGGTGACCAGATCATCCAGCAACTCCCCCCGCAGCTCTGACGACTGCGCCATGAGCAAGTCCTCCGACGGCGAGGACGAGCAGCAGGTTCCCTCTGCGGCCGGCCCGAGGAGCGTCATCGTCTCTGCCCACAAAGTCCCGGAGGAGGCCCCGACGCCCAGCCTGGCGCCCAGCCCGGCGCCCAGCCCGGCGCCCAGCCCGGCGGCGCTGCCGCACAAGCTGCGACTCAAGTCCAGAACCGTGCAGGTGAAGGCAGAGGTGGTGGACCCGGAGTACGAGACTGCTGGGAGGCCCTTGTGCCTCCAGAACCGGCCGGACTCGCAGGGCACGCGGGCACCCCCCTGCCCCCTGTCAGAGCAGCTCTCAAACATGCAGCACTGGACCCAGCGGCCCCACGGCGCCGCTCACCGGCCCGAGCCGAGCTTTGTATCGGTCAGCCCCTCTGGGCCTGAACAGCAGCCTGTCAGCATGCACGCGCGTGCGCACGTGTCCACAGAAGTGCCCTTGGTGACCGGAGGGGAGGATTCGGCCCACTGCCCCGCTCGGACGCTTTATGACGAGGCCACCCCCCCTGAAAAGGGGTACATTCACTCAAGCAGCCCCGGTCCATGAACCCAGAAGCAGCTGCTGGGGAAGAGTCCAGATCTACCCTGGTTCTGGTTCTGCTCTCAGCACTGACGGCAAACAAACCCGGTTCAGACCCAGCGGGTTCAGTTGCAGAGGTTCTGTATGGGGGAGGGAATGTGATGACCTCATATTCTGCTGCTGGAGGTGACGGAACCGCCGCGGCTCCCAAAGCTGAGCATCTGCACCTATTTTTCTATTGAGAGTGGATTTTTTTCATTGGAAACAGAACTTTCTCTGCTTGTTAAGGTCGGGGGCTAAACCGCCTCTTTCCCTCACATCCTGGCCCCACCTGCTGCTGATCACCTGGATATGTTTTCACCTGAAGAAGAGCCAGCAGAACCGGGCTCTTCCCTTCACTCTGAGGGTTGCTGCGGCTCCGCGATGGTTCTGCCGCCCCGACCCGCCTTAATGCAGGTGTTCTGGTGTCGGTGAGGCTGCTGTGTCTGCTGGACGGTTCTGCAGAGAGCTCCGACCCGTCCAGACCTGCAACATAAACACGTCCGGGCCGATGGCGTTCAACTCTCCTATGCGAAGCTCATCAGAACCGGTTTCATGTCCTCAATAAAAGTGTCTGAATGAAGATCCGGGTATTTCTGTCCAGTTTGTCTGAAATAATTCCACAAATTGAAAATATGGAAACACCTTGATGTGAGGTTTTAGCTTGAATAAGAACACAACACAGAAACATCAAACAGTAGAAGACGCCGTCAGAGAAAAGCAGCGGGACGAACGGAACTGAAGAAGGGAAACAAGAGGGTTAAACCTCTGAGATCAGAGGAAAGATGGGTTTGATTTCCCACATTTGCAGTGATGTCTAACAACAATTACAAGAACCATTGTTAAGCCTTAAAGTTTAATCCTCTCAGGTTTGTTTTTCTGTGCAGTCAGAGCAAAGATGAAGTGTAGATTTCATTTTTACATTAGTTGGTAGGGAGATGAAACATTCCACTGTTCAACGTTGAAACAGTCTCCCCTTTTCACATTTCTCTAAGCGTTTCCCGTCAGGTTCAGGTTTTATTTTGGTCATTCTGACCATCATCATGACAGCTTTGTCTTCACTCCAGTGAAAGAATCTCTCTACAGGCTAGAAAACCTGAGGGAACTCCAGAACCTTCCATGGATGCTTTCTGACCCGCTTTATGAAAAGGATAGCTCAGTAAAGTGTACAGAACATTAACCGGAATGTTCTTTATGGAAGTCCTCCATCTCTTCGTTCATCCATCATGACTCCTCAGGAGCAGGAGTGTGTGTTTATGGATGTGACCTCCTCCTTAACCTTGGAATCTCCTGAAAACTCCTCACTTCTCTCTGTTAATCTCTCTTTTTTCATTGTTTTTTCTCCTGACGAATCTTTGAACTGTTCTCTTTCATCTTTTCTATCTTCAGATCTTTTGATCGTTCCGATCAGGTACCCGCCTGTTATCCTATCGGGCACGCGCTTCTGTCTGACTGAACTTTAATAACTGAGGGAGCTCGCGCCCGCGTCACGTGACAGCGTCACCGTGCGTGGGTTCAGAGGTGAGCGTGACTCCATCATGGCGGCTCTGATGGGACGGTTGTTGCGAGCCTGCGGCGCGCGGGCGCTGGACCGGGATGGCGCGTGCAGGATCACGGCGGCGTGTTTGAAGGCGACACAGCCGCGTGCGCTGATCGGATCACTGCACGCTCCGGGCGCGGCAGGCGCGCGCCGCTACAGCTCCGAGTCCAAGGACGAGCTGCGCGTCCGGTACCTGCACGGGGAGGACGCAGGTGAGTCCAGAACGGAAGTGACGTTAGTGTATACGTCCTTGACTCGGGGCGGACTCAAAACGTAGATGTCTGGGGGCCGCGCAGCACAAGAACCTGAGCTAACTTTTGTAACGAAGAATGTAAAAGATGGATTGATCCATCATTCTTTATCTGTTCTGATGAAACCTGAGGATTGATAGTCATTTTGGTTTGAGCCATTGACTGTAAAATAACTGGACTGAGTGGCCCCTCCCACCTCGTGTTCCAAACAGGAAGTACCTGCTGGTCCCAGAAAGCTGAAATCCTTTAGGCTTCTCTAGAGAAATAACAGTTATTACTCAGTCATTATATTGATCAGAATAACCATTCTTGTTCTACTGTCTTTCATGAACGTTTTACTGCTAATCTTATTTTTTTTCATGATATTTTTGCTGTAGTGCAAGTTATTCAAGTAATAAACTGACCAATTGGAAGCCTGAATAAAGGTAGGTGGCCTCATGTCAATCGTGCAAAGTGTTTGATTGGCCTGTGGCCTTCTAACATGCTTACTCCTGATTGGAGAGTGGTTGCCGCAGAAATGTAGATGGGCCAATCACGGCCTACTGAGGACGTCTGGTTCCAATATAGTGGAATTGACTTTGGTTGGAACTGGAAGCGGGGCAGTTTCTATGGGTGACGTCACACGCGATTCGTCCATTTATATTACACAGTCAATTATTTGAACCATAGCCCATTGACTGTATATGAGAACTGGACCGAGTGGCCCCTCCCCCCTGGTATTCCAAACAGGAAGGTCCCACAACGAAACTATACAAACAGCTGATTTGGAGCTAAAAGAGTTGGCTCTTTTTAGTGAGCCGAGCCGGAAGAAATGGTTCTTTATAGCAAGTTATTGAAGTTATAAACTGACCAATCAGCTGCCTCGATAAAAGCATGTGGTGCCCTCTGGCCCCCACTTCAAACGTTCAAAACGTTTGATTGACAGATTCTCCTGAGCCCAATTTCAAGTGGTAGGGGTGTGGACTTCCAACAAGCTGACTCCTGATTGGAGACAGTAGTTGCCATTGAAACGTTGATTCAGACCGACTCGTCCCAATCAATGCTTACTTACTTATGTGGTCTGGCTCAAACACGGCGACGCCCGTATCACGCAAAGTCCAGTTCTCAGATACAGTCAATGGTTTGAACACAGGGGGCTGTGGTGCTAGGGGGGGGGGGGCGTAGTCTAAAAGCCCCCCATCAGCCAAATATCCTCTCAGATGACCTGAATCTGGGGACCATACCACATCCACCCAATCCTTAAGAAAAACATTCAGGTTGCAGAAAGTCATGTGTGCAGTAGTCAGAACACTTTCCTGGTGATAATGACCAAACTGGTTTATGTCTCTCCTGCTTTTCAGGGATCGTCGTTGTCGAGATAAACCGACCCAAAGCCAAAAACTCTATCAGCAAAAACCTGGTCAAACTGGTGCGTACACCTGTTGTTTTACTGATAAAACAAGGACTGGAAGGTGAAGCTGGGTTCTGCTGTGACCTGATTCCCCCCACACAATTTAAAACACGGATCAGAAACTCAGCATGTGATCAATTTGTATGGCATGTCAAAAGGAAGAAAAATCCTGCCTGTGTCAAACGTGTCTTTAAAGTCAGAATTGAAACTGAACAAACTTCAAAATTCTATATGGTTAACCAAACCTGGCGTTTTTTTTAGCATTTAACAGGTAAAAGTGGGTTAACCAGAAATGTTTGAAATGATCTCTGAACGTTTTCTTTGTCTTTATTCACATTAACTCACATTAAATCAGGGGTGTCAAACTCATTTTTACTGAGGGCCACATCAGCATAGTGTCTGTCCTCAAAGGACCAGATATCACTTATACATGTAACTAAATGTAATGAAAAATAAAGCTAACTACTCCTTAATGTTAAATAACTCATTATTTATTTACTATAACTTTTTAAAGTGACATTTACAGTTGCATAGAAACATATGTTTGCTTGTTTCTTCAGCATACATCCTTTTACATTTGATTCCGTCAGGTTAGGTTATATAGACAGTGTTTAAGTCCTAAAGTATAAGTTGCCCAATCTGATGAATAAATACACACCAATTTTTATTTTTTTATTTTAAGAAATTAAAAACCTTTCTGCTCTCACGGGTTACATAAAATGACATGGAGGGCCACATTTGGCCCCCGGGCCTTGAGTTTGACACTCGAGGCCCGGGGGCCAAATGTGGCATCAATTCAGAATATTCTGAAAGAGCCCATAGGTTGAGCCCCCAGCTCCCCCTCCCCTCAGTGTTTGTGCTGTGGAAAGAGGTCAGAGGTTAGTAGCGTCCACTCAGACTAAACTTTCAGCATTGTTTGTTTCAGATGTTTGAAGCCGTGGACGACATCAAGAAGAACAACAAGGTGCGCAGCGTGGTTCTGTGCAGCTTGGTCCCCGGTGTCTTCTGCGCAGGTACGCCGTCCGGCTTCACTTCAGGGTCGATTTTGACCCGAGCTCAGCAGGAGGACTCAGGATCTGTGTGGTCAGCATTAGCAGCTCGGTGCTAACATCACCCAGAGGAGGGGAACTCTGCTCCTTAAAGGGCCGATATCATGCAAACTCACGTTTTTAAGCTTTTAATTGTATTGATCCGTTCACGCATTTCTGAGTATTTGCTCTCGGAGCACCAGCCCCTCCCAATCCACCAAAACCAGCGGGTCCTCACTTTGTGACATCACAAAGTGAGGAACAGCCCCTTCCAGGAAGAGTCTGCGCTGCCAGCTCCACCCCCAGGCTAACAGACACACCCACTTTCTCCGTGGAGCTAGCTTGGATCAGCAAAAACGCTTTCCTTTCATACGCTCATCCATCTTTGCAAAAGTTTGGATGTTGATGTTTTTGTGGGCAAAACGCAGACACCCTGCTGAGCCCGGCTCTAGGTTGACGTCAGGAAATGGGCGGCACCCACAAGGCGAGAAAGGCGGAGCCTTTGAGATCAAGTCGTCTTACTTCCGGAAAAGAAAATGAGCTGCAAAAATAACTCATATTTCATTAAAAGAATGGTTCTTTAGTGAGCCAAATATCACCATATGGATATAGTTTACTGTGAAAGGCTTAAGAGAAAAACCTGTTTTCTTAATATTTGCGTTACATGAATATGCTTTTATTTGTTCACTGCTGATAAAATGTAAACAATAAATGATACAAAAACGAAAAACTATAATCCTACGTACACCTATATCATATTTTCTATTTTAACGGTAGAACAGGGGTGGGATTATATAAGTTTGCTTTCTTCCACTCCTTTCAGGTAGTCTTTGATTTAATGTCTAATTATTTTTTATATGTCTTTGTATGAATGTATAATGTTGATTGTATTTATAGTGCATTATTCCTGCTTTGATTGCTAGAAATAAACCATTTCAAATCAAGTGTGCACAGAGTGAAAGCTGCTGCGCTGTCTGCGGTGTGTCTGCCCGCAGGAGCAGATCTGAAGGAGAGGGCGAAGATGCCGCAGAGTGAGGTGGGACCGTTTGTCTCCAAAGCCAGAGCCCTGATCACAGAGCTGGGTAGGAACCAACCATGAGGGTCTTCTGCAGCTTGGAGCCGGGTTTGTGAGCTGCCAGTCTTCTGTCCTTCAGGTAACCTTCCCGTTCCGGTGATTGCTGCGATAGACGGAGCCGCGCTGGGCGGCGGTCTGGAGATGGCTCTGGCTTGTGACATCAGGATTGCCTGTAAGTTGTTGTTCACCTGTCGGCGTATCCTGTCAGGGGCCGCCGCAGCGAATCAGCTTTCACCGATCCATACGGGTGGTCTGGCAGAGGTTCTGACGCCAGACGCCCTTCCTGACGCAACCTTGTACCTTATCCGGGCTGGGGACCGGCACAGGGGGACTCAGAATGGGGCCCCCTTGTGGCTGCATAGTTAGGCAGTAATCAAATCAAATCAAATCAACCTTTAGTTGAAAGTTTTTATAATCTGCCCTCATCACTTCAATAACAAAAGAAAACTAAAATTATCATCACACAGGGATTAAGCCCAGCCTAGACTTTAGATAAACATATATATACACTAAAATACACACATATTTACACACACAAACCCTTTTTTAATAATATCCAGATTAAATATTGATAAGATTGAATCGTCTACCAAACGTTTGAAAATTAAAATTTGCTTGATATATAATTCTACATACTATATCATATTTGCTTATCACATTTTTAAAGAGACTTTTAAAGGTGGCAACTGTTTTTTATTTGGAGTTTCTTCGTCCAGGTTCTATATATACTGTACAGATCTCCAATGGTTTTTCTAAATAATTTCAGTTTATAGTCAGAGTCTGATGGCGGCAGTGTGTCTGCCGAGGGTCAGACCGCTAAACGCCACGAGGCTGGACTGCAGAAACGTCTGCTACCAGTGAGGGTCACGGACAGTCACATGAGGGTCACGGACAGTCACACGAGGGTCACGGACAGTCACACGAGGGTCACGGACAGTCACATGTCTGCAGTGGATAGCCTTTGGAACCCAGCAACAGCTGCGCTGGATGGTTGTTGGATGTCTGGATGGTTGAGTTGGTTGGTTGTGGACTTGCGTGGGAATCCTCAGTGACTCGGCTCTTTGATCTCTGCAGCAAACTCTGCCAAGTTGGGACTCGTTGAGACCAAACTGGCTATTATTCCTGGAGCAGGTAAGGCGGTTGTTGATGGTCTTACACGGAGCTGGAAGCGCCTGTTGGATGGACAACGGTCTCGGCCTCGTTGGACGCAGCCTTCTTTGTGCTCCGCAGGAGGAACTCAGCGTCTCCCACGGGCCATCGGCGTCTCTCTTGCCAAGGAGCTGATATTTGCAGCCCGGGTGGTGGATGGACAGGAGGCCAGCCGCCTGGGTCTCGTCAATCGCTGCGTGGAGCAAAACCAAAGCGGAGATGCTGCCTACCTTCAGGCGCTGGAGCTGGCTCGAGAGATAAACCCCCAGGTAATCTGTTAGACAGGTGTATGTGTGAGAGGGAGGGGCCTGACTGTTTGTGGGAGGACCTTTTGCTCTGTTGTCTTCCGGAATGAGCCCACGTCCATGACCTTTTCTCTGCAGGGTCCCATCGCCATAAGGATGGCAAAGCTAGCGATCAACCAGGGAATTGAGGTGAGTCTAGCTGGTTCTCCATCAGACACTGAGCTGGAGGCGGGAACATTTTCAGCTTCAAATTTTGCTCTCTTCCAGGTGGATTTATCCACAGGTCTGGCGATTGAAGAGGCCTGCTATGCCCAGGTGAGGGCGTTACTGTTCGGCTGGTCCGGTTCATCCAAATGTTGCCTCAGATTCCAAATGACATTCAGGCTGATTCAGTCAGAAAAAGTTTTCTTTCAAAGAAACGAGTAGTTTCCACTTCATTTCATTGTAGAAAACTATCACGTTTGGGTTTTGGAGGGTTTGGGGTTCTGGAGGGTTTTGGGTTTTGGAGGGTTTTGGGGTTTTGGAGGGTTTGGGGGTTTGGAGGGTTTGGAGGGTTTTGGAGGGTTTGGGGGTTTTGGAGGGTTTGGTGGGTTTTGGAGGGTTTGGGGGTTTTGGAGGGTTTGGTGGGTTTTGGAGGGTTTTGGGGTTTTGGAAGGTTTGGGGGTTTTGGAAGGTTTGGGGGTTTTGGAGGGTTTGGGGGTTTTGGAGGGTTTGGTGTTTTGGAGGGTTTTGGGGGGTTTGGAGGGTTTTGGAAGGTTTGGGGGTTTTGGAGGGTTTGGTGTTTTGGAGGGTTTTGGGGGGTTTGGAGGGTTTGGGCTTTTGGAGGGTTTTGGGGTTTTGGAGGGTTTGGTGTTTTGGAGGGTTTTGGGGGGTTTGGAGGGTTTGGGCTTTTGGAGGGTTTTGGGGTTTTTGGAGGGTTTGGGGGTTTTGGAGGGTTTGGGGGTTTTGGAGGGTTTGGGGTTTTGGAGGGTTTGGGGTTTTGGAGGGTTTGGGGTTTCGGAGGGTTTTGGGGGTTTTGGAGGTTTTGGAGGGTTTTGGGGATTTTGGAGGGTTTGGGGTTTTGGAGGTTTTGGGGTTTTGGAGGGTTTTGGGGGTTTCTGGAGAGCAGCTGAAATGTTATCCTCTGCCTTGAGATCATCTCAGAGTGCTGGTGTCCTGTAGACAATCATTTGCCCCACCCCCGGAATCTGAGACAGGAAGTGGGCAAACCACCATTAAGGTCTCAGTGAGACGGAGAAGAGCCCCTTTGGACGGGCCCAGATCACAGTGCTGGGGGGCGGGATCCCCTGTGGTCCGAGTCTCCGCCATGTTGACGGCCTTTGTGTCGTTTCAGGTGATCCCCACTAAAGACCGCCTGGAGGGTCTGGCAGCTTTCAAGGAGAAGCGGCGACCTAACTTCAGGGGGGAATGAGGCCCCTCCCACTCCAATGTTCTCACCCTCAACACCTCCAGATGAACCAAGAGCAATCAAGGGGGTGTTCCACCCCATCATGGCTGCTGCGTCAGGCTTGTAACTGCTTTAAGATCAAGGGAACCAGACTTTGGCCACTTCCTGTAACCCTAAATCACTGCTGCGTGAACCTGCCCGTCCTGCAGGGGGCAGCAGAGTCCCGCTGAAGCTGACAGAAAAATCCACATTTCTGAAAATGTTCAACAAGTAAAACATTTTTTTTGTTCGGTCCCGTTGAGGGTTCGTCTCCACGAGTTCACTGTAAATGTTTTATTTGGCTTTGGCGCCCCCCTGTGGTGGAAACATTTCCCAACGAACAACTTCGAAACCATCATTGCTACTTTACCGCAGATCCAGACCGGCCCAGGCCGCAGCAGAACCGACGGAGCGCCACTGTCTGGGGTCACTTTGAGCAGGAATGAAGAAAAGCTGGACTGGCCTGATCTGTGCCCCGCCCTCATGCTGGACTGAAGCCAGGACCGATGAATCCGTCTCGCTGCCGTCGTCATGATGTTTCCTTCATCACTTTGATTAAAGTCGATCTGCGCTGAAGCTGAGCCTGATTTTCTTCTTTTGAGCTCCTGAGTTTAATCCGCCTAGAGGAGATTTTTATCTGTCAGAATTTCGTTTGAAATGGGCAAACAGAGGAGAGCTGAAGGCCTCTTAGGTTGGACATATTTTACTTTAACAACAGGGGTTATGAATCTTCTGACAAACCAGAGGTATGTCTGAATAAACCCCTCTTGTGATCGAGGCAAAACTTTATTCATTTTAAACATATTTGAAAATCTTTTGTGTTGGACCGGACGGAAAAGAAAACAAGTTGCTGGATGGTTATAATCATTACAGTGAGGTTCATATGTAGTAACCCAAACTAATAAACTCAAAGGTCCATAGAAACGGGGTTAAATGTCAGAAGAACACTAGACAAGCTGACAGTATGGGCACAGAGATAATAACGAGCAAAGTCCAGGCAGTCTGACTGCTCAACAGGATCTACAGGTGAATGGGCGGGGTCACAGCCAGCCTGAACAAAAACCCAAGAAAAGGGAAATGTTAGAACATGAGAAAATATAAAAAGGAGAGCAGATACAAATAACTGATTACTTTCCACTCACCTTTAAATTACTTATAAAAACACTTGCATTTGACCAAAATATACTTTTGTTACTGACTAAATACTTACTTTCCGCCATAAATTACAAATTAATTTTTTAAAAATCAGACAATGTGATTTTCTGGATTTTGTTTTTCTCATTTTGTCTGTCATAGTTGAGGAATACCAATGATGAAAATTACAGGCCTCTCTCATCTTTTTAACCCTTGTGCTATTCTAGGCACTTTAACGTTGGGAGTTGGGTCATCTAGACCCACTAGACAGTGCTCTGAACCTTTTTTCTTCAATGATTTGTGATCTTCACTGGTGTCCATGGATTACATGAAATCTTTCCCCCTTTATCCGCCTTTGTCATGGTAGGGAGAACACGTCAATGGAAGGGGGGGTCATCTAAGATAGCACAATGCATACAAATCTCTAAGGGTGGGGCCTGTCCACACACACACTCAAATGTTATAATCATACCTGTTGGCTCCAAAAATGTTCACGTCAACATGTACACAATACAAATAATGTTCACACATGCATACGTATGCATTTAAAGCAGTGTGAAATATTTCATTCAATAACGCAAACTATTAGTGCAAAGGTGAGCTAACACCTGTGCTCAGGTGAGTGTTTATGTTCTTCTAAGGTGGATGATGGAATGTAAAAAGAAGGTGGGAGAGTGCCCATCCATCCCCACACCAAGACCCCCGCCTGGTACCCCCTACCTGGGATGGGGTGGGGGACAGATGGTCCGAGATCCCACCTTCTTTGTGAAATGCATGTGTTTGTGAGGGTGTGAGTGTGTGCATGTATGTGTGTTTATGCTGGAGTGTATAAAATATGAAAAAGTTTATGACTCTTGACAGAGGTTCACATGACCTCTTTTCAAAACAAAAGCCTCCCAGAGTCACGTTGGACGGTTTCAAAGCATCAGTAATTTAATTTGTGCTATCTTTAGATGCCCCCACCCTTCCATTGAGGTGTTCTCCCTACCATGACAAAGGTGGATAAAGGTGGAAAGATTTCATGTAATCCATGGACACCAGTGAAGATCACAAATCATTGAAGAAAAAAGGTTCAGAGCTCTGTCTAGTGGGTCTAGATGACCCAACTCCCAACATTAAAGTATCTATGATAGCTCAAGGGTTACGTCAGAGTTAAGTGACTCTATTGTATTTTTTTTATCCAATAAAAATCCTTAAATTTATAATCTATTCTGGTTGAGTTTACGGACCTCCAGTTGATTTTCTGTGGAGCAACCCCGTGACGGAAAATGCATGGCAAAGCACGGAGGTGGAGGGCCGCTGATGTGGGCTTTTTGGACAGTTTTCTGAGCAGACCTTCTGAGTTCCCTCTGCAGCTGCTGGAGCCGGACTCGGGTGACTTTTATTTGTTTTCCCTAAGCCCCCCCCCCGCCCCAAGACACGTTTGTGGGGAAAAGGCCCCCCCCTCCCTCCCCCCCACACACCTCCATGTTCAGGCGTTCTCCAGGCCCTGCAGCTTCAGAGGATATAACCTGACAGCAGACAGTTGAGGCCCTGTCCGACGGTTGCCCGCAGGCGCCCTGTGGCTTTGTTCTGCTGCTGCTGAGCCCCCCCACACACAGAAACATCCCCACTGTGGCTGGCCTCCTTCCGGCAGATGTCCCAACTCTGAGCCGGGGGGAATCCCACCACAAGTCAGAGTTGCGTAAAGAAAGGCAGCTTTCCCAACACTGGAGGCCCGGACTGCAGCCATCTGCGCAATTTGGCTTCTGTTTGGGGGGGGGGGACGTGTGACCGCAGGGCGTGGGGGCCGCCTGAGCTTCAACTGCTCTCGGCAGCTGTTCAGGCCTCCAGATTCGCCAACAGAACCAACAGAAGGTTTGGGTGGAACCATCCCTTTACAGCTTCAGAGTCCACTGATCCTGAACCGTGCACAGCACGTGCACACTCTCAGCACCCAAAAACCCAGCTGATGGTATACGTGCACGGACATGCACGTATGCACGGACACGTGTTCAGCTGACGGACTCAGAAACTCAACCTGAACCAAAGCTGGATCAGTCGGGTTCACATTTGGAAAACTGTGCACAAAACTGTGAATGGCGTGCACGTGTCAGTGGTTCCTGCACAAACACACTGATCCTCTGGTGTCCTGAAGCAGCAAAAACATTTATTCATGTTTGTTTTCAAGCCAGAGCTCAGAAGATGCATGTAAACGACGTCCACGCCATGAGTGATGATGAAGTTGAAGGTCACAAGGGACATCTTTGAACTTTTGACTTTTTAGTCAATTTGATTTCTAATAAAAATCACATGGTTTGATTTTTAAAGACTTTATTTATACGTTGGTACAAAAAATAACTTTTCAGTGAATAAAAAAGTTCACTTCAATACTTTGTAATGTAGCTCTGGTTGTTGATGACATCATCCAAAATGCCGCTGGACAAACGAGCAGCGCCACCTGACCACAGTCCCTTCAGGCTAGTAGTAGACAGTCAGATGTTGCAGGTGAAATGTGTCATCAGCAGACTTGCATCAAGACTCTGAACTACTGCCAGAGTTTGTGACAGACCCAGGAGTGGAGCCCCCCCCCCCCAGTGACAGACCGCAGCTATGACCAGAACCTCTGACCTCTGACCTCAGATATGGTTTTACAAACACCACACAGCTGCAGGCCCGTTTACCAGATGTGAGGCGTACTAGGATTTCCAGACTAACCAACATTAACCCTTGTGCTTTCTTGTGGGGTCCAGATGACCCCACCCTTACATTGACGTGTTCTCCCTACCATGACAAAGGTGGATAAAGGTGGAAAGATTTCATGTAATCCATGGACACCAGTGAAGATCACAAATCATTGAAGAAAAAAGGTTCAGAGCACTGTGTAGTGGGTCTAGATGACCCACTCCCAATGTTAAAGTGCCTAGGATAGAACAAGGGTTAACCAACTCCACCACTTTGACCGGAATGACAGACGACTGTTGCAGGTGACTCCACTGATGCCAAAAAACCGGCCTGAATGCTTACGGTGGACATAAGACCATGTGACCTGGACAATGCAGCACTGGTCTACCTTCTATGGTGTTCACTGAGTGTCACCTTGCATAGAAATGATGGTGGTCAGGGTTGCTGGAGAAGGCGAGGTGAGCGATACGCCGAGGTCAACATGGTCCTCTGGGTTGGCTTTGGTGGAGGAGGTGCAACCGTCGGGTCAGGCATCACCAGTCATATCCAAACTGATCTGGTTCTTTTAGAAGTTCCAGTCACTGCAGGTTTGACCTCAGAGACGTCATAGAATCATCATCATCCCCCAATTCCACCAGCACACCCCCAACTGTCTGTTCATGGATGATAACGCTCCGCCACATGATGCCAGGATTCTCACAGCTGGACTTCAGGAAGTGGGCGTGGCCTCATATGGTTTGGCCAGCAATGACTCCTGACCTGAACCCCATAGAGCACACCTGGGACAACCTGGAGTGGAGACTGGATGATCTGACCCCCACGGGACCTGCAGAACTGCGGGAAGCACTCATGAAAAAGGGGAACAGCATCATGAATCTAGTGAGGAGCATGAGACGTCAGCTTGACAAGCTGTCACTGCAGCAGACGGTTGAAATACCCGCTAGTGACATGGTCCACTTTGGTTTTGGGTTCATTGCCTTAACTTTGGGGAGTAATAAATATTAAACTAATTGAAATTGTGTTTCTTCTCATTTACTGTTAGTAACTTTTGTTTTTCATGAAAATTCTGTCAGCTCTTCCTGACAGAATCTGGGCACAGCTGAACAGCCACTGGTACCACAAGGAACCTTCCGTTTCCACCAGAAAACCTTCTCACAAATAGCTAGTAAGTGCATCTTCATCATCCTCTGAGAGAATTATATTTAATTTCAGCTTTCTAGATTCTATTTTTTAGCTTTTGGGATGAAAGAAGTTTGGACTTCTTTTGTTTCTGAAGGGTGAAGACCAACATCTGCTCTCTGCTGCCCCCTGCTGGTGATCTAATCAGGCCTTAACCCTTGTGCTATCTTGTGGGGTCCAGACGACCCCTTGTGCAGACGTCCAGTCGTCTGGACCCCACAAGATAGCACAAAGGTTAAAACCCGCTGTTCCAAAAGAGAAACCCGCTGTTCCAAAAGAGAGAAACTGAGTGAGGTTTTTCAAAATAAAAGATCACCGACGAGGATCCATGTTTTTTCCAGATGTCCAGAACGAGGAAGCGGGCGGATTCTCCGTTTTCCCAGCTGTACGGGCCGAGAGGTTCTGTCGGCTGTGAGCAGGAGTGAAGAGGCGGCGCCTGTCCTCGAGTACAGTGACTGATTTTAATGTTTGATAAACAACTATAGAAAACAGCTGATAAAAAGTCATGCACTCTCAGTGTAAATTCATCTGGAAATATAGAGTCTGTACAGGTTGTGAACCACAGCAGCCGCTTCCTTCAGGTCTGCGGGTCACATACTTGGCTGCATAGAAACATCATTATTGCCTACATGGAAAATAAAAAGAAATGAAAATAATGTAAAAAGTCTAGTTTGATTCTGCTGAGGAGGAGCGGGCCGGTTCTGACCCGCACGGGTGACAAAGTCGGCACAGACCGCCGGCGTTCCCTTTAAATTACATTCCGACAGCGATCACCAGGAAACTCGGAGAACCACAAAAGCCTGAGTTGAGAGGAGAAGTCTTCAGAAATTCAAGAGCCTGAGAAGAAATCCACTGATTGAATATTTTACAAAAGAACATTTACATCATCATCATCATCGTCATCGTCATCGTCATCATCATCATCATCATGATCAGAGACCAGGACGTCCCGGTCAGCTTTTGTACATCAATATGCTCTTAAATAAAGACTGAGGAGCTGCTGAGGAAATGCTGGGAATGAGGTACTTCAGCTGCTGGGCCTGAGTCCAGCCTGGATCCGTTCAGAACCTTTGTGACGGAGTCGACGCACAGCAAGCGGGACGCGCGGCCGGGACAGACCAGAACAGGATCCAGTGTGGCGCTTGGAGATGAGGCAGCATTCAGGGTCTGAGTCCGATTCAAGCGTCAGGAAAAGGTCACCCGAGTAACAAAACCCGTCCGTACCGCCTCTGCTGTGTTGGTCGCGGCGCCGCCGCCGCACGCACGGCCGCTGTAAGGCATTTCCTGTGCTTCTGAGTCCAAGGCTGCCGCTGGCAGAGCCGCTTTGCAGCTCCTGCTATGTCTTGCGGCTGCTCCAGATCTGCTCCGGCGTGCTCCGGTGGTCCGACGAGTAGTCGAACGGCGAGCGGTGGCCCATGGGAGAGCGGGAGTCATAGGGAGAGCGGGTCCCGCTCGCCGAGGCCCGCTGCTCCGCCTGCCAGTCCGAGTGGTAGCGCTGCGAGGAGTAGTGGTCCGAGTGGGAGCCGTCCTTCAGGTCCAGCCGGTGGTCTCTGCCGGAGCGCAGGTCCTCCATCTTCCTGTGTTTGCCGTCACTGTAATACCTGCACACACACGCATGTACGGCAGCACACATTCACACACACACACACGAGAAATAATGAGTGTGCTTTTAACGGCTTCTTCTGGTATTTTTCTGAATTTTATAAAGAAAGGAAAAAAATTCTCAATATTTATTCGAATCGTTGTGAATCAGGAGCAGACGAAAAAATGCCGTTTGAGAAAAGATCATATTTGTGAATTTGAAAATACTCTGGGCGGAGCCAGAAGCTCCCTGCTCGGCTCCATCCTGATCGTCTGCTGTCAGACAAACGGACGTCTTTGTTTTCCTGGTCTGAGCTGGAATCTGGATCAGAACTGTAGACTGGATGGATCTGATATTGGTCGCCATTTTTGTTGCACCGGTATTGTTAGGTTGGGGGTTTGAGGAGCTGTAAGCTAGCAGGAGAGAGTGTCAACAGATGACTGTCAGCGACAGGAAGGGCGGCGGGGTTGCTCTATTCCTAATAAATTCCTGGTGTTCTCCAGAAACTGTCCTAGAAAACAACTTCTTTTTTTAAAATTTTGGCTAAAGACTGCATCCTCATGATTGAAAGAAGACTGGGAATGCTTTGGAAATGGAACAAATGAAGATCAGAGCGGGGCTGGAAGCTTTTGTCTAGTTCAGTCTGTTATTGGAGCTTCCATCATGTTTGCCCTTCTGACTGAATGTTGGTTAAATTCTGATCAACTGCTGCTCCGTGACTTAAAGAGACTGGAGTCGGCTCTCCGGCTGCTCACCTGTCTCTGTCCCTGCTGTCTGGTCTGTAGTGGTCTCGGTGGTCTTTGCCGTTGCTGTAGTAGGAGTACGGCCTTTTCCTGGACTCTGGGAGCGAGCTCTTCCTGTGGGGCTCGGCGGCGTGTCGCTCTTTGCCGCCGCCGCTGCCGTCGTGGTGGCGTGGCGCCGGCGGGTGCCTGTCCGAGCTGTAGCTGTCCCTGCTGCTGTCGTCGTGGTGCGAGCCGTCCTTCAGCCTCTCCACGTCTGTTGGCAGGGAAAGCAAAGTGAGCGCTGGGTTCTGGGCGGGTTCTGCGGGTCTGACCGGAGTCGGCTGTACCTGCGTGCTTGAAGCTGTGGGTGTTTGCAGTTCTAGTGTTCTGCTCAGCCGCCTGCAAAGAAAAGCACCATCAACGGTCACCATGGAGATCAGAAGCGGCGGCCGTGCGGCGCTGAGGCGTGGCGTACCTGCGCGCTCTCCTGCCTCTTCTTGATGGCGTGCTTATACAGTTTATGCAGCTTTCTGGCATCGAACTCTGTGAACTTGGAAACAAAAATCCACAAGTTCCTGGAAAATAAAGTTAGAACATCAGTTTGACAAAACTGAGCAAATCTGTGGGGCGTCGGGGCTGCAGAGGCAGAAGCAGACACTCACTTCCTCCACTGCTTGATCTGCTCGGGGTTGGAGTACTCCTTCAGACACTCGGTGATGTGGTCTCCGATCTTGATCAGGCACTGCCGGGTGTGCTCCAGCTGCTCGCGCTCAGAGAGGCCCTTCTCCGGACGGTCCAGCTGCTTCAGCGCCGCCTTCACCGGCCGCATCCTCTCCTTACACTGAAACATTCAGAAGGCGGTCACGCACGGCAGAACGATGCAGAGGACGCATCCATGCACGGCAACGGCTCCCTCATTCATCCTGAGATCACGCTCCAAGAATGATCTGTGATCGCTGAGTTCCAAAAAACCCCTCATGTGTCGTTTTAACAAGAATTCTACAAAATACAGAAACCCAAAGCGGTCCCTCCGTCCTGCCCCTCTCATGCATCATTCAGTCACTGAGTAAGATGGCATGATGCCTGCGCAGGCGGCTGCATCCGCCAACCTCCTCCTCAAATGAAGATGACGATATGGAAAAAACTACATCAGCTCGATCTGCGCCTGAGTTCGACCACGATTACGATTAAACCGATCCGTTGGACATTGATCGGTTCTTCTGGGGTTTTCTCGGTTTTGTTTTGTTTGAAAATAGTCGAGGACTGACTTGGGCTGGGAGGCTGTTTGGGTTCCGCTACTGTCCTGAGCCCAGTGAACGCACCACGCAGAGACATTTGTCGCTTCACTCCCAATCGATGACGTCATCAATAGTCGCCTCGTCACTACCCGATCGGTCTGCCAGTGCGCAAATATAACGTCACATCCACTAAAGCGGTTTACGATGTCTTCGGTTGCCAATGGCAACAATACCCTCTTACAATTATAAAAAATGTTTCTAATATTGAAACATTTTACTATAATGTTGAAACAAAACAAACAAAAACAGAAAGGTTAAAGCTCAGCACAGTGCGATCCGCCTAAGGACCACCGTACAAACGGATAACCCTTTAACCCTTAAAAAAAGGAGGAGGAGCGCGCCCGCTGCCCCGAGGCAGACCCTCAGGTGTGCTGACGCAGGCAGCCAGGCAGGTTGACGTCTGCTGACTCACCACGCTGAAGGTCCTCTGGTCCAGCTCCTCAGACTCCTCACAGCCCGCCATGTTCTCCCCAGCCGTCACGTGCACGGGGGTGTCGGAGGCTTTCTTAGGTCGATCTCGCTGCTCCGTCTTCACGTCATTCTGGTGAAACAGGACAACGAGTGATGCTTGACCCCCTCCCTCACAGATCGGAGAGGTTCTGATGTTCTCACCTCCTCCTGCTTGTGAATCACCTCCACAGCTTTGCCGTCTTTTTTCTCCTTCGACTCCTTTGCGTCTTTGATTTCACAGCTTTCCTCCTCCTTCTTTATCTCCTCTCTGCTTTCTCTCTCCCCTGATGAAGAACAGTCCCGGTCCTCTTCCTCCTCCTCCTCCTCCTCGTCCTCCTCCTCTTCATCCATCAGCAGCTTATCAGTTCGGCTCCTTCGGCTCTTCAGCGGCGTCTCCTGGAGGTGCAAAGTCCCGTCAACAACAGCTGGGCTCACATCAGCAGCAAAGCCGGCTCCTCCAACCGTACCTTCTCTTCATCTGCATCCTCCTCCTCATCATCGGACGCCTTCTCTGAGGGGGGGTCTGAGGACGGGCTCCTAGTCACCTCCTCCGCCTTCACTGCCTTCTGAGTTTTGCTCTTCTTGTTCCGTGGTTTCCTCTTGCGTGAATTGGCCTACAGACACATGCAGCAGTGAGCCGCTGCGCAGACGAGCCAGTCGACTGCGCAGCGGCTCTCAGGTGAAGAAGACGTACCGTCACCGCCTGCTTCTGCGCCTCCTTCCTGGCCAGGTCCTTGCTCAGTAGTTTGATGAGGTAGTCTGCTCGGGTCTGCAGCTGCTTGGCCTGAGGCTTCTTGTCTGGATCATCTGGAAGCAGCTGATCAACAAACATCTGATTACAGACCCACTTCTTTTTCATTTGTTGTGGGTTGAATGGTAGAAAACGGCGGTCCCCAACCCCTGGGCAGCGGACCGGATTTGGTACCGGGCCGCAAGAACAAATAACTTACATGACTACCTTTTAATTTATTTCGTAATCTGAAAGATGTTTTATTTTGAAAAATTGCCCGAACTTGGAACTAGCAAAACCAGTAAAAAAAAAAACAACAAACGTCTTTGGGAAGTTTCTTTGCCAAAGAGGAAAACGTCCCACCAGGAGACAGAAGAGGAGCCTTCGACTTCCAAAAAAGGAAAGCTACATTTAATAGACAGTACTTCTTTTTAGCACCATGAGTGAGGGAAGGGGAGAGGAGGATGACACCTGTGCTGTGTACAATGTTATGCATGTCAAAATAAAAGCTCGGGGTTCGCCTCGCCACATCACTGTTCCCCTTTTATCGTAGCGTTGCTACAATGATCGTCCGCCACATCTTAAAGACCGGTCCGTGAAAACTTTGTTCGACGTCATACCGGCCCGTGGCGTTAAAAAGGTTGGGGGGGGCGCTGCTATAAAGCCTTCAACCCACTGTTTTCCTGTTTCTCTCTTTATTCTAGTATCTTCCACCATTTTTTCCTGTTGAATTCCTTCTACAATGTTTCAGCTTTTTTAACCATTTAACTATTCAAATGTTCAGCTTTTTCCAGCTACGACGTTTAGCCCTTCAAATGCTTGAACTTTTCCAGATATTCCAGGATTTCTGCCTCCATTGAAACATGTGGAGAATCCTTGGTGCATTTTTCACAAAAATCTCTTTTTTGTTTTTGTGCTGTTTTCACTTTATTTATGGTCAACTTTGATCGTTTTTTATTGAATTTCTTTTCTTCCAATTATTACCCTTTAAGCTTCATTTTCATTCAGAAATATAGAAGTTCTTCTGGAAAAGCAGCTCCGTCTAGTTCCTTTTTAAATTTGTATCCAAATACGTTTCGTTTAGTTAAGAAAAACAGTTTTGGACGAGACCAGTGATTCAAACTGCTCAAAGTTTCCCATTAAACCGGTTCAGAGTTCCTTCATTTTTCGGTCTACATTTGCTGCTCCTGGTTTCTCATTTTCTCTACAGCAGCTCTGGACCAAGGCAGAACGAATGCAGCTTTAGTGAGGGGTCGACCGCTCTCCTCCTCAGCTGAAGCGTTCCAGTCGCTCCTGCCTTTCTTGTTCCGCACTCACTTTGTGTGTGAGGTTGAGGTCGGGGTCCATCTTTATCATCTCCCAGCTGCCGTATCCGTACTCGTAGATTCCGATGAGGAGGCTGGAGTCGTCCTCCTTCCCCCACTCGATGTCAAAGTGGGCCGCCTTCGAGTGGCAGGGCAGCACGTACCTGAACACACACACACACTCATCTTCTCAGCATTCTGCTGACGCAGCAGTCTCCAGAACCCTCATGTTACTGAACAACACACTTTTCCATCTCCGACAATTACACAAGTGTAACCGACTTTTCTATCCCAGCCTCTGCAGTCTTACTTCTTTCTCTCCTCGGGATCAGCAGGAATGGCTTTGTGGAGCGGAGCCAGCTCCTCCTCGTGGGAAATGACCAGCTTAGCGTTGACCTGGACTCCAGAGATCCTGAAGGTGGGGCCCTTCACCTTCCCTCTTCTCCCCCCTGATCACACAAACACAAAGTCAGGAAGCTGAGGCTCCAGGTGTTCTCAGAGAGCAGAGCTGCTGTCTGCAAACAGACTTCTTAAAGGTTCTCCTTCCCACTCTGCTGTCTCACAAAACCTCTGAGGTTTTGATGAAACCTTTCAAGTGACTGCAGACCTCCTGAGCTGCAGCAGATCCCCCCTCCAGGCTCACCTGAGGTCTTCTCAGGTCCACAGGGGTTTTCCCGCAGCGTCCTCAGGCATCCGTTGTGGACCGTCTCTGCTAACCGTTTCAGGTCGAGTTCGGATTTATCGACCAGTTCTGCGTCTCGAGCGATGGCGTCCAGCCTGAAGAAGCAGATCGCGGGCTGAGCATCTCGCCGCCTTCAGACAGACAGACAAATCTAGGCAGGCTTACCTCTCCAAAGGCCCTCCGAACTTTTTGTAGCTCTTGACAAACCTGTGGGGCAGAAGAAGGTTAGAGGGAGTTCACCACAGCAGCCGGAGAGAGAGCGCGGCGCTCCCGTGCTCACCTGCGGATCTCTGCGTCGCTGAAACCTTTGATGTTTTCTCGCGGGATGGTGCGAGGCCGACCCCGCTTCTTTGGCCTCTTTCGGTCTGAGAGGGAGTCGCTGTCGGAGGCGGAGTACCTCCTGCTCCGTCCGTGCCGGCGCTCACCCGAGTTAAAGCTGATCTGTGGACGGAGCGTTGGAGGCCATCAGCAGAGCGCGCTTAAATTCCCACAGCAGATGGGTCTTGGCGTGTTTTTCACCTGTTTGGCACAGTTCCTCATGCGGGGCAACATGTAGATCTCTTCCAGCTCCTTCTGCCTCTCCTCCTCCTCCATCCTCCGCCGCTGCTCCTCGGGAATGATGTCGTCCCAGCTGCGCTGACTTCGCTCTGAGTCGATGTCGATCTCCTCATCGTCCATCATGGAGAAATTTGCCACCTGTTCAGGCGGAAACCAGAACCTTTTTACCTGTCCCTCACTTCCTGGCGGCAGAACAAAGAGTTCCTCCTCACCTTGAATTGGGACAGCAGCTCCTCCCCCACCGTGGACGGCCCCGGGTCGTTCTCCCGGGTCTCAGCTCTCTTCAGGATCTCATCAATGTCCATTTCCTGTCCCAAAGAAGCACAAGAACACAAGTTGGTTTCTCCCACAGCAGTCGGTGTCAAACCCAGACGGAAAAACTGAAGACACTCCATGGTTTGAATCAAAGACAGCAAGAATCCAACAGCTTCAGCTACGTTCAGACTTTAAAATCTGCCTCTGTGCATTCAGACTGACGTGAACCGCACCAGAGTCCAGCTGAGCGTTCACACCAGCCAAACGGGAGCATCAGAGGAGACCTCCCAACATCTGTCCTTTAGAACCACCACGTGTGCACAGCAACTGGTTCACCTGGTCTGAAAGGTGCAGCACCAACTCCCCCCATGAGGAAACAAACCGTTTGACACACCTGAGGCTCCTGTTCTTCCCCCTCCGGCTCTTTGAAGAGCTCCTCTGCACCAAACTTCAGGATGGCGGACAGCTCCTCCTTGTTGAACGGTGCTGAACTGCACAGAAAAGAGTTTCAGGAGAATCTATGGACAGACAGTTTAGGGTGTCAAACATGCCGTATCCGGCCCGCCAGATGGTTTAATCCGGCCCACTCGTGAGGAGTAAAAATTATAAGGATATTTTAATGAAAAGCACATTTCTAGTTCCTTCCTGTGGCGAGTTATGATATTTTAACGAAATAACCAAAATGCGAAATTCTGCCACGGGGGGGGCGGCAAAGAAAAAGCATAACAGGTGAAACAGCATCTCTGCATGTGCCAAAAGTGAAACCTAACAACTCTGCAGTTTGGCCCCCTGTGAGCCTCGCCGCTGTTAAGCTGCTACAAGGATGAGCAGTGTTGACACAATAATAACAAAGATGTTGTCAAAAAGAAGGAAAAAAAAGTGGAAGTGGAGTGCTGAGCTTTCCAGGAAAAATAAAGTTTTATTTATTCACGGAGCTGAATGCAAAACCTGCATATTTGGTATGTCATCAACAGGTTGCAGTGCTCAAAGAAAACAACATTCAGCACCACTATGAGACTCACCATAAAGAAACGTTTCACCATTTGCAGTTAACAAAAGAGACGATTTATCAACTATTATCTGGACTGAAGAACAACCGTCTGCATTTACTGCAGCGTGACGTCAGTGATGGAGCAGTGACAGACACCTGATTGCAGACAAGTTGGAGCAAACATCCAAACCATTTATTGAAAAATGCTGAAGGCTGCAGAAGTCTTGTTCTCCAAAAGCAGACGAGCTTTGCCAACGTGAGTCCGTCAAGGATTAGGATTACAGATACATCATCTCTGCCAAATGAAGAATCCAGTCATTTATTGCATTTCTATTGATGAAAGCACCGACATCACAGATAAACACTGCTGTGCATATCTTTTAGAGGTGTTAAAGAAACGTCACAGCAGAGTTTCTGGAGTTGATGGACACAACAACAGCTGATGACATAGTCAGCTCTCTAGTTACTGTGCTGGATGATGTTGGAGTGAACTGGTCACGTGATGTCAGTCTGATCACTGATGGCGCCCATCAAAGGTCAGGAAGAAGGCAGGTGATGCCAAAAACTTCAGGCAGCCAACCAGGAAAAGATTCTTGGACATTTCTTGGTGTTTTCCACACTTGAATGACAGTAAATGTGTTTCTGTAAAGGATCTGAATCCTGATATTGATGGTGGGGTGGAGTTTCAGGAGAGAAAGGAGGTTAACTCCAAATTC
This sequence comes from Oryzias latipes, assembly GCF_053564925.1. Taxonomy (NCBI): domain Eukaryota; kingdom Metazoa; phylum Chordata; class Actinopteri; order Beloniformes; family Adrianichthyidae; genus Oryzias; species Oryzias latipes. Next base: position 3,631,849 of record NC_136248.1, read on the forward strand.
TCATGTTCACAAATGTTTGCAAGTTTAATTTAGTTTAATTTTTCATTGATTGGCACATTTACATTCTAGGCAGGTGTTTCATGTTTTTCCGTAGCCCCTCTTGAGTTTCTCATCGGGATTGCTTCAGTGTTTGACGTAAAATATTCAGGCTGTATAAAATTAAAAAACAGAAAACAATATTTCCATTTTTTTAAGTGAAATGCATTTTATTGCCCTCTGAATGAATGTTTCACAAGTGATTAGGCTACAATTGAGGCATTTTTTTCCAACCAAGAATGACAAAACAAAGCAAAGCTACAGATAACAAGCTGACCGCAGGTTATTTTGCTTTGAAGTTACTGGTCCGGCCCACTTGAGATCAGACGGGTTGAATGTCGCCCCCGAACCAAAATGAGTTCGACACCCCTGGGTTTAGACAAAGGGGGCGGAGACTCACCTGGAAGGGGCGGCGCCGGTGTTGAGGACAGTCTTTCCTGTGGTGTCCATTCTCTGAATGACCAGGTGGTCCAGAACCATCTTCTTCTTGGCCCGCTCGATAATGTCCTCCTCCACGGAGCCTCTGGTCACGAGGCGGTAGATGTTCACCTACAGGGACACAGAGCAGTGGTTCAGCAGACCAAGGTTCAGGTGCTTCTAAGCCAAGAGCGGCCACTGGTGTTCAGAACTCAGGGAACCTTAAAAAAAAAAAGAAAACCCACACACTGGAACGTTTCAGTTAGGAACAGGCTGGATGAGAAAAGACTGGACCACAGCTTTCTCCTCATAAAACCAGCGGTCCTCAAACCTCAGACAGCAGACGGATACAGAAACGGGTTTGTGAAACCGCAAAAAGAAACACCATCTACATTGGATCAACTGGTGCTTGAAATATTCATGTTTTCTTTGTATGATTCTGACAAGCGCGTAAATACTTGCTCTCTTCTTCTGACTGAAAAGCGACTTTGAGAAGTGTAAAGTTGCGCAGCGCCACCTTGTGTACAGGAGTATTTCTGTTTACATTAAGCGCCATCTAATGTCAGGGAATGAAATTGCATGTTCGCTCGGCTCATCGTCAGCGAAAATCGCCTGGGTGTGAACGCAAAAAACGTGTTGAAAAACGCTGGCGAAAAACGGCTGGCGAATATTCGTCCCGGTGTGTACGGGCCTTAAAGCCGTTTCTCTGTGCAGCAGCACCAACTTCAGTTATAAAGTAGCAGCCAGGCAAGGAAGCCGGCGTGCTCTTCGTCTCTGCCCCCTCCTCCCCTGCAGCACCTCCTTCGGATGCAAAAGTCTCAAACAAGCGTCTTGATCTCTGAATTTTGGTGATGAACTGGAAGAGTCATGTGACTAGAGCTGCGACGGTGTGGGATTTTTGATCACCGCGGTGATGAACCTGCAGGGGGCGTGGCGTCGCGGTTAACAGCAGCCCCCCCCCAATTTACGAGTTACCTGTCTAAATAAACGAGACGGCAGCAGGGGAGGCGCCGCTCACTCGTGCCTCACCGAGCTGCAGCTTTACCGTTTTGATCTATCGTCACAAAAGATGCTTTACTTTTAATGGCTTCATTTTTCTTTCATTTTTGCCAACTGTCTGATTACATCGGTGCCCGTTTGTGACTCATGTAGTCTTTTTTTTTGGGCATTAGAAATACAGAAGGTGAGGCCAGCAGTACGCCGGCCTCAAGGCAGAGGGGGATCCTGGAGAATGGGACACCGCGGATAAAGAATAACGCCAAAAGCAGCTCTCCAGTTCATCTTTAACATTGCTAATCATCGTTTTCTAAACGGAGGATTACGGGTCTAAAGGCAGAAATATGTCAGACAGAGAGATGTCAAAGCTGAAGAAAAGAAAAGGAACTTCCATGTGTTTCTTCTGAAGGAGCAGAGCAAAGACTTTTAGAAGTTAAATAAGTCAACAATAACAATTTTTGTCTTTTATTTTCTATGCTACGTTTTGTAATTGAGACAAAAACGTTGAAATGAAATTTGAAACAATGTAGTAAACCAGTGAATAAGCTGCTCTGAAGAGTTTCTGTTTTTGCAGACCTGATGACATCAGTGCCTCACCAGCCGTGAACCTCAGCGCACGCCACCGTCCACATGCACTCGCACCTCTGGCAGCACGCGGCGCTAACTCACCTGTCTCTTCTGGCCAATCCGGTGAGCCCTGGCCTGAGCCTGCAGGTCGTTCTGAGGGTTCCAGTCTGAGTCGAAGATGACCACCGTGTCAGCGGACGCCAGATTGATTCCCAGACCGCCGGCGCGCGTGGATAACAGGAAGCAGAAGTCCTAGACAAGCAGAAAGTGCTTATTTATTATTTACATTACATTTTAGACAGCAGAATCCTTCAGAACCCTTCAGTACCTCTGATCCCTCTGCATTAAAGTGGTCCAGCGCCTGCTTCCGCATTTCCCCTTTGATGGAGCCGTCTAACCTCTGCAAGAGTGAAAGCAGCGTCAGACCCAGAACCGCAGAGGTGGCGTTCTGCTAAGGAGCGGTCCTCACCTGGAAGAGGAACTGCCGACTCCGCAGGTAATCAGCCAGGATGTCGAGCATCCGAACCATCTGGGAGAAGATCAGGACTCGGTGGCCTCTCTCCTTCAGGCGCACCAGCAACTTGTCCAGAAGAACCAACTTCCCACTACTGCGGATCAGGAGCTGCAAGAGGAGCAGAACTTTCAGAACCATCAATGTCCAAAAAGCTGGTGTGATTGTGAGTCCAAGGCGAGAATCCTGGACAGACACGGCGAGTGTGTGACGAGGTTCTGCCGCTCCGCTCTGATTGAGACATCTTCAGAGGAGCGCTGAGTGAAGCTGTGAGAAAACTGCCATGATCAGCGCTTACCTGTAAAGCCTCCACCTTGCTCAGGAACTCGTCATCTGGAGGCTTGATGAGGTAGCAGTGGTTGCAGCACTTCTTCAGCTCCATCATGACGTTCAGGAAGCCCGACGTGCTGCCTTTGGTGCCTTTGCTCAGAGCCTTGTAGTTCCTGGTCAGGATCCATCTGGTGACAATTGCAGGTAAGGATTAATACCAAGGTCTGGACCACAAGGAGCTCTGCTAAGAATGGCTGCATGATCCACACAGCGAGGGGCAGATGGGGTCTTCTACAGGGGCTTCTGACAAACGATGGAAACGTGCGCCGCATTTAAAGTTTTTAAAGTTGCAGCACCAAAGAACACAATGATGATGTCACAGAAGCAGGAAGTGTGCACTCAGACATTGACCCTGGCTGGAGCTACCATGGCAACAGTCCCACTCCCTTTTGATCTGTTGTAAAAGCGGTCCCAGTGGTCTTTTAGTCAGGATTATACTCTTTTTAGGCTGAAATGAAGAAAAATGTGGTTTTTTGTGGGACATAGTTTCTGCAGAGCAGCAGGAGTTCATTAGAAATTCACCTGTGAGCTGTGGGTGAGACCGTTGGGGCAACCCCACCCCCACCTCCCATCAACCATTAAAGAGTTCACCATTTCAGTGCTTTCCCACTGGCTCACAGCCCCTCACACCCTCAGCCTAACATGCGTTGGTGAGAGCTCAGAGCCTGTGACGTGTCCAGCAGATATTTTCTACGTCACAAACACAACCTTTTTTTGTCTGCTCCGGATTCACAACAATCTGAGATTGAGAATTTCCCAGAAATGCCATTTCTGTCTAAATCTTCCTTCTATACATGTCCTCCATCATGAGAAAAATGCCACAAGAACACGTCAAACCCCATTTCTATTGAAGTGGGTCTTCTGGATCAGCAGAAAGTCTCCACCGTCTGAACATCCTGATCACATGCAGCTTCCAGAGCAGCAGAAGACTCTTTCAATGAAGAACACAAAGAAGGGCACGTCTCCTTCTCCTTCATCTGACGGGGCTGCTCTTACTTGTAATACTGTTTCTGGACGGCAGTCATCTCCACTCGGAGGATCTGCTCCACCTTTGCTGGCAGGGACTTCTCCACGTCCTTCTTGACGCGGCGCAGCAGGAAGGGCTCCAGCTCTTTGTGAAGGCTGGTGTAGCCGGAGTCCCTGCCCTTCCCGTGGTCGGCCTCAAAATGCTCCCAGGAGTGAAACCTGCGGGGAAAGACACGGCGCAGGTCATCCACACGAGACGTACCTGACGCTGGAGGATCTCTTCTGTGTGAGACGTTGGGAGGCCTGACTTAACACAGACCCCTTTCTGATCCACAGGAGTTCGCCAGCATTAAAATCACTTTGGGTTCACTCAACAAGAAGGAGATTTTTCCGTGCGACAGTCACCGCAGGCGGGGGCCACTTACTTGTCTGGCATGATGAAGTGCAGCAAGGACCACAGCTCCTTCAAGGAGTTCTGCAGCGGCGTCCCGGTGATCAGAAGCCGGTGGTTGGACTTGAAGTCGATCATTGTCTTGTACAGAAGCGAGTCGTCGTTCTTCAGCCGGTGCGCCTCGTCTACGCCGATAAAGGCCCAGTTAACGTTGCCCAGAAATGTCTGCAGACACACACACACGTGTTAGGGGGCGGAGTCAGCTGCTCTGCAAAAGCTCAACAGGAGCAGAGGAGGAGCGGCTCACCTTGTCCTTGAGGAGGATCTCATAGGTCGTGAGGAGGATGTTGAACTTGAGCCTCCTGCTGTGGAGGTGGATCCACTCGTGCGTTCGGATCTGCTCGGGCACAGACAGGTGTGGGTGAAGGAAAGCGGCTGCAGGTAAAGGAGCAGGGCTGCTGGAAGCAGCATTACCATGTTCCTGCTGCTGATGTCTCCGAGGTAGACGACGACGTTCATCTGCGGCGCCCACAGCTGGATCTCCCTCTGCCAGGACGTGACGGTGGAGAGCGGCACCACCAGCAGGAAGGGTCCGTAGAGCTGGTGCTCGTGGAACAGGTAGTTGAGGAAGCTGATTGTCTGGATGGTCTTCCCCAAACCCATCTCGTCTGCCAGGATGCAGCTGTTCCCCCTGACAGGACAGGGTCAGTGGCTGGCCGGTGTCTCTGGACCCCACAGCGAGACGAAGGTACTTACTTGCTCCATGAGTGAGCCATCCAGTTTAAACTGTCCAGCTGGTAGTCTCTGAGCTCCAGACCGTCCCCCCCGATGTAAGATGGCTGCCTCTTCATTGGCACAAACCTGGGCCTCTGCTTCAGAACCTTGACCAACACAAAACGTTAGAGATGAGATGAAGAGCACAGACAAACAGGACAGCAAAGACACACATCTGCTCATGGGGAAGGGACCAGACTAATTCAGGGTGAGCAGGTTTAACCTCTTTAACCCCGCAAGTGGCGTTCTGGGCTTACATCTTCTGGGCAGCATAAAAAAACAAACAACTAGATCTGATCTCAAAGGATTGTGCAAATCTATGACCTAAACCCAAAACAGATTAGTCGACCAACTGCAGCAAAACAAATCTGTAATAAAGAGAAACCATGTTGTCATCAGGAAGCAGCTGAACTCTTGGCTGCATCTGCAGCTTTTGCTTCCCTCGTCTGTTACCTTGCAGTCTCTGGAGGGAATGGTCTTGGACTGGTTTCTGCACATGTAGTCGTCGATACGTTTCTGAAACTTCTTCCCAATCAGGGCGCCGTCCTCCCAGCTGCACTCCGAGTACGGCAGGCCCTGCCATTTGCACAGGTAATCCGGGTAACCAGCTGCAGACTTCTGGTTTGAATGTCCTGCAGAAAGGAGTGAAAAGGCCTGCTGGCTTACACAGCTCCAACATCATCCACCAGCGATGCAGCCGTACAGTACCGATGATTCGTTCCACCAGCTGGTACTGAGAGTGCAGGTCGTCTATCAGCTCCTCCTGACAGTTGAAATACTCCACATCTTCTGGTGAAGCCATCTTCAGCCTGAGGAGAGACATGCGAAGTGAGTGGAGGACCAACCACGCCTCACCAAAGCAGAACACCTGAGGGCTTTAAGGTCAGAAAAACCAGCAAGAGGTTCACGACAGATGTGAGCAGCTGCTGCTTCTCTCTTCCCACATCACTGCTGTCATTTCTGGGTTGTTAATGGAAATGACACCATGACGTCAGAAAACTAAAACCATCTTTTATCTTAGCAGTCGAGGCGTTTTGTTTTTGAAAATCCAAGTCCAAGTTTTCATTTTTCCACATTCCTGCTGAACTGAACCTGGAGGCTCCTTGGTTTGTTTGTTTTTTTCTTTTATTTTCTCCATCTGGGAGTAATAATGAAGACGTTTCTGCCACACCCACAGCATGGCCATTGTTGGCAGGTTGGGTGACATGATCCCCGTGAGACCATCATCAGGAAAAATCTTAAGGATTCAAATGAATCAGAAAAACATGTAAATTCCGCCTGATGGTTGAAGCAGCTCCTCCCGAAGCGCCCGAGAACAAAAGTCCTGCGTCTTCAGGCTGCAGACAGATCCTGACCGAAGCTCCAAGCATCTTACCATTTCTTTTGCTCCTGCTCCTTCTTTTTGAAGTTGTCCAGCTTCTTCATGCCTCTGACGTTCTGCTGCTTCAGCGTCTCCTCCGTCTCCCACGTGTTGTGGATGTGAGCCCAGTTCTTCCACTTGATCAGATACTGGACATCACCGGCCTCTTTGTTGGGGTTGAAGTTAGCGTTGGGGTCGCCGTCTGCTTCCACGGCGTACACCGTGGTGACGCTGCCCGTAGCTGGTGAGGAAAATAGAGAAAAAGGCTGTTCAGGGGTTCAGACCATCCAGCTGTAACGTGGAGACTGCTTTCCTCACCTCTCTTTCTCCCTATCCTGCTGTCCATCACTCGCTCGATGGTTTCAAACTCTTCCTCCTCCAGCTGAGGTACATCTTCACCCAGAACTTCCAACAAATCGTCAGAGTCCGTCTTCAGCTCCTCGTCCTCCTTGTAGCTGACGTTGACAGTGGCCTGCCGCCGGGGGCCCGCGGACGCCGCCTTGATGTAGTCGTCTTGCTCGTCGTCAGAGGACGAGCGCTTCTGGACCTTCTTTCTCTGGACGGCGCTTTTCTTTCCGTTCCGCGAATTCACCCTGTTGTTGGAGGAGGTGAAAAGGTGTAGGACAACGGTGAATTACGGAGCGCCAACACTAAAGCTCCCATTCTGGATGTAACCTGTTCATTTTCTCATGGAGGTAAACATCTTCTCAAGGATTTCCCTCTAGTTACGAGTTAGGAGACCCGCCGTCTCTCACAGAAGACACATGCATAGAGCACAAGTCTTCCATGAGTCGAGTCTCATTCCACGTTAAAGATCCACTCCGATCATCTTCGGATCCATTTCCAAATCGTTTCCAGTGCTCTTTTAATTGTGATTGTTCCGTTTTTAGCCCAAAATCAATAAACCTGTGTCGTTTTCTAGGACATAGTTTCAGCAGAGCGGCAGGAGTTGGTTAGTTGAGGGGGGAGTCGTTGGTGCGGTGCAACCCCGCCCCCCTTCCCCTTGAGCACTGCTGAGGGCTCAGAACAGGAACCTTGTGGCCCACCCAGCGTATTTTCAAACTGCATTTTTTCGTCTGCTCCTGATTCACAATGATTTGGGTAGAAAACATTCAAAAATGCAAACCGAGTCCATCATCAGAAAAATGCCACAAGAACATGTTAAAAATACGCTTTTCATCCGAGTGGGTCGCTAAGAATCCCTGCAGACCTTGAAGGCATCAGTCTACTCACTTGTTGGGAGGTTTTCTGCCTTTGAACGCATGACTGGGCTCATAGTCCGACGTGGTTTCATTACTGTTGTCTTCTGCTGAGGAATCTGATCCAGAATCACTTCCTGATCCCGAGCCTGATCCAGAATCCGAGGAGCCAGAATGTCTTCTCCTTCTGGAGCTGCTGGATGAGGAGTTGTCACTGCTGGAAGAGTCCTGGAGAACACAGACCAGTCAGCGACATGCTGCCATGCAGGAGAGTATGTGGGTGGAGATACTTTAGGCATTTGCCTCGCCTTCATAGAGAAATTACTTAGTTTCCCTCCAATAACAAATTGAAGTGATGATGTCAGAATTGGCGTGCTGGGAAACTCGCTGAATTCAGGTGACGACCAGCGGTGGCAGGTCTCAAACTGTAAATATTTAGCATTACCTAAACCTTCCAAAAACTGTGCACACTGACAGGCTTTGATAACACTTTGTTCCACCCAACCGGGTCAGCGCCTTCCACGGTTGAACTGGAACCGTCAAGCATTTTGGGTCTTGAAAAAAGGGGCAGATTTCTGTCGAATTGAGAGAACTTGAGGAAACAAACCTCATCAGACCCGCTGTTGGAGGAGGCTCGTCGCTGCTGTTGCTGCTGCTGCTGCTTCCGGAGCATCGCAGATCTCTGCACCGCCAGGATGCTCGGGTTGGACTTCCAGAACTGCAGAGACAGGAAAGTTAGACACCCAGCCTGCAAACTAGTTAACAGGTAACAAGACCTGCAGGGAAAATGACTTTAGAACCATCTCATCTTCGCCCAGATCGAGGGGGGGCGGCAGCAAACTTTTTGACTCGTGGGCCCCCAAGGGTTGCAATTTTTTAAACAGAAAATTTGGGATTTTTTATTTTAAAACAGTGAATTTGTTCTCATTTAGTGCTTAATGTCCCTCAGGGAAAACACAAACGTAGAGAAATGCTGCGTTCATGTGGTGTTGGAATGATGGGAATAATGACTTTTGTTAGAAAAACAATAAATCTTTCAACACCACATGAATGCAGGATAACTTTCTGCACCTAAACAAATATCAATTTATTTGTAGTGCATCATCTATGGGGAGACACAAATAATAAAACACTGACAAAGGTGATCACATTATTTAATTCCAGTTTGGCGGCCGTGGGGTCAGACTAAATCTGGGCCGTAGTTTGCCTACCCTTGGTCTAGAGAATGTACAGAGGAAAAACACTTTAAACATTAGTGATAATAAAAAACATCTCAACAGGAAAACCACGACTTACGGCAAATTAAAAAAAAAAAAATCTTTAAAACATCTAGAAACCTGAGTCAGTTTGGACAAAACTTAACTTGACATCGGGAAAACGAAACCTACAGAAAAGTCATATGGAGATTTCGACGTGATGCCTGTAAACCTCTGCTTGACTTGAGAACTACGCTCTGTGGCGTTAGGATAAGTCAGCGGCTGTCAGTGTACGGAGCGGCTGAAGCACCACTCAAGACGATGTCAGATATTTACATGTTTGGCCCAACAAAGCTTGTTCAATTTGTGATAGGTTGGGGTGGGTTCAGGGGAATTTCACTCAAGAAAAAAAATAAACGCACGCAAAGAAAAACCTCAGAGAACAGAACCGGAAAGGCTAAAATGGTCCGGAGGAAGAGAGCACTCATTCACCTCTGCTCCATCAATGTTTGACTTGTTCTGCGGTTCTGTCTTCTCATTGGACACCCCGGTTTCAGAGTCCGACTGACTGTCAGAATCAGAGCCGCTTCCCGAGTCGCTGCTGTCTGATTGGCTGCTGCTGCTGGAGGAGCTGGAACTGGAACCAGAACCGGAGGCCGAGCCGGACCGAGAACCGGAATCATCGTCCGAGTTACTGGAGCGTTCCAACAGACAGACGCAGAATGTAGTTACTAATCCACAGACTCAAAAGGTTGAAGGAAAGCCGGGTGTGAAGATGGCAGAGGATAAAAAAAAAGGAGGACACACACTTTCTCAGAGAGGGAACTAATGAAAACCAGATCCAGCAGTAAATGACAACACTTTCTCTTCTTAAATAATGGAGGAAGTTGATTTCATTTGATAATCTAACATCTCTAAAAAGAGTCTAAAACAAAACAGAAATGTATGGATTTGAACAGTTTTCCACAGTTACACATCACAGCAGAAAATACAAAACTCTACATAGTATTCGTGTTTACTTTTCTTTGATTTGGGAATCACATATATTTACACACAATGAACTAGAAATGTTTTAGCAACATAGTTGGGTCTGAGTGGGATATTTGTTTTGATCATCCCTCTTTTTCCTGAAAAGTGTCTCCCCTGCAGCTGTCCTACAGCCTGCTGTGTGAGGGACCCCCTCACCTCCATCCACACCTGCTATCACACTGAAGCTTACCTGGACCCCCCACTGCTGTTGCTGACACTTTCATCCTCACTGCGTCCAGCCATGGCGAAGATCCGGGTCCAAGCAGCAGTGAGATGTTCCACCTGGAGGACCTGTGGACAACATGGTTCACTGTGAGGTCACACAAGCTGAAGGTGAAACCCTCAACCGCACAGGTGCATCTGCAGCACACCCACATCTGGGGATGACCACAGGGAATCAAACCCTTGGCTGCGCGTCCTCGCAGCATCGGAGAAGAAGTCCCCAATCAGGGGTAACAACAGGCGGCCGGAGGATGCTGGGCATCCGGGACGAGCCCCCCCCCCCCCCCCCCCCCCGCAGCGGCCTATAGGGGGCCTGCACCGCACCTGTCACATCCACCCAACACCTCGCGACCACCAAACACCCACACGCAGAAACAAACGCGTGTTTCTCCCGCATCAGGAACCCCGCAGCTGCTGAGTTAACGCCACCACATCATGAAGCTCTGCCTGGGGTCGCAGACAGCCGAACAGCGACCCTTCCAGCTGAATGACGGGTACAGAGTAACCGTTCCCGGACACCCCTGAGTTCAGGCTCCGGGAGGAGCGTCGCTTTTACGGACCGTCTGAACCGGAGAAAGACAATGAAAGCGGCGGACCGCACGGAGAGAAAGCCCCGGACCACAGCAGGGCTAACATGCCGCCTCACAGCGGGAGAAACTGGGCTGAAGGGACTCCTGAGCGCGGCGGTGCGTGTTGTCACTGCGCCGCTAAACTCCGCGCGGAGCACGAGACCAACAGCTAGCAGCAGCCGCGAGCCGTCGCCGCTCCGCGGAACAAAAGCTCCCAGAGCGGGGCTTTTGGGCGGCCTTTAGCCGCCGAATGTAAATGTTTATTCAAACGTGTGAAGTAAATGCGGAACCCGGCAGTCCGGTGTTCCGTTTGCGGTGATTATGAAAGGCAAATTAGCCGAACGAAGTTCGCTCCCTTCCATCTTGTTTTCATCCGCCTCGCTCTTCTCGCGGGTTTTTACCACATCAACACGCAGAGCTAGCTGCTCGTTTTTTCGCCTGTCTGTCTCCGAGCGAACCTGCACGCCGGAGCTCACCTGGCCTTTCCTTGTTCTCCCAGGGAGTCACGGTGAAAGTAGCTGTCCAAGTCCACCTTTAGAGCCCGGGGCCGTGTTTTCGTTCCACCGTTAAGCCGCCGAGCTGGCGGCTCCGGACAGCTAACGCACTCCTGCTAGGTTAGCTGTAGCTCCCGGTCAGGGGGAGCAGCCCCAATCCGCCAAACCGGGCCGAATCTGAGGATTGGAGGCTTCCTGAGCGCGCGGGGATCGAATAGTTCCTCTCAACCGCGCGATCCGGCAGCACGTTCGGTATCCGTGGGTCAGCGGGGTCCAGGGAGCTGGGCTTTTAAGTCAGAGACTTCCAGCAGCCGGCCTCCGCCATGACGCCGTAACGTTTCTCACCAGGAAACCCCGTCCGTGACGTCACGGTCCGCACGCCTGAACCGAACTCAAACAGCTGTTCTCACGAGAACCCCGCGCGACCATGGGCGCACGTGGGCCAGGGAGCACGCGCTTTCCCCGCGCAAACATGGGGAATTGCACCGGGAACCCTGTATGTGTCTTCATGAATGCTTGTTTTTTACACATTTAAGTCCAGAAACGTCTTCTCCTGAAAATAAAACACACAAAAAAAACTACAGGTTTCCAGATCTAAAAAAACAAATATCCCAAAATAAATAATTCAGTTATGATTTTCCCAAATTAAGATTGTAGAGATTGTTCCACAGATTTTCAAAGCAATATTTCCAAAGGGTTTTCCTTACTAATATTTCCAAATGACAAATTTCCATAAAAACATTCCCAAAATTAAAGTATCCATATTGGCATTCCAAAACACTCGATTTTATATAGCAATATTGCCAAATAGTTGGCTGCCATAATATTAATTTCAAATTTAATATCTATTTAACAATATTGTTACAGATTTCCATGTCATTCCCGGTCTATTTTTACCAATGACATTCCTAAATGGCAGCACTCAAAGTTCCAAATGACAAATATTACAAGAAAGTATCATTATGTTTATATAAAGAACCTACAAAAATACTTTTACATTTCTATGAGAATATTCCCAAATACTATTTCCTAATTACATTCCCAAAAACAGGTTTCCACAATAATATTCCCAAATTAGAGTTTGCTATAATGATTTCCCAAAAATGAAAGTTTCTGTGAGAAATTTCTTCAATCATATTTCCATAATTTTTCAAATTTAAAGCTTTACATAACAATGTTCAACAAGGTGGACTGGAGGGATTGCTCCAACCGCAGGAGTCACACAACTCAGCCTGCCTGGTGAGACCTCTCCAGAGAGCTGAAGAGAATAACTTACCCATTAGTAGATCCTCAGGATTGGGAACAGTGCAGTTTTTGCTCCGATGATGGAACTGCAGATCAGATCCACACTTTGCACAGAGTGCTTGAGGCTTCATGGGAGCTCACGTGTTCAATCCTCGTGTCACTGTAAGGTTCTCTGGGAGGTGGTCTCGGACCAATCAGGAGGCCTGTCTTTGTTCCCACCCTCACCTGTGGTCATGAGCTCTGGGTCACGACCAAAAGAATAAGATCTTGGATACAAGCGACTGAAATGAGTTTCCCTCACAGGGCGGTTTGGTATAGCTTCACGAGAATAGGGGAAGGAACTTCATCACCTGGAAGGTTTGGTGTAGAGCCACTGCTCCTCTACATCGTCAGGGATCAGTTGGGTTGCACTTCTTTTGAATGCTGCCTGGATGCCTCCCTGGCAGATCTTCTGGGCATGTTCTCCTGGGGAAGAGGCAAGATAGGCTGGAGGGACTAGGACTCTTGATTGCCTCGGTAGGGGCTTGGGGTTCCCCTGACATGGTTGGAAGAATTTTCTGTGGAGAGGGAGGTCTGGGACTCTTTCCTGAGGTTGCTCCTCTCACGACAGGGCTCTGAATAAGAAGATGTATGTAAACAAAATGCAAAATTGATTGCATATCTTCTGAATTTTTATCCAAGACTACTTTTATTCCAAAGTATTTGGCAAACAGAAATTTGAAACCACAAAAGCCGATTAGAACATTAACCATCTTCATGTCCTCCTACTCTACATCCATCAACCTCCTCTTTGGTCATCACTGGTCCTCCTCTGAATGGGTCCAATACAATGTGTTTAATGTGCTTCCCTGCATTTATCTCCAGAACATCTACAATGAGCTGATGGGTTCATTCTTTATGATCTTTGCTTCTCCTTCTTCCCCCCAAAGTAATCCAGTTTCCACCAGCACTGGGAGCAGTTCATCTGGAGCAGGACCGATTGGTAAATGCTGTATGCTTGTGTAGCCCTTTTCTACCTTCCTCCAAGGCCCAAGGCGCTTTTTCAGTCCCATTCACCCATTCTCACACTGATGGCGGCTCATCTCCTGCGGGACCATCCACTTCCACATGTGGGCGGGATAGGCAGTTATTAAACCTCCAACTCCCAATTAGGGGTCGACCGCTGCACCACAGCTGCCACAATTGGTGATGGAAGTTCTGTTAGTGATTGGCAATTTTGATTTTTCTCACATTGTTGCATTTGTCTGTGCATTTAGCCAGACTTGGGACAGGCAAATGAAAGCACTGGATTTTCCTACTTGTTGCGTTACGTTTAAACATTGGATACGCAGACAAAATGATGGTAAAAAAATTCTCGAAAGCTGTTTCAAAATGTTACTTATTGTTAATAAAGTTATTAATGGATTGACTGAGCTTTTGAATGAGACAAAGGAAGAATCCAACAAAAAAATGAACAAAGTAAAAATAAAAGAAGAAGGTTGGACTAGAGCTTGAAAAACCAACAGAAAAGAATCGATAAATTTCTATCTGGAAAGAAAATCAGACACAAGTTGTATAAACTTTGATGATATTTTCTGTGACACTTTTCGTGCTGCTGGCCTCTATGAGAAGTGAACATAAAAACAGCCATAGGTCATTGTGATCAAGTCCTGACGCCTTTTTCAGCCTCTCAAAGCTCCTCTACATTTCATTTTTATCTTTGGAAGACCCTCTGAATCCTGTTAAACAACAGAACCTTGAAATGGAAGCTGCTCGGGTTTGATATTCATGAAAGAGGATGAAGACGCTGACGACGAAGCTGTTGGTTTCACCTTTCAGATTATTGAACTGCACTGCAGACTGAAGAAAAACAGTCTTCTCTTCCAACCACGACAGCCCTGCCAGCTTCTGAAACATCCAGGCGTGTCGTCGTCTGTGTCGGCTACAGATAGCCATGAAAAAGGAGACGTCAGGACAGATGTTTCCAAATGCAGCTCTGGAGCATGATTCAAAACACTTCAGCTAACGAAGAGTGTTCTGGACTCGTTTCAAAACAACCAATGGTTCTGATCTGTGTCAAGTACCTCAAGTATTTGGACTGATAGAGAAGGCTTGGAGAAAAGCTGACAACCTGCCTTGGCATTAGTTTTATGGAAAAAGATCTGCCTTGTTGAATATCATTATTATTTTTGAAATTTCCTTTAAAATAATCTATTTAATCAAATATGGCTTTTGAAGAGATTTCTTCTTGACATGCCATAAATCAGTGCCTTTGGAGAAACTAAAGACTGAAACTATTATTAAAAAAAGGGAATCAACACTAAAGTGTTTTGGCCTGATGTCAAACTATGCATTAAAAGGAAGAATACAGACACAATTAGGTTTGTGAAAGGAGGTATTCTAACCTAAACACAACAGGAAACTCAATTTTTATTAATTTATTACTCAACTCATATTAATTTTAGGTCAGTTTCATGTCCACCAAAAGAGACAGTCAAATTCAAAAAAGTATTTTGAGCATTTTCTTTAGAAACAATCCAAACTAGATATAAATCATAATAATAAATGTTGAAATTCCATTCAGATTTGTGAAGGGGAAATTTTTAGATGCATTTTTTTCTATATTTATTCTGTTTGTTGTAAACAAATTGATGGCAATATTTCCTGTCTTTGCTGTGCTGGTGATTTATTTTTTCTCAATAAAAACAACCGGACATACTTCACCAGTAAAATTAATAAAACAATTTATTCTGTAATGAGTTGTTGATGTTTCTCAGCTCTCAAAAACTGAACAATTACTCACAACCATTAAAAAAGAAGAATAAGAGTATGAAGCAATATCACTAGTAAATATTCATTTATTTAGGTAACACAAAGAGCTGCAACATTTATATTTATTTGCTTTTACAATGAAAACTAAATACCGATTCTGTAGTAAAACATCAAACCAAGGAAATGCTGCTTCACTACGAAGGCATTGCTGCTCTCAATGGTGTCCACTAGATGGCACAACGGAGCGGGACATTGTTTCAAATCATTGACACATGCCATTCCACTGTTTAGAAGTGTCATGAGGTTCACCACGATCCATTTTCAATTCCAAGTAGACCCTAAACCTGGAGAACCAGCAACGCCACCCACGAGGAAAGGTTTTAAAGAAGGTCACACAAAAGGTCATTCAAGAGGCTTTCTCAATTCTGGAGAAAGCCTCTTGAATAAGGAGACAAACATCTTCGACTTAAAAGACTAAGACATGTGTCTTTACAGATCATCTGGACTTAGTCACTAAGAAGACTTGTTCTGCTATGGAACAATCGTGGATGAATGAGTCTTCACAGATGCATCTTTGACACACTTTGATTCTGTTGTCTGTTTTGTTTAAATCTTACCTTAACGTTTTTTTAACCATACCAGCAGAGTTTTCATCTTTTAAAAGTGAATGTTTTGTGTACATACAAGCAAAATATGTTTGTTTCTTTACTTGATTCTGTACTGACTCGTTTATGTTTTACATTTGGATTTTTTCCCCTACAGCATTACTTTATTATAAAAAAAAAATACAAAAAAATATTTAAAAAAGTAAAACAAATGATTAATCACTTATTGAAAATTGTTAAATTGATTGACTTTTAATGATATTACTTCACTTTCTCCAAAAATTGATTAATTGATTCAAAAGTCTTTCCTAATGTAGCATAATTTTGCACATGTTTTTAATTTTTGATACTTGATGAAATTTTCCTATGAAAATTCCTGAAACAGTGTAGTGTCTACTTTACTGATATAGTATTGTGCTTTATTCATATGAATGGCTTTTATAAGTAACATAATCTGCATATATTTCAGATGACTGATGTGCATTTGCCATGTTGATTTCTAAAATAGTTATTTTTGACGTAATACTTAAGTAATTCATCTTTGTCATGTGCTTTATCGATACCTTATGATTTTTAATTCTGTCTGATAAAAACTGGGAACCGGATATTGATAAATCATGTAATAAAATGGTTACAGTATAACGGGGTGGGATTATATAAGTTCGCTTCCTCCCACTCCCTTTCAAGCAATATTTATTAATATGTCTAATTATCCTAAGTTTGATTAGTTACTGTATGAATGTATAACTGATGATTATATTGCTGTTGTGTATTATTTCTACTTAATTGCTTGAAATAAACCATTTCAAATAAAAAAAAACAACAACATTTGGATGGCCAAGTCTGCTCCTCACTAATGTCATAGAAAAAGGGATTGATGTTCTCCTGATCCTGGACAGTCTTCCTCATTGACAGCAGTGCTGCCGCCTGCTGGCAGCACGCAGGAATGACGGGGATCTTGGTTTTTCGTGGGACAGGAACATTAAAAAACCGACGGGTGGGGTTCTGCATTAGAGGCTGCTCTCATGTTGTGCATGTCGGGTCGTGGAAAGCAGCGATGATGAGACGCTCGTGCCACCTTCATGATGAGACACGCGTGCACCTGCAGTCAACGTGGCGGAGCCCAAGGACTCAGGTGAGTGTCCCGTGAGGAGCGGTGGGTTTTGGAAGGAGCAGCAGAGTCCCGCTTTAAGTGGATCTTGACGTTGCTTGACATGGAGTCGTGTTTGTGGGCGCGCACCAAGCGGTTACAGAATCCCACAGATCACATGATCTGTGCGCGGTTCTCGCATGCGCTTCTGGGCCGTCGCCAACATCAAGATGGATCAAAGTCAATGGGAAACCACCGCGTGCTGAGGATGTGTGCGCGCGTGTCCTCTGCGGAACGAACTGCATCCTGCGTGACGCAAGAGGCGCAGGCATGTATCCTGGGTAATGACATGGAGCAAAGATGCAGCAGTGATGCAGTTAAATGGAGCAGAGAAGATGTGAACACGAGGCAGACATGCAGCAGAAGTGGAGCAGACATGCAGCAAAGGGGAAGCAGGCATGCAGCAGAAAGGGAGCAGACATGCAGAAAAGGTGAAGCAGGCATGCAGCAGAAAGGGAGCAGAACTGGAGCAGACATGCAGATCAAGTGTAGCAGACCAGTAGCAGAAGTAAAGCAGAGAAGCAGCTTTACTGCTAGGAGGAGACAGACATAAAGCAGAAGTTTATTTATTTAGTTGTTCATTTATTGTTATTTATTTATCAATCTTATCTTGTTTTATGAAGTTAAACTAGATTTTTAACGCGTTATTTTAATTTACCATGTTTCAATGTTTATTGCTTTTATCATTATGTTTACTCTTTCATTCTCATTTTTATTTTCACTTTTATTTCCGGTGCTTCCTCAGTTGGGCCCCCCCCCTCTGGGTCGGCTGCTGTTGAGCCGCTGCGGCTCTGGATGGGGACCTGCATCACCGCTTAGCTGTGGTGGAGCGGTCCCCGCCTGTGATGCTGCATTTGGCTGTCTATGCAGCTGTTCACAGAGAGGAAGGTTCCAATTATTAGCGTTTCCAACATCTTGTTTTCGTGCTCAGCCTATTTCTCATTGTCTTTCCCGATTAGGGGGTGGGATGTATGAAAGGAGTGGGGGGCTGTGTCTAGGTACGGGGAGGGGGCGCTATTTTTTTGTGCTTGTTAATTTTAATTTTCATGCTTGTTTTTAGATTATTTTGTTTTGTTTTAATGTAAAGCACTTTGTGTTATGCTTTTATATGAAACGTGCTTTATAAATAAAGTTTGTTAGCAAACATGGAGGCAAAGTGAAACAGACATGAAGCAGGATTGAAACTGACATGAAGCCCAATTGAAATAATGCTGCAAAGATAAAGAAAAGTTACAGAATATGCAGCAAAGATGGGGACCAGAAAGATGCAGCACTCAGTCACGTCTTTGAGGATCTGGAACAGTTGGAACAGGAAAGGTCCAAATCTCTAAACAGGTTTCTATAAAGTCTGGTGCATGTCGTTGATTGAATTATTATCAATATCAAATTGAATATATATGAATCTAGGACAGCATTTTCCAACCCTGGTCCTCGGGGAACACTGTCCTGCATATTTTCAAACCTTCCCCGCTCACAAACACACCTGCATTTGCTGATGGATCTTTGTTCCATGAACATGGATGGCAGGTCTTCCACGTGTGTAGTGTACAGCCTCAGGGTGTTGGATTTGGGATCCCATCAGGCTTTGTGGAAAGCTTTCTCATCCCAGTATGATCAAAGACATAGTTGGGTCTTGGGTTTTCCATTGATCTTCTCAGAACCTGGCTTACTTAAGTTTTTAAGCTGTGGCCGTTTTCCTGCTGGCCTCTCTATGGAAGCCCCCCCTCCAGAATATTAAAATCCTGTTTCTGTCTCGTGTCATACTTTCAAAACTCAAAACCTTTTTTGTCTTTGTTGACTTTTGAAGACACTTTTCTAGCCTAAATGTCTTTGTGGTGCCATTTTAAAATGTCCTTTTGGTGTCGTTCCTGAATTTCTTTGTGATGTTGTCCTTAAATGCCCTTGGTGTTGTTCCTCAATGTACTTCTGGTGCTGTTCCTGAAGGTCTTTATGGTGTCGTTCTTAAATGTCCTAATGGTGTGGATCTGAGTAAATGAATGGTGAAAATGAAAACTGAAAGCACCCAGCCATGTTTGATTGTCAATCAAAGACATAATGAGCAAAAAATGAGCTCTTAATTAAATTAAAATAGCTCATAAAAATGACAGTCGCCATGCATAACGAATAAAACAATAAAGGTGTTGACCGTGGACTGTACATATTTTAGTTCTAGTGAAAAATTGATGCAGTTAATGGGAAATTCTCCCCTTCTGCCAATGGCCCTAGTGGTCACTTATTGAACTGCATCATTTGGTAGTTCTATGTTTGCTTCAAATTCAAGAATGAAAGGTGGGAGTTTTGCTCCACCAATGAGAAGCTACTAGGCCAGGAGTAAATTAAAATAAAGCTGGACAACATCTCTCGTACAATCACAGTTCAGCTGTCTTTAAAGACTATGTGAGCTGATAAACGTTCCTGTTAAAGCCCAGTAAATGACACAAACTGATGTAAAGTTAAATAGAAAAAGTTCAGAGGCATCAGTCATCATTTAAAACTAAACTCTTCAGGCTAAAGGCCAACAGCATAGAAATCAAGTCATTGACGATGACTGTATATGAGAACTGGACTTAGTGACCCCCCCAGCCCCATATTCCAAACAGGAAGTACCCACTGAAAAGTAAATTAGATTGTTTGAGGGTCTTCACAGCACCATAACTTAACAGTTAGCTGGATCTTAAAAACGGCTTGGATCTGTCATTTGAACGTTTGGAACGTGTGATGTGGGGGTCAGCAGGCACCTCCTACTTTTATTGAGGCATCTGATTGGCCAGTTTATAATTTAACTAATGAGCACTACAAAAAAATGTCAAGAAAAAAAGAGGATAATCAATAACATGTAAAAAAGGGAATCAGAGTCAGAATGTTCATTCTGACCAATAGAATGACGGAGTAACAGCTGTTTATTTCTCTATAGAAGTCTGTGGAATTTTGGCTTCTTGGAGCCAGCAGGTACTTCCTGTGTGGAACGCCGGGGGGAGGGGTCACTCAGTCCAGTTCTCATATACAGTCAGTGGTTTCACATCACATCAGGGCGGATCCCTTCCATTTTTGTCAGAACTCTTCAGGACAGCAGGAACCGCTGAAGGTTCAGAGGGAAACAGAAACAAAAGCTGCATCAGTTTTATGGTTGAGGCTTTTTCAGATTTGAACGGCGACCCTGAGACGGGGGCTGGTCTCTGATGCCAAGGCCCTGCTGGGCCACAGGGTGGAGCTGTTCCTCCATCAGTTGTCATCCTTCATATGAACAGTGAGGTGTGTAGCACTGAGCATGCTCGGGTTAGATTTAACAGCTCCTCCTACCCGCAGGGCAGGAAGTTTGGGGTAGGTGAGCGTGACGAACGTGCAGTCATTTGCACAGTTTAAGGCCTGGAGGGGGTAAATTTAAAAGCCTCCTTCTCTTGTTAGCCTTTTGCTCCTGGGGGTGGGGTTGAGTGAGTGTGCGGACTGAGACAGAAAATGTTGAAGCTCCAGCGCCGCCTTCAGGTCAGCAGATTGAAATCTGCCACGGCGCCGCCGCCTCTTACCCCCTCCCCTCCCACTGCACCCATCTGTACCTCAGCTTCACTGTGACGGTGGGACCGTTTGAGCGTCTTGGCGGCGCCTTCACGTCCATGTTGGAGACCAGAGTTCACACAAACACAGCAGCATTGTAATGTAGGAGGTCAAGCAAAAAAGGAAAATAAACTATTGGGAGCAGAAATCTGTCATGAAGCCCCCCCCCAATACATCCAGATTCCCACCATTTAACCCCCCCCCCTTAGCTCCAGGATCCCCGTCAGGAATGTTGCATTCGTGACAAACTAACTTTGTTCTGAGACTCTGCAGCGTCTAAACTGCAGGAAACAGCCAGAGGTCGTGTGACCTTCAGGTGAGGAAAATGAACCGAGTGATGCTACGGTTGGTGGAAAAATGTTCTGAGAAACAGTAGCAGCTCCACCTGCATCTTAATCTTCACTTGCAGGAGCGTCACCTTCATCTTCACCTCCAGCTCCACCTGCAGCAGCATCATGTGTAGCTTCGCCTGCAGCTAGGTCCATTTTTTTTTTGCCTGCAGTAAATCCACCATCAGCTCCAGCTGCTCTGACATTTCTCAAAACATATTTTCAAATCCTTTGAAACAAAAAACTTATTTTCTTCATCCACGAGGGAAAAGGAGACACCTGGGCTCAACAGCGCCGGGGCTGCAGGCCCCCCAGGTGCCTTGGTCTGAGCTGCAGCTGGCAGTTTGCTGCGTGCACTTCCTATGTGTGCCGCGTGCACGTTGGTCAGTTGCATGTTTCACAAAGGAAGTGAAAGAAAAGCAGCTGAGGAAGTTGATAAAAGAGGAAGCTGTGCTCTGTTGGACACATAAAGGCGCGTATGGAGGATGCGCTGAAGGCCCGGAGCTAAGCCCCACACGATCCGGCGAGGAACCCCCCCTTTGCGCACGGTAAGACCCCGCAAACACCGCTTCGGTTCTGCTTCTGCCCGGCTCTGGAAGTTCTCCAGGCTCCTGGGTTCTTGTCGGACTCTCGTGAGGCCTTCAGGTTCCCCTGCGGAGTCACGAGCAGAAGGACGCGGGTGATTTCAGAGGCATCGACCGGAGCGCTCTGCCTGGAATCTCCAGAAACCCTGAGCTCCAGAAAAGTTCTCTGTTCGGTTCCGTCACTCAGGGTTCTCCTTTCAACGCATTTTTGAAAAAACTAAAAAGCTGCTCTTAATGTTTGCTTTTTGCTCTGGACTTTTTAAAATATATGTTTCAGTTGAAAATCAGTTACATTTATAAATAAATACAAATGTAAAACAAAATGAAATGAACAAATAATATTTTCCTTCCTGATGAATAACGTTACCTTTTTTTGTTTAACGTTTAAATCATCAAAACTGAAACATAAAAGTTTAACCAAACCACCCGTCGACGTTTTTAAGGTCAAAGCCTCGTGTCTGGCGCGCGGCGAACCAGGTCAGCTGTGCGCATCTGCACTCCACGCGTGTTTACAGATGAAAAAAACAACATTACTTAATGACGTTTTAGAAACACAAAAATTCTACATTTTATTTTAAATGACATAGAATAAAATGCTATTAAATCCGTTTAGAATGCAATAAGTTTGACAGTAAATTTACTATGATTAAACTAATATAAATGAAGTTTTTAGTATCATATTTTCGTTTTCCTGATTTGTTTTTAGATTTTATTTAGTTGATAAATTGTGTGCATCAGATTTTATCGGAACAGCAGCTCGCTTTCTTCTGTCCTGAGCTCTTTATGCCCTCCACACATTTCTTGCGGTTGAATTTTTCATTACGGCGCTTAAACAACACAACGGCTCTGACCCTTTTTTTTTCCTTTCTTATGTCTTTCAGTGGAAACTGCTTTAAATATTACAAAACTAATCTGTGCATAACTAAATGTAAGTTGAATAAAAGTTTGTTCATTTTATTTTAATTCGGTAATCTCTAACAGAAAATAAATTCAATGTTTTTAATTTATCTTCTTTTAGTTTGTGTTGTGAGTAATGGTGACACGAGGCGAGGGTTCGATTCCTGCTTGAAAGAAAACTAATAAATGGCATAAAAAAAGAAAATATAGATATAGAAAAAATTGCATGAAGAATACAGAAAGACAGATATAACTAAAGCATTCCCCTGCAGCTTTTACTGTTAAATAGTAAAAAATATCAACTTCAACAAAACCTGCAGTAAATTTCAAGAAGAACTGAAAACAGGTCTTTGCATGTTTTCTTCTGAATCGCCTCTGCCTTTCAACAATAGCTGCAGCATTAATTAGAGGCTCTGAATAGATTGTCTCTTAGCTGCTTATAGTCAGATCAAATAAATTTGATCAAAAGGACATTAAGACTTAATCCAGACATCAGGAACAACAGTCATGGTCCAAAGCCTGGCTCAGAGTCTGATGTTTGTGTTCTGAGTGATCCAGGATCCAGAGGTTCTGTAACCACAGTGATTCTGCTGGCCATGCAGCTGTTTTCTGTTTTTCATGCAACAATTCTTTAGCTTTATGGTGAAACTGCTTCACTGCAGCTACGGCTCCACCTCACCATGATCTGGTTTGTCTAAAATAAATACAGAGGAGTGTTTAAACAAAGAATCCCCTGCACTTTTTGTTTGCTGCAAAGACAAACGTGACACACGGACTCATCAGTTTTTTTCAGCAGGCTCCTGGCCGGTTACAAGACGTCCTGATTTAGGAGCAAATCCACTTTATTTAAGCTGGCATCCATAAAACAGGCACAATCAAATAAAACCTTTGCAGGTGCCTGATGTCCTGATGTTGCCGTCAATGAGGGACGTTTTTCTAACCTGTAATTTTTATCAAAAACTCACCTGTTTGTATGTTTGTACGTAAAAAATAAAGCGCATCCACTGCTGCCAGGTATAAAGTTTGTTTAGGAACCAGAAACCTCTCTGTGAAGTCTGTTCATCTCTGATAATGCACACCCCAAAGGGCATTATCCCACTCATCCCATGGCCACTTACAAAAGAAATAAATATGAAATCAATTATTAGCAATTTAGTCTTCTTATTTTTAGATAATTCTTTCTCAAAAAGGGACTCTGAGATGCGCTGTGTGATGTGTTGTCATGGTAACGGCTACAGAGCCTGTACCGACCTGCAGTGCAGCAGCGAAGGGAAGGGACGACATACATACTGAACGCCATGATAACTTACCCAGAGGATCATTTTCTCTTCGGCTGCCTCTCAGACTTGAAAATGATCAAATGCACTAAACAGGTTAACTAAACTATGAAATCACTCATGTCTTCTCTTGTTGTAGTGATGAACTGTGGAATAAAGTCTGACAACAGATGTAGTAATAAGACGTTTGTGGTCAAATGTTTTGGTTGCTCAGAAAAGTGTTGCAACTGTTTTTTGATGTGTTAAAGTAGAGCGCTGATGTTGTCAGATATTTATTTTCTTAACGGTTCTGGATTCAAATACCGACCCTTAGGTGATGTAAAAGTAAAGGTTGTAAGTCTGTTAAAACTTCTTAACTTCACTTTTTCAGTTGTATTATGAGCTTTTACGGCACAACAATGTCGCAAATTTAAATGAACATCAAAATGATTCAGATGTGATCAATTAGATGAATTAATTTAAGGTCATAAGTGTTTAAAGCTTCAGACTGTTGTTATGATAAAGTTGCTGTTATATTTATCATAATGTGGTGTTATCATATAATATTTTTGTATGTTTTTTTGTAGCTGTTATATTTACATGCCATGCTACTGCTGTGGCATGCAGACCCCCCCCCCCCCTTAAAAAAAGACAGACAGACAGAAAGGGTCTCAGTCAGCTGCTTCTATAAGTGACAGATGAAACAAACCCGCAAGGCTGCAGAAACAAATCAGGAGTCCTGATGTTGCCGTCAATGAGGGACGTTTTTCTAACCTGTCATTTCTATCAAAACTCACCTGTTTGTCCCACAAAGATACCATATTTAATTTTATTTAGGAAGAAACTTCAGGCAGAAAACCTGAAGTAAGGCAGCCGTAACAACTTTTTATTATTGAACACTAGGGTTTAGTTCATTGTCGTCCATGTTAAATTAATTAAGATATATTATATATCTTCATTTATAGATATTAACAAAAAGTGGTTGAAGGATTTGTTTTAAAATATTAACCCTAATGCATATACATCCACCCTACACCATTTTTCAACAAACACTTTAATTTAAACTGAGAGCGGGTTTGTTATTTGACTGCTTGGTGTGTTTTTATGCAAAGTGAAAATGAATATTTGAACTGAAACTCCACTGACAACAAAAGGGACAAGGGAGCGACCCTCTTAATTGATTACAAGTGCAAACAAAGAAGATATGCATTTAAGCCAAGATGTTAGGTTCATGTGTAATATACCCACCCCCCCACCCCCATGGTGTGTGATGTAACTGATGTGAGTCACCAAATGACACACTTCAAGAACTGTGAGCCCAAAGGGAGGACAGCCATTGTCATGACGACTTATAAAACTAAACAAGTCTACTCAAACTAAAGTTTGTATTCTAAAAGTTATTTAGATGTTTTCTGAACAAAAGTGGCCAAATTAAAGCTTGGAATGAAACCTTTGTCCGTTTTAGCCGGTTATTCCATGGATCAGAATTTTATGGTTACATTTGTAAAAAAAAAGGAGACATTGTTTCTGACTAACCTAGAACCTGCAGTTAAAGAACAACAAAGCTCTTTGTGAAGAAGGTTTTGGTAAATGAAACCAAAATGGAGCCAACACGCGTACCGACACCCTTTCCAGTTCAGAATATGTTTTTATTTTTTGTTGACGTGGTTTGGTGAAAGCAGAAATGGATGCTCTGAACAAGATCTGTTAGTTGTTTCCCACGAATAATTGGATTTTGGAGACACACGTGACATGAACGACATGTGTGAGAAACGTTAATATATATGCACTAAAATGATAAGTGACCCCGTCTCCATTCTGCATATAGAAAATTCAAAGGTTGGTGTTCAGCTTTGTAGAAAGTAGGTCAAGCTGGTGGGTACGGGGCTCTGCTTCAGAGGTGTTTTTGGTGGGATCTCACAGGTCGGACCGAATCTATTTTCTGTATTTCTGAACCTTAACTTCTGATGTTGCTCTGTGAAAATGAAGCCTGAAGCAGGAAAACCGTCCTGACTTGAATTATCTCTGCCCCAAAAATGGGAGACACAAAGTAAATGGAAGTTTTGTTGAGTTCACTTAACTGTTAATCAATCCTTGTGTGATCTTGAAGAGTGAAATACACCCTCCCATTTTAAAAAGCTGTCATGAACAGTAAATGAAGCATCATCCTTCCAAAAATGTTTGTCATCATCAGGCCTTTTGGTGTGAACTCTGACAGGAGAGTCAGTCTCTCTTCTAAAACCAGCCAACGGTTAATAATGGTCATTTGAGGAACTGCGGCCTTCGGGTTTGCTTCACACTTGGGGAAAGGAAGTTAGAGGCTCGGGTTTAAGTCACGGGCTTGAGCGGCTTGTCTGCCAAGCAGCTGTTCGGGGGTTCAAGTCCTTTTTTTAAGTCCCAGGCTGTCAATCATCATGCCCTTGGGAAAGACGCTCAGTCCCCAAAAGTCAGTTAGATGAAATCGAGAGAGCAGCAAAGGAGCTGACATGCAGCACCGATAGTGATCAGATGAACGCTCACGGAAATGATTGGACAGTTTAAAAAGCCGTGAGGGGCGTTATGTGGACCACAGGTGCTCCCCACCCTCCCCACCACTCATTGCCCCCTTTTTACCTGCCCTCATTGGCTAAGCAGCTGGTTCAGGCCCCTTCACTCTGCCGCCCCGCTTAGAGCTGCATGAGACAGAATCATAAAAAAAACACTTGTGGGGGCTTTTCTGTTGCTATGATCTCCATGGCAACCATTTTATTTTGGTGACGGGCAGGTCCATGTAATTTTCACTAGTACATTTTTGGATTTCCTTAGCAATGGAGATATTTTTGTCAGCCACATTACTGGCATGGTCATATTGTAATGTCGTATTGTTCAGCTTGAGCCAACAATTCATGGATTCAATTTTTATAATATTCTGGTTAAAAATGTGCAACGGGGAATGCCACCCCCCCCCCACACACACACACAACTTCTAATTCCAACATTTTTTCTAAAGTAGCTTCCCAATGATGCTCGAAGAGTTAGGAGGCGATAGGTCGAAATCCCTGGGAGGAGTTTCAATTTGTAGAGGGTATTAAAGGTTTTTTTTTAAATTCAAGACCATGGCCTCTTCCAGAAGTCAAAGGTCAACAAAACTTTGGGCGTTGTTGTAGACTTAAGCTGGTGGTGTGTGTGTGAAGATCGATTTTTCCCATATTGTGGAAAATCTGAAATATCACCACAATGGTCACCAAGCCTTAGAACCATTGACTGTATATGGAGGACTGGACTGAGCGAGTGAGACTTCACCCATTGAAAAATGCCTAACCCCCGGTTCCAACCAAATCAATTCAATTCGAGTCAATTCAGTCGCCATTTTTTCACGATATGTCTGCCGCCATGTTGTCTGTGACATGAACCAGACGTCGTCAGTAAGCTCCATTTCCAAGTGCTCCATGTCGATCTTAGTCTATATTTCCATGGCAACCACTCTCTCCAGTCAGTAGTGAGCATGTTAGAAGGCCTCACCCTTTCCACTGAAAGCAGGATCAGGAGGATCCGGAAATCAAACGCTTTGAACATTCAATGTGAGGCCACCTTCTTTTAATGAGGCATCTGATTGGTCAGTTTGTTACTTGAATGACTTTTACTGCAGCAAAAATATCATTAAAAAAATTAGGATTATCCAGAATATGTTAAAAAGATGTGTCAGAGTGAGAATGGTTATTCTGACCAATAGAATGACTGATTACAGCTGTTTCTTTTTCTATTGAAGTCTATTAGATTTCAGCTTTTTTGGAACCAGCGGGTACTTCCTGTTTGGAACACGGGGTGGAGGGGTCACTTAGTCCAGTTCTCATATACAGTCAACGGCCGTAGGTCCCACGGCCATCTCATGATAATTACAAAACTCCCTTTGTTTTGGTTTTCAATATAGGATTTAGAAATATTTTTTGGAGACCTATAAAAGATTTTGGCTAATTCATCTTTTGTTGTTTCCTTCTGCTGTGATTTATTCATTGGGGGGGGTTACAATGCCTAAAATTCATTGTCTATGTTTTCTAGATTTATGAAAATGTTGATGAGTTTTTGAGTAAGTATGAAAGCTGCAGTAAGAAAGAAGAATTAATAAAAGCAATCTGGTCTTTGTGGTCCAGGTCTGCTGCGGGACAGAATTAACAAAAAGAACTAAACACACTTTCTTCAAGTGTCTTTGTTGGAACGATTCATATAAACTGCTGTTTATAAAAACTACAGCAGCTTACTGACATCAACCTGACAAAAGTAAAGACAATTGTTTTGCTTCTAAAAGCAGGCGATACCAGCATCACCTGCTTGAGTGTCCCTGTTTCTGGAGTAAAGAACAACTTTTATCTGTTTTTTAGCTTCTCCTTTCAGATTTTGCAGTTGTAACTCAAGGTGACCTTCTTGTTTTCTCAGGGACACTTCATCCTGGTGGCCTAGTTTTGTGAGGAGACAAGTGTCCAACGGCCAAGATGGCTGACGCTGTCAACGCACTGCCGTTCTTCTACGGCAACATCGCCAGGGAGGAGGCGGAGGACTACCTTCGGCAGGCAGGCATGAGCAACGGGCTGTACCTGTTACGGCAAAGCCGGAATTACCTGGGAGGCTTTGCCCTTTCTGTCGCCAATGCTAAGCACTGCTACCACTACACCATCGAGAAAAAGCCCAACGAGACGTACGCCATCGCTGGAGGCAAGAGCTACAGGAGCCCCGTGGACGTGATTGACCACCACTCCCAGGAGACAGACGGCCTGGTGTGTCTCCTGAAGAAGCCCTGCAACCGACCCAAGAACATGCAGCCCAAAGTTGGACCCTTTGAGGACCTGAAGGAGAAGCTGATCCGAGAGTACGTGAAGCAGACCTGGAACCTAAGGGTGAGTTTGCCTGGCAGGGATCCTTTGTTCAGAAATCTGTTGTTTTTCTGTTTCTGAAGCATCTTTTCAGAAAGGTGGTGAGAGATTGTAAACAAGTAATCAATAAACTATGATGGCCTGAGGATCCAGGTGTTCAGGCGGGCTGGTGGATCTCTAAGCCCGCTTGGCTCCCATACTGTTTCTGTTGTTCCTGATCTGATCCCCATTTGTCTGAGTCTCAGGCTGCACTGGTGGCTCCTCCCTCTGTCCTCTGGGACACACTGTCAGGTTATAACGGATCACTATTTTGCACGCCTTTGTGGTCTCTGACATGTAAACTCCTGGAAGGAGACTGGAGTAGTCACAGATGTCTCCATGGCTGGCCAAAGCGTATTGTCCACCTTCCACTCTGATTCCACGCTTCATCACACCTAGACTAATCTGCTGAAGACAGACCAGTATGGAGTCCTGCAAACACGTTTGGCTCATTTGACTCCTCACTGCTCGAGCGTTTCACCAACCTGTGAGGGCACGATCCAACCCCAACCATCGATGAATCATCAAATGTGAAAGGCAGAGACTACAGTGAACGTATGTGAACTTTAAAGTCTCCTGATCGGCGGTTGGCTGCAGCAGAGGTCCCCTCTTTGAAGACGTTTATGTCAAAACATGAACTCAGAACCGCTCTGTCAGAAGCCTTCCTGAATCTGTCTGTTCTGGGAATCAGTTCCTTCACGAGAAAGAAGCTGAACTTTGCTGAGATCCGCTGACCCAGCCCACATCTCAAAACACAGCTTTTGTTGGAGGTTTTTAATTGCCCAATAGCCCAGACCGAAAGTAAAAGAACAGGAACCCGGAGATAACAGAAATAGAACATTTCTACTGTATTCTGACGCAAAGGTTTAAAAAAACAGCCAGTCAGAAAGAGCGACTGAGCGCGCTCAGATTCCAGATTCCAGATCCTGAACTGCATCTTCATCTGCCGTCCTTGCAACCCAATGATGGTGGGGGGGGGGCAGTTTGATTTTGAAGAGCGATAAGTTCAGTTTGGACGTTTGTTTGTTTCTCTCATCCTTTGTTCTGAACGGATGAGGAAGACTCAGAGGCGGTCTCTGTGAGGTGTGAATTTCTGGTTCCGGTCCTTTAAATGATGACGTTACCACAACGCAGCATCCTACCTGAGCAGGTGTGAACATCGCTGGCATGGCTGGGGGGTTATCTCTGCAGCCAATAGCTTCTAGCAGATTTCACAGTTTTCTGTCTTCAGAAGAGACCTCTAGGTTGAAAACCACTAAAACTGGTTTTAATTTAAGCCGTTTTTCTGTGTTTATATGTTTTCAGGCTGTGTGCAACACAATGAAGTCCATATGTCTCTCCGTCTGGGTAACAGCCTGTGACTTTTGCATAAAAGTCCTCCTTACCCTCTATCAGAAATTTCAGAAGTCTCTCAGTCTGAATACAGATGTGTCAGTTCAACGTTGATTTTTTATTTTTTTGATTGAAAGTCCAACTTTGAGACATTTCTTAATGACATTTTATCCAGCATTTTTGTCAGCCAGAGCGAAGCAGAATACTGACTCCAGACCAGCGTGAGCCCACAAACACCCTCTATAATATAATTGAGGCCAAGTTACTGCTTACCTCACCTTCTGTGTTTTTTCAGTGCAGCTTTATGTCGGATCCATTAAAGAAACAACAGACAAACATGAAAGAATAACTGTTAAATGGAAAGCGATGACACGTAAAAAGATGCATAGAAACTATTTAATAAAGTGTTAAATTTATTAGCATATGCTGAATAAGCCAAAGGCAACCCAGTCTGCATGGGATTGCACAAGCCTGCGTGAGCTGTAAAATGAACAGGAAATGTGGTAAATACAGTAATTTTGAGGATAAAAATGATTACATTCATACGTATAAATGACCTTTTTAGCACAGATTAGACTAAAGGTTTATTGTATTACTGGTACACGTTTAATGATGGCAGGTAAGGAGGATGACAGGTGAGGCACTGGCTCACCTGTTTGATCGCAGGTCTCTGCAGCCAACCAGACAAATGGTTGTTTTCTCATCAGCTTTGGTGGTGAATGGAGCAACAGGCAGTTTTCACACAGATATTTTTACACACTTGTGCGGAGGCTGATCTCCGGCCTTTGAAGCTGCTTGATGTGTGAGAAGAAAAAGCTGCCAGTTACAGACTGTCGTGATGTCAGCGGCTCACATCTCAGAGAAACCTGTCTTTCCCACCTTTACCTGAATCGGTTCCACGTCATCTAGAGTGGAGTCATGCACCAGACCTTCTGCTGCTTCATGTGAAGGACCCATTTCTGCGTGACTGAGGTGCTGTGTGTTTTGTGTGCAGGGGGCGGCCCTGGAGCAGGCCATCATCAGCCAGCGGCCACAGCTGGAGAAGCTCATCGCCACCACGGCGCATGAAAGCATGCCCTGGTTCCACGGCGCCATAAGCAGGGAGGAGTCTGCGGCCCGGCTGCAGAGCGGCTCCCGCAACAACGGAAAATTCTTGTGAGCGTCTATTTTAGAGCGCGTCTGATGTTCGTCCATTATACAACTACAAAAGTCCTCTCTGCCCCAAATGTCACTGCTCCTCTGTGTGGACCAGCAATGTGAGAGAACAGGCAGGAAGCCGCTTCTGCTCCTGCAGCGACGCTCGTCTGTGGGCTGAAACCACATTTGACCCACTGTCTTAAGGGGAGGGGGGTTACTGTGCAAGCATGAACACTGCAGCACAAATTAAGTTCAACACAAATCCCCCACAATCCTTCCGTGTCTTCTCTGTCTTGAATTCTTTCTGCTTTTTGTGCTTAAGCCTCCTAACTGTCGCACACAGTTTGTGTTGAAGTATGTCTGTGTGTGTTTTAGGACCTGTGTCATGTCATTTTCATCATTTAAGGCAGGGGTGGGCAATTCCAGGCCTCGAGGGCCGGTGTGTCTGCATGAATTCCAGATACTCTTCCCCTACTCATGGCTGATTACCTGGTTCAGGTGTGTCCAGCCAATCAGAACATGCCAGAGCAGGGTATGCTGGAAAACATGCAGGACTGCGGCCCTCAGTGCCCACCTCTGATTTAAGGTAAAGTCAGCCTTTTCTTCTGGAGGCTCCTCTGTCAGATGGAGCATTTATTTTCCTTCAGAGCCTGGATCGTACCATTTTCAGATGCAGTTCTGTGAACATCAGCCGTGCTCCGTGTTCTTCAGGTCTTTAGCCTGAACAAGCTGAAGTGTGCCGGGGCTCAGACGAAGCTCTGTCTTCTCTGGAAGATCATCTTGTCCTCCTTAAAATGAAACCGTCTTTTTCTGTTTATGTACTTTCCATCCTCCATTTTTGGAGTTTCTCTTTTCTTCTGTTAAACGAAGGGAATTTCTCTGAGCTGAAGTGCAGAAGATGAGTTTCTCCTTCTGTTGCTCTCAGAATCTTTTGGGTTTTCTGACAGACTAGAAGGATTTTCATAGTTTCATCTCTCAGAACGTTTAAATAATAAACCTTTGTGGTTTAAAGAGGAGTGTTACAGGATTTATGTCAGTAGCTCTAAAAGGTGTGTCTTGAGGAAGAAGGGGGCGATTTTGCGTATTACATTTGAGCTCAGGAAGTTGTACGTACATAACTCAACAAGTGGTGTCAAAATAGCCAGTTTCATAACTTCTTTGTTTAGCAAACTGCATCAATCTACAGTTCTGTGAAGCAGAAAAGGCTCCAGCCTGAGGACATGAGCCCCCACCCCCCCAGCTCAGTTCCTCTTCTGTCCTGTGGTCTTCTTTTAGAAGCAGACGCTCTTTGAGACATGAGTTCGCCTCTGTCCTTCTCGTTTTCTGAAGCGTTTTAGAACAAGTCAAAGGAAGAAAGGTTTCAGTGAAAGTCTGCTGTAAATGTGAGCACCCATACGTGCACGCGCTCGTGCACGGTGGCTCCAGGTCTGCCTCGAATGTATGTATCGACAGCAGCCGGAGCACGACCCCGCGCTGAAGCTGATGCTCTGACGGTTTGCACAAGACTTCCGGAAGTAGCCAAACAGGAGAAAACCCTCGCCCCTCATCAGAGCACAGCAGGAAGTGCCGTTTTTCCACTCAGACTCGACCTGACGTTTTGCAGATGTGCTCGAGTGGAAACGGGCTGTCGCCCCACAACAGCTAGGGAGGTTTCAGGCTGGAATCCTGATGGTTCCTGTCGCACTGCTGGTGTCTGCGGCTCCTCTGGGTCTGGTTCCGGCTCATTTCCAGTCACAGCCCACTGCCTGCGGTAACAGGTGGATCCAAACAGCGTTAAAGCTTCACTGAAATAACAACAGGCAAATGAATGAAGTCAGATTCCTGTAAGAATCAGACGAGCGTGAAATGTTGACAGTGTGGGTTGGCGCGACCATTGGAGCTCACAGAGCGTAAATTTAAAAAAGGGCAAAGAAATAACAGAAGATTCAAAGAAAAAATGGGTGAACTTGACAGAATCCGCTTTAACTGTCGCTACAAAAAACTGCGAGCAAGTTTGAGATCGGTCTGGACTTCTGTCCTCTCTGAGGCAGGCGCCCAAACGTTCAAACCAAAACCTCCAACAGGACCGGCTTCATCCAGAACATCATTTACTGACGCTGCTGCAGACTGCGATCAGTTGTTTGGACTCAGGTGGACCTTTGTCCTCTGAGTGGCACCACATTAGGAATAGATCCAGTTCTCTCTGTTCTTTGTCTCTGCTCAGGAGATCTAGTTGAGGTTGTTCTTGTTGTCACAGCTGAGTTTCACAATAAGAGGAGGGGAAATTCTGCATGAAGGTGGTTGCTCACAGATTTATATTTAGTCTGAATTCATCCTTCAGTCAGTGCTACAAGCCCACAGTCAGGACTGGTCTGGGTTTGGATCCTTCAGCAGCTTTTGGCAGCTCCTGGTTCCAGATCATCAGTTCTTTTTCACTCCTTTTCCTGGCAGGTTCCACGTTTGTGAGCATCTTCACAGCTGTGGTTAAGCTTTCTCCCTCATGTCTGCATGAACAGAGTAAAAGCAGTGCATGGCGTGGGATCAGGCGTGCCACGTCCACTGATGACTGTGACGGCAGCTGGTGAAAGCAGCCAGGTTCCTGACTGAGGTTCTGTGTGCAGGATTCGGCAGAGGAACGAGAACGGTTCCTACGCCCTGTGTCTGCTGCACGAAGGAGAGGTGATCCACTATCGCATCGACAGGGACCGGAAGGACAAGCTCTCCATCCCAGACGGAAAACAGTTTGACACTCTGTGGCAGGTTTGTCATGAAGTGTTTCTCCTTTCTGCCGAGCAGCAGATGTCTGGTCCAAAACAGAACCACATTTGTAGAAATGCAGCAAAAGCCAGTTTGAGAGGCCTTTGTTCCTTGTCCTGCAGCATTTACGATTTTCAGTCTGCAAGCTTAACGTTTGTGCGAGAACTTCACGCCGCTCTTCCCTCCTACCTGCAGCTGGTGGAGCATTACTCCTACAAACCAGACGGACTGCTGCGAGTCCTCACCGAGCCCAGCCCACGACAGGACGGACATGCCGGTACGATGACGCTCAGGACGGGCCAGAGACACAGAACCTCATGCAGCTCTGATCCAAAAGAAACATTTTCCTTTTTCACAGGACTCATAGGACGACCCTCGCTTCCAGCAAACCACCCAGCGCCAGGAAACTCGCTTGTAAGTCGTGTGTGCTCATCAACTGAACACCGAACGGTTGTCAATAGAAACTTCTCATCATAAACACCATGTTTTTTGCTTTTTCAGTAATTAATGCTGGTTTGAAAAGACACATTTTAATATCAAAAATGAAGAAGTATCAGTGATGTTGTCAAGCAGACATTAAAAGCTTTAAAACGCTTTGGTGTATTCAAACTACAATCAACTTCAGATCAGAAAGGAACTGGTCAGATACTTTGTTGTTTGAGGTCAAAGTTACAGAGCTGGATTATGGTTGGACTTTAGTTAGAAAGCTCAGAAACGTGAATGTTGGGAAAGAGACACCAAAAGGGATTCCACCTGAGCCTGGAACATGAGGTTGTTCTACCTGATGCAGTAAAACTAAAGTCTGTTACGCACAAAACTATAGCATCTGATACTTTTACACCAGAAGCAGTACGCACAATCTGGATCTGAGGCTGCCACGCCTGAGACTCTCATATCTAACGCTGTAATCATGAGAATCGCACAAGATTTGGATCTTCTGATTATTTCCCTGAACTTTTGTTTCCAGCACCACGTGGCAGATGGAATTTTCTCAATGATCAAGGATGCAGCTAGAATTGGGAGGAAAAAGGTACAGATAATCTCTAAACCACACCAAGCACATCAGCAAGGACACATTTTCTAAAAGGGTCAAATTCTTTTGCTGTCGGTAATTTTGGGCAGAGTTTTGGAATCTACGGTAATTTGGAATCATGACCCTTGACTTCATTTCATAAAGAAGCAAACTGTCCAAGTATTGGACACAATAAGTGAAAGTTTGCTGAAGGTACATGGTAAATAGCGTCTTTTATGTAGCCCTTTTTTTTTTTACCTTTTGTAAGGGCTTTACAGTCACATTCATCCTCACACACTGATCAGTGGTCGACTGCTCTACCTCTGCCAAAAATGACCCTGCTTTGGCTCTGCAAACTATTTTTTTTCATATTTTTATCTGCTTTGATAAAATACAATTTTATTTTTTTATTTAATCTTTATTTATATAGAAAAAAAAGAGAGAAATTCTTATTTTCCATTGTAGCCTGGCAAAAGGTAAAAACAGAAATAAAGTGAGTTATAAGAGACACACAGAAAAAATATGGAACAGCACAAAACAATCGATAAAAAAAAAAGATTAATTCAATAAAATAATTAAAATCCTTAAACTAAGTTAAAGCAATATATTTCTTAAAAATGATCCTTAAGATCCTTGAAATAAGAGTGTCAAGTCTAAGGTTTTTTGGAAGTGATTCCAGATTCTGGGTCCTGCAGACTGAAAGCATAAAGAACCCAGGCTCCAGGTATAGTCAGGCATTGCTTGATGTGTTTTTTTAACAGTAAGAAATTAACAATCCAACCAAGCTGTCCTGTGACGAGTTCTCCTGCAGCAAAGCCTCTGACACTGGACAGCAGAGAACACATGTCAAACTCAGAACTTGAACAGGACAACCTGCCCAAAGATGTCTAAAAAAGGTTTCAGAATTAACCACACCTCGCCACAACACACCGCGCTGTGCACACAGTTTTATTTATTTGTGCTGAGGGGATCTGTTTGTTACCCTGTTTGAAATGTTTTTGTTCAGATGGAAAATGAAAACATAGCAGCTTCTAAACATCAAATGAACTTAGTTTAAGGTAGTTCTGTTCCCAATGACGAGCCGTGTAGAGCAGTTTTAGTCATTGTTTTAACTAAAAAGATGCGTCAGTGTTTTTTTTTTAAAGAACAACATCATATAGAACTGAGTTAAAGTCCCTCATGCTTCTAAGAACAAGAGAATCTGGCGTGTTAAAGTGGGTTTGGAAGTGGAAGGAGGAGCGTGGGTTCCATGGTCCAATTGGTCTGGTGCACTCGGGCTTCTCTGCTGTCAGAACCTTCAGCGGCCACCATGCTGGGATGTGTTCACATTTATCTGACATGAGAAGTCTCTCTGAACGCCTAGTGTCTGCATCCTCAGTCTGACTTCAGCCTCTGCTCTCTGTACAACCTACAGCCCAGTCGTGGATCGCAACACAGCACCACAGACAGCTCAAACCCGTACGAAACCCGAGTTCCCGGAAATCAAGCAGCCAGCAAAGGTAGGTTCATCGTGCTCGCACATGGAAGCACATTTCCTTTCAGGGTCTGTTTGTGTTTAAGAGATGAGCAGGGAAATTCAGGAATGTTCACAACCTTAAAACTGACTGAGGAGCTACACACCAAGGGTTCACGCTCTGTGGTTACAGAGTCAAAAGCCCTGAAACACAAACACCTGCTAATGATGAGCCTGTGAAGCTGATGAGAGTACAGACATGAGTCAATGTGGAGAACAGCAACAGATGACTCAGAGATGAGACGTCTTTCTCTTTATTCTTAGTGTGAAACCTACTTTTCTCCATCAGAGGCCATGCCCATGGACACAGAGGTGTACGAGAGTCCTTATGCAGATCCAGACGAACTGAGAAGCTCCACAGTCGATCGCAAGCAGCTCTTCCTGGAGGATGGAGAACTGGGCTCAGGGAACTTCGGAACCGTCATGAAAGGCATCTACAAGATGAGAAAGTATGTTCTTTTCAGCTCTCCTCCACTGACGATGTCAGCTGAGCTGGTGAGGTCAGGCAGCAGAGAGAGTTTGTGTCGCAGAGCGGGAACAAAAGTCAAAATGTTTCATTAGATTCAGTCACGATGACTTCGCTGGACAGAAACTCCCAGGTGAGCAGCCCTGAAGCAGAACTGAAATTTACATAAGAGTCAGGTTTACCATGGCAGAAAGTCTCTGAGGAACATTAACTTGATTTTCAAATAAAACACCAAGTGCTGACTCCACCTGCTCCACCTCAATGTGAAGTTGTAATCTGCAGAATGGAAGCACTTGGAGTCACGGCACACGTATGCAAGCAAAGCTAACCTCCGACAGAATCCGTGGGACTGTCCAAGTGTTAGGAATTGACTTTCGGTCTTGCCCAAGGACATTTAATTAGAGAACATGGAAATTGAACTCTTAACCGCGTGGCTGGAGGATGATCACTCCAGGTCACACGCTAATCTGTGAATGCAAAAGTAAAAAAAAACATTATCAGTAAGTCCTTCTTAAAGGAAGGCAAAATAACGTTTAACTTAATAAAACAACCTAAAAGCAAAAGAATAATCCACGGGATTAAATTAACATCCTTGATCCTTTTTGATGAACTTGAAAAGATGTGCATGAAGTCTTACCCCTCAATCCTGTGTGCCAGATCAGAGAAACCGGTTGCAGTAAAGATCCTGAAAAACGATGACAACAACCCGTCTGTGCGCGAGGAGATGCTGCGAGAGGCCAGCGTCATGCAGCAGCTGGACAACC
The DNA here is from genome assembly GCF_053564925.1 of Oryzias latipes. Taxonomy (NCBI): domain Eukaryota; kingdom Metazoa; phylum Chordata; class Actinopteri; order Beloniformes; family Adrianichthyidae; genus Oryzias; species Oryzias latipes. The sequence goes on from NC_136248.1 coordinate 3,669,121, forward strand.
CCTACATCGTCCGGATGATCGGCATCTGTGAGGCGGAGAACCTCATGCTGGTCATGGAGCTGGCTGATCTGGGGCCGCTCAACAAGTTCCTGCAGAAGAACAAGTAGGTGTCCAGCTGGGTCTGTTCTCAACCGTATACAACCTTTATATATATATATATATATATATATATATATATATATATATATATATATTTTGGTTGACTGTCTGTGACCTTCTGACTGAGTCTTATGTCAACTTAGAAAAAGAAGAAAATGTTGCAAACGTCTGTTGTTGCGGTTTTTTTCCTGGACTTCAGTTATTCTAAGTAGGGGCTGATTTTTCACAGGCACGCTTCCACAAAGAACATCACGGAGCTGGTGCACCAGGTGTCCATGGGAATGAAGTATCTGGAAGAGCACAACTTTGTCCACAGAGACCTCGCTGCCCGAAACGTACTGTTGGTCACACAGCACTACGCCAAGATCAGCGACTTCGGCCTGTCCAAAGCCATCGCAGAAGAGCACAACTACTACAAGGTGATAGAGGCTCAGAGAAAGGAGGCTCAAAGCCATGTCACACGGCCGCTACGTACATTTTAGGCATTTTCCACGTATGAAATGTCGGTCTTTCGGGATTCACGCTTGATGTACGTAATTCCTGTGTGTCTTGGTTGATGTGCGCAGATGTTCGTTGAGGGTTTCGGCCGACAGGTCTTCATGTGAAATCGGTTTGGAGCTGTTCAGAATTTGTGGTCGGTTGAAAATTATGCAGTTTAAGCCTGTTTTACATAGTTTACATGCAATTATTACGTAAATCTTATGCAATTTTGGATGACTATTGTGAGATGCATATGCAAATTTGTGGCTTTTACAACAGTTCCACATATGTCTAACGGACTTTTCATGCATGGACCACAGAAGTACAATTTATATCACGTAAGCAGCGCACATATCACGTTAGAATTTTGGAATTGACGCAGGAATCCCTAATGAGTTTCATATAATGAATTGCGTGGTTTATTTGTACTTGCTGTGTGGTTTTGATGTGGTTCTTACAGGAAACATCTGTGAGAATTTCATGCAAAGACTACAACTTTTCTCACTTTTCCCACGTATATTCACGTATGACCAATTGTCATCCGTGCAATAGTGGCTGTATGCCTCTGGCTTCAGAGAGGGACCATAAGGAACGAGGCAGATACATTCAGACAAATTTAGGGATGTTTAAAAGCATTCAGAGGTATTTTAAGATTTTCGAAAGCACAAAAAGACACTTGGAGAATACAATCTGGGAACAAGTGAGCCGTCTCTGCCATCTTTTACAGACAAATCTTTCTTCAGGTTCTTTGATAAATCTAAGAAGTCCTGTTGTGTCTTCTTCCATCAGAACGACATTTTGTGTATTTCCTCCAGCAAATACAAAACCACTGTTATTACAGTCGGAGATTTCCCAGGATTAGAGAAAACCTGTGGAAGTAAAATGCCCAACCATACAACAACAATATAATGAGCGTATTATTTATTTTGAAAAAGTGTTGTCTGCCATGACTTCTTCTTACCTCAGGGCTGAGGTTCAGAACAACAAGCCCCTCCCACTGGGCATTTCATGTAACATAATTAACTTGTGATTTTGCAACACTTCTTTTGCATTGTGCCATCTGCATGTGAACCATCTTCTATGGGTGACGTCACCCTCGCTCGGTCCAGTTCTCTTATATGGTCAATGTGCTAGATCCAAGATGCTCTGTGAGGCTTCAGTCCTGAAGAGTCGCTCTCCTCTTTGACTTTGAGTTGATGATAGCTGTGCCTCAAACACCTCCCAGAATCCTCTGGGTTTGTCACATTGTGTCCTCTGCGGTCACCAGAGGTAAATGAGAGCTTTTGACTTTTCTGTTCTCCTTTTTCGGTGCTGGCGTGAGTGTGTTCGGTCTTGGTTGGCAGCAGAGCTAACAGCTGTTGTCATCTATGATAAATGTATAATCTGAGATGTTTCTGATAACGTAACCGTCTAGTTTAGAAACCCGAGTCTGTTTGATGTGTTTTTGTGATTCTCTGTCCTCTTTTTTTTTTTAGCTCTAATTTCATATTTTTGCTCAGCTTTTGCCAAAGTGTGGCTCTCCCTGAATCTGTCAGTGACACCTGACACTGGTTTTTGGCGCTGTGTTTCTCCTGCAGGCAAAGGGTCATGGGAAGTGGCCTGTGAAGTGGTACGCGCCTGAATGCATCAACTACTTCAAGTTTTCCTCCAAAAGTGATGTGTGGAGCTTTGGCGTGCTCATGTGGGAGGCCTTCTCCTACGGCCAGAAACCATACAAGGTATGAAGAGTCCAACCGCAATGCTCCAGGTCACACACAGCCACGTGTCGCCACCTGCTGGTCATGCTGGTCACTGCAGCAGTGTTGGGATTTTTGTGTCGGGACAGTTTAAGCTGTGAGTCAGGAACAAAACAAACATTATCTGTGTGACTGACAAGAACAACGATCAGGACAGATGCAAATTCAGTTCTGCACCAAATAGCAAGAAATATCTAAGCAAATTAAATACAAAGACCAAATGTTCTTAATGCATTCTCATACCAGTCCAAACTAGTAATCATCAGAGTTTAGCTGTAATTCTGTATACAGTGTGAATGTAGAAGACTCCCTCTAACGTGAATTCTGGTCAAACAACAACTTCCAGGGCTTTGATTCTTGGTGAACTATCAACGTCATGAAGCTCGTTAAGTTTTACTGAAAGAAACAAACTCATGTTCTGCACGTGCACGGCTGCAAAAGTAAAAGAAGGTCAAATTGCTATACTGTATATAGAAAAATGTATCACTGTACCACAATAATTATGTAGCACTATAATTGGATTATTGTACATTGCTACATTGTATTAATGAATGATTTGATGGCCACAAAAACAGAGTGGATTTTCTAAATGATGAGGTGAGGCTCTCAGTGGGTTTTGGTTAGTAGGAGACTTCAAGGCAGCAGACCGCTGCATTAAAGTATTATTAATACGTCATTAATGAGCTCTGGGCTGCTCACTGGTGGTCAGCAGTGTTGCCTCATAGCAAAAAGGTCTGGGTTCAGATCCTGTGCATGCATGGATTTTCTCCAGACACTCCTTCCATCCTCCCACCATCACAAAAACAGCCTCATAGGTTGGTTGAGGATGTGGTTCTCTGTTCTATGCGGGGTCTTGACTTCCTGCTCTGACCCTCTGGACCGAGCAGAGGATAAGGCTTCTCTACTGCAGAAGCTCCATGCAGAGGTGAAAATCTGCCTTAGAAAAAAAGAATAAATCAATCTTTTTAAAGAAAGGAAAATAAAACATTCAACAACATATGACACACGTGCCCCTGGCTGACCTCGTCAGTTCCTGAGTTACCTTCTGGTTACATTAGAAGTAATTGGATTACTTATGTCAGCAGTGACTGATGGGAAATGCAGCATCTTTCAGTGACCGTGTTGGCGACCTTCCACAGGGAATGAAAGGAAACGACGTCATGCAGATGCTGGAGGGTGGGAGGCGGATGGAGGCTCCGGTGGGATGTCCTCAGGAGATGTACGAGATGATGCTGAGCTGCTGGACCTACAAGTGAGTGACGGGCGAGCACGAGGCACGGGCGCAACGCTGTCGGACACGCTGACAGACTGTCTTTTCTCGGTTTCAGGGTGGATGAGCGGCCCAGCTTTGCCGTGGTTGAACCCCGACTGCGCGAGTATTACTACGATATTTCGCACTGAGCCGTGGTGGGAGGACGGCTGTATGTACACGCTTAAAGCGGGAAATGAACGCTCTGGATCGGCATCAAACCGGTCCTTTTGGAGAGTCCCTTACCAAAGCACATTTCTCTGCTCATCAGTGAGGAAGGCGGCCGGTGCAGACAAAGAGGAAGAAATGCACAAATGACTCTGTGAAGAAGAGCTTCAAGATTGCTATCGTGATGCAAACCGGACATGATTAACGACTTCTCCTTCTATGTTGAATGCAGACAGGATGAAATGTATGAGTGCTTGCTGAGAGTAAAGCTGTGGCGCAGACTGAACATCAGACTGTTTTATGTCCTCTTTGCTGCTGAAGCTGCAGCAGTAAGCCGGGTGGGGGGGCTGAAATTAACAGCTATCTGATGCTGCTGAAAGCCAATTGAATTTAACAATTCCCTAATCTGTAATGCATTCTCCAGATCTACACAAGACTCTATATTTTTCAACTGAATTCATGTCTTAAGAAGAAATGAAAGAAAGAACTTCAGGTAAAAAACAGTGGTGTTCAGGTTTTGCACAGACTTTCCTGCAGCAAATATCAGCCTTGAGAGACAAGACTGAGGCTCTGTGAGTCTGCAGGAGCAGGAAAGGACAAAAAACCTGAACGGGGAAGAAAAACTGCATTTTGGCAGAATCTGGTTGATGGGATCTCTCAGAACTTACAGGCCGAGTCTCCAGACTGAGACTGGTCCACAGACCTGCAGCAGAAACACTGAGCGCTTTCTCTACAAGCCCATCAGGTAGCATCGTCCAAATGTTAGGTGACTTTAGAACCAGGTGAAAATGGGAAGCATGTGATATGCCTCCATTTATGTTTCCCAAAAAATCTTACCTTACTGCGCCAATCCCGATTGGCTGGTGATTGAGACCATAGACTGTATATGAGAACTGGACAGAGCATAGAAAATGATTTAATTCCAATTCATACCAAGTCAATTCGGTCGCCATTTTCCCACCATATGGCTGTCCCCATGTTGGAACCAGAGGTCGTCAGAAAGCCGTGATTGGTCCGAGCCGGTCTGGGTCAACATTTCTATGGCAACCCCTCTCTCCAATCAGGAATGATCTTGCTAGAAGGCCACACCCCTTCCACTTGACAGCGGGCTGCCACAGAATCTGTTGAGGGTTGAACGTTTGAGGTGACACCACATGCTTTTACTGAGACATCTGATTGGACAGTTTATAACTTGAATAACTTGCACTGCAGAAAAATAAGGATTATCAAGAAGATGCTAAAAAAATGTATCAGACCAAGAATGGTTGTCCTGACCAATAGATTGAGTAGTAGCTGTTTATGACATAGAAGTCTATGGAGTTTTGGCTTCTTGGAGCCAGTTGGTACTTCCTGTTTGGAACACCAGGGGGGAGGGGTCACTCAGTCCAGTTCTTTTATACAGTCAGTGGTTGTGACCCTCTGCCATGCATGAAGAATTTCTTCATTTTGCACCAGCATGAAGGGCTTTCTGATTTTTTTTAAAAAGGACTCGTCATTCAGAGGACTGGGATATAACAAGCAACCCAGTCTCTTTCCCGAAATGTATTCCCATGTCTCACTATGAGGAATGGCGACTCCCGTGTTCACAAGCAGGTTTATCAGCAGAGAGCGTACACTAAAAACAGAATCTTGGGAGAGTAAAAAGACCCTTTTTCAAGAAAAACGGTCTTATTTTCTGTCTTGCAAGAAAAAGTCTCATCAGAAGTGTTGCACAGTGAAATCATGTTTCTCTGCAAGACTATTTTTCTGACCTCATTAGCAGATTGTTTTCCTTATTTAAAGAAAATTTGCTAATGGGGTAAGGACCTAATTTTATGGGACCTGTTTTTACAGTGTACAGTCGCTGCTGCTAAAGTGTCCCCGATAGAGACCAGGAGGCAGCAGAGGGAGACCACGGGGGCTGACAACTGCTAAAAGGAGATGCAGTTGGGTTAGCAGCTCAGTGGCCTTGTGGAAGAGTGTCTGCCCTGTGACTGGAGGGTCATGGGTCCAAATCCACGCTGAGTGATACTAAAGAGTCGAAAAATGGGACCCAATGGCTCCCTGCTTGACACTCAGCATTAAGGGGTTGAGTTGGGGGCTTAAACCACCAAATCCTTCCTGGGTACAGCTGTGTCTGCAGCTCCCCCTCACTTTAACTTTGAACAGTTGCTTCTGTAATCCAGTGAGAGCGGCTCTAGTTTGTGAAGGGACAAAAATCCCAGAGTCTTGTCATCGTAAGAGTGCAGAGAAAAGCCGGCATCTCCAACCTCTGACAGTCAGGTGAAGAGAACGCCGTCTGGACACCGGGGCAGAGAAAACCCACCACCGGGGCAGAGGACATGAGGGACGCACTGAGAGGGAGATCAGCTCAAGCCAGTACCGCCACGCTCTGCAGGGAGAGGGGCTTCAGTTTGAACCCAAATCTCTGGAAGTCGACTCCATTGGTGTGGTGAGCGGATGCTTTGGTGGTGATACTTCTTTCAGGGTCACAGATGAATATTAAACATCCAGATGGTTTTAGGATCCAACTCCGTTTATGCGTAGCTTTTATTGATCAGCTGCTTCATACATGAACACACCCAAAGGTCTGACAGACTAAACTTTAATCTGAGGATTCAAATGTGTTTTATCACGACAGGTTGATATTTGCAGACAGGCAGCAGCTTCACTTCAGCGGTTTTTATTTAGCTCAGGCTGATCTCTATCATGAGAACATTTCACTGACAGGAAGCAGAACCATGGGAACACCAGGACCAGACCGGCGCCTCCGTGGAGTCAGGCCTCCTCCTTCAGGAGCTCTTCTTCTCCTCAAATATGATGTTAGCTGTGGCTTTTTTGGCTGTGGAGAAATGAAACAAAGTGTAGCGTCTTAGCATCGCTCCCTGACAGAGAAACCGAAACTAACACAAGCTTCTGGAGGAGGAGCGCTGCAGCCTCACGCTGATCTCTGCCTCTACGCTTTAACGCTGCCGGTGAGGCCTCAACGCTTGCAGGTGTACTGACACCTGAGCTGACCGTGTCACCTGACCTCAGGTGCGAGTCCTGTCTTCCTGCTGCAGCTTCCACCCACCTTCATCCCTGATCTTGTCGGCAGCGTCTGAAGCCTTGTCCTTCAGGTTCTTCACCGTGTCGTCGATCGTCGCCTCGTTCTTCAGGAAAAACGGCCGGATGATGCGGTGATAGATCTGAACGGACCCGTTGGAAGGGATGGGAGCCATGCACCAAACCAGGAAGGCACACTGCGAAGAGAGAGAGGACACCGAGGGGGGGGCGTTGGTGACGAAGACCAGGAGCTCAAACGCTCGGAAACACTTCAAAGAAGGGAGTTTCTGACCGGGTCAGACCTGCACGTTCATAAAAGACAGCAGACACCTCCCTCCCACCAAGAGCCAGAACCTTCAGGGGTCTGTCGGTCCTGAGAAACAAAGATCTGCGTCTGACAGCCTGACGTGTGGCTCACATCCGTGCTCAGTTCAGATCCGTCCGTGTGGATCTGAACCAACATTTGCTTTCTCATATCAGGCATTTCCATCCCAAATTCAGACTCAGGTTCTGCTGATCAACCCTCTAAACTCCTCCAAGCATTACAGCCACCAGAATTTTGAATGTCTATGTCGAGAACGGCTGCATGGTGGGTGGTGCAGTGGTTAGCGCTCTTGCCCCACAGTGAGAAGGCCCTGGTTCAAATCCCAGACCTGCATGTGTGCATGTGTCGGGTTTCCTCACACAGTCCAAAAACATGCTTCATAGGACAACTGATGATTCCAAGTCGTCCCTTAGGTTTGTGTGTCTTTGTATGGCCCTGCAGCTGTGACTCAGCCCCTCCCACAACTGAATCAGGTTGCCGTCAATTAGAGAAAATCTGGATTTAACCCTGTGAATTGCTCCATGTTTGTTTACCTTTACTCTAAAACTGTTTTGACTAAATATGTTATTGAATAAAATATTTTATTGTCGTCCTCTTATTCTGGTCCTGGATTGGTCCGTTATAAGCATGAAAATAGTGTCAAACTCCATTTGTGACCATTGTGGGCGGGCCTTCAGACAAACCGCTCCACTGGTTAGCTGGATCCGGTTCAGTCCAACACTCATTAACCAGCAGCTCATTCTGCAGAACAGCATGGAGGAGCTGCAGTTTTCTGGATTACGTTGAGTTTCAGCTAAAGCCAGGCTCAGACCAGACCTGACGGGGGGTGGGGGGTGAACCTGGAAATCCCGGCTTCACCTGCAGAACGGAGGCAGCAACAGGATGGAGGGAAGTCGGGTTTCTGAGTCTCTGTGAGAGGGAGGTTACTGTAGGTCAGATCCAGCAGGGGGCGGAGTCTGCTCTTAGTTCTCTGAGGCCTGGGGGGGGGGGGGGGGGGGGGTGTTATCTACTGAAGCCACTCCAGTGATCAAACCCATGACAGCCGTGAGAAAGTTCTGAGGCCGTTAATGCCTGGCAGAGCGGTGAGTACAGCATCGGGTTCCGGTGGACTCCAGTCCCGGTCCAAACCGCGGTTCTGCTGCTGTTGTTGGAACAACCTGAACTGAGAACAGATGAGGAACCTTACCTCCTCACAGAAACATGGAAGAACGTGAACCCTGGGGGGTTTGGGTAAAAGAGCTCGGTTCTGGTCCGGTTGGTCTGCTGGTTCCGTTGAGTTTTAATACTGTGGTCGTCCTCACAGCACTGGAATCTGCAGGATCCCACTTTAGACTTGTGGTTGGTGACCCGGTTCAGCCCTGCTAAACTACTTATCGCACAACGATTCATTTTAACGATTCATATTATAACCTGTGGTTTCCGATCCGGTTCATCGCCAATATTTGTTGATACTCTGACCGAAAACGGATCTAGATCATCTTCATCCAAACTTCCAGCAGTGAGACTCAGACAGAAATTCCTGCTACTGAACAGTTTTCCAGATTCTTGGATTTCTTCCAGATCATCAAGTTAAATGAAATCTGTGTCCAAACAAACCAGTAAACTAGAATGAATGTCAAATCCATTCACATGTTAGTTTCCTAAAGTTCACCACTGTTGTTTTTCCACATCCAAAGAATCCAAAGGGAACATTCTTAGAACATTCTAGCACAGCCGTCCCTAACCCAAGATTGTATTGTAATTTGCTGAATTTAGGGTTTCCACACATTGGACTGGAATGATGGACTGATCCGTTTTGATGACATCACATGTGTGCTGTCCGCTGTGATTGGTCCTTTTTACCTTGGAGTAAAATAAACCTACCATGTCTGAATCCAAACGGTGTTTTCCAACATCGATTATAATCAATTTATTTCATTTTGGAATGATTTTATAGCAGTACAGGTCCAGATCAGACTGATCTGGTTGGATCGTAGAAATATCAAACGATTCATTGGTCAAGTCGATTCATGGTCATAAACTACCGCCATCTCTCCTCTCATTTGGTTTCGGAGAAAACGTTCTGGTCATAAAACCGAGCTGCTGGACTGATTTGGTTGTTGGTCACATGACCTGAGCGCTGGCTGGAAGGCAGAGGGGAGCAATTTGGTTTTAATGATTATTATAACCTTAAAAAGCTTGACTTTAATGTATTAAATATTAGTGTCAACAAAGTTAATGAAAACAAGAATTAAGGTGAAAATGACCAAAAGTCACGTCTCACTGAAGAGAAATGAAGATAAAACTATTTGTTTAAAGTTAGTTTGTTGATAAATCTAGTCAAACTTTTTGAACATTGTTCCAACATGAACATGATGTTTATCATTTTGTGTTGTGCAGCTGGTAAATAACTGTTCAAGATTTACAGTTGCTCTCGCACAAAAACCATTACATTTTCAAATAAATCAATGTTTAACAAGGAATTTCCTCAATCATTTGTGGAGTTACATAATATGGCACTTTAATAACTCAGCTGAAAAGTTTCAGAAAAAAGAATTACCAGCAATTGTTGTTGTTCTTTAGACAAACTGCCGCAGCTTCAGGCTTTTGTGCAGCAGCAAAACTGCCTGCAGGATCCTGGAGGAACCGTCTCTAAGAGCGTTTAAAATGCGTTTGAAAGCTAACGCCGTTCATAAAATCCATGTGTTTGAAACAGGAAACCATGGAACTGCAGGTCTGTTCTTGTGAGTGCGTCCACGGCTGCATAACGTCTGTTCGGGTTCGGGTCTCCCCGCTACGGTCCGCTTGACTTTACCCTCTTCCACGGACTGACCACGGCCGTTAGAGGTGATCACAAAGTGTGTGTCTGTGGTATTAAGAAAATGTGCAGCCTCTGTGTGTGTTCTTTGGATCCTCTGCCTCCAGTGTCAGAGGAGCCAGATAAATGCTGGCTAAGGGTCTGTTCATTTGACACTTTTCATCCTTCAGTTTGAAGGTTTGACACTCCACTGTGCTATTTATTGCTTCTTTACAGCCACAGTTTGACATTTTTTTCTATGATATTTCTGATGTTTGCAACTTAATGCAACACACACACACACATGCAAAGATTGTGGGTTTTTACTCTGTATCTGAAGTGTTTTGATCTTTTTTTATACACAAAGTGACATTTGTTAGAAAGACAAGAAAGGCGCCGTTGCCTGAGCTAGCCCAAGAAGCCAAGAAACAATCTGAAACCACGATTCTGTACCTTTCCAATGTAGTAGAATGGGAACCAAGACAGGAAGATGTCAGCAAAGAACTCCGCCACGCTGAAAATCCCGTACACCACCCAGTAGGTGAGCCACTTGGTGTCATCTTCCTTGGTGGCACTTTCAATGGCCTTGATTCTGGAGAGACATGGCTGCAGTCAGAGAAGCGCCGGAGCAGCCCCGTCTCTTGGAAATGGCCGCGTGTGCCTGGATGTGTGCTCTGAATGCAGGTCATATGAAAACTACGGTGGCCCAGAAGGCATCACTTGGTGGGATCTATGTTAAGATGGCACAACCACTTACATCTAGTGCATGTGTGTATTTCCTCTTACCAGCAAACACAGAATTTCAATGCCGAAGCCAACTTCCTGTGTCAGTGGTGAGCTCAATGGTGACGCCTGCATTTCAAATCGTGTTTTTTGACAAGGTATATACATAATTTGAAATAATGAATGTTTGTTCTATCTTATTCACGTTATTTACAGTCTTACTATAATTATTCTGTATATTTTATATGAAAATTCTGTGATTTTAGTCTGTGAATTCGTCTATTAATGGGTTTCGGCCTGTTGGCGAACACATTTAAATAAATTCCTCTTCTCAGTTCACGCATATGCTGCGCGTGCACGTGCGTTCAGCGTTGGAATTTTGTCATGTTGATCTCTCTGGGCCACCATAGAGAACAGCTGATGCTTGTTTACTTCATTCATGCTGACTCTGCACATGCGCGGTTCCGTCCACTTTCTGATGATTCACGGCAGTTGCCTCTTCACAACAGAACACATGCGCGGACGGTGGCATTTAAGTTACTAGAGGCTCCTCCCACTCAGATTGAGGATGCAGATGTGATCGTGTCAGCGAGCGCGCACGCGGGACAATCTGACAGCGTCTTCTGCCTAGGGGAGGGGTATTTTCAGAACATCAAAGCACTCACGAGATGTAGGCGGGGTACATGAACCCGATGAGGTTACACAGCAGGGATGCTCCGTACCCAATCACCAGGTACACCGCGATGATTCCGATGACACCTGGAGAGGAGGAGGAGGGGGGGGGGGGCGCACACGCGTCACCGTATGACGACATCATCGTGTATCACAAAACGATGCTGAATCCCCGCGAGCGCTAACGGGTTCGCGCGCGGGTGCTCAGCATAGGTAAAAACTCACCGAGAGAAATGTAGGTCCGGCTGACTCCACTGCGGGCCTCGAGTTTGGCCAGGACGGCCGTCAGCGCGTTGTCTTTATGGAGGAAGCGCTCGAAGCGCTCCCGGAGGCCCTGCGCCATGACTGCGGAGATGCGAAACGCTGAGAAAAGTCTGCCACACCCGACTGACTGAGGCGCGCATGCGCAGCAGCATCAAGCGAGAGCACCTTCAGAATAAGAGCATCTTTCATTTATTTATTGGACATTTGTAGGGTACGATACAAAAATACAACATTTATAGCTATACAATATGAGGATGAAACATAGTTCTGAATACAAAACAACAATGTTTTGACCTTTTGATAATCTTAACTATTAGAACAAAATTATAAGTAATATAAAAAAAATTTAAACAAACTGGTGTTGAATAAAAACCAAAGCAATCACAGAATGAAAGAAGACTTCAAAAAAATTTAAATTAAATGTTTTTGAGTGTAAACCAAATCCTTAAAGAATTTGATATACATTTCACCAATCATGTACAATGTACTGGCATTTTGGTCAATAACATGTCAATGTTAATTTTAACGTCAAACAATGCAGTATTTAAAGACACCTACAACAAATCTTAATGAAATGATGCAACAACCACCAACCCCCCATCGAAACATTGAATAAAGGAGGAAACTGTCATTTCAGTTCTTGGAGCTTGTTAGATAAGAGAGTGACTGCCCAACCCTACACCACACCTGCCACCCTGTCTGCTTTCTAGTAGTCCCTGCCCTGTTTGCTGATGGTTACCTGAATCAGGTGAGTTTAGTCATCCAGATCTATGAAAAGTTTCGAAATCAACTGCTTAATCTCCCACACCCACATTCCTGATTTGTTTGAGTGAGTTATATTGAAGCCTGCTACCCTAAGACTGTTCAAAATGTACTATCTTTAAAATAACCTTTTTTCCCCAAAGTAGTTTCCCAATGATGCTCAAGGAGTGAGAAAGCGATAGATTCTTTATTTCTTTCTTCTTTTTTCTTTTATGGCAGTTGGCACTGAATGTTTTGGTGCATTTACCGCCACCAAGGGAATCTGTTATGAATCGAGATGCACCTACCTCACAACCGACTGATCTGTTTCGTATTCGTAAGAAGTCTCAATAAAAATAATATCTGTGTGTGTTCTTTCAAATTCCTTCTATGTCCAAGGTTATGTTTTATCCTTCAAGTTGATGTTGTAATACTACTCTTTGTGTATTTCCTGCAATGTCACAACATATGTATGTGAGGAGTTTAAATTTGTAGAAGGTATTAAAGGTGATTTATTTAGGAAAATTCAGGATTGTGTCCTTCTCCCCAGGTCAAAGGTTAAAAAAAACTTCAGTTTTGTTAGTAGACTGGATGCATGAAAAAAGTTTTGTTCCCAAATTGTGGGAAAATGTGGCAAAATGTCCCACTTTGCCAAAAGAAAAATGGCCACCAAAGCCGTAGGTCCTGTGGCCATCCAATAATAATTTCAAACTTCCCTTGGATATCTTCAACTCGTGTGTTCTTTTGTGGATTATGGTTTCTCTTGCTGTGATGTCATCATTTTGGTGGGTGGGATGTCACTTCCTATGTCAAAAATGTATTATCAGCAGGTACGCCTAAGGGGTTATGTGACGAGTTATGTGAGTTATGTGATGAGGGCCAATAACAAAATTGATCTGGTCCTCCGTGTGGTTCGGGAATAAAAAATGTCAACAGAAGTTTGAGTTCATTTGTGTTTGCTAGTTCTGTTGTTTATGACAGTACCAGCTCTGGTTGGGTTGTCATCACAGACGCTCTGAATCTTCTTCTTGATCGTGTTCCTCTCTGATCTGCAGCAGTGGGAGAAAACATCGCCACTAACAAGCTTAACTCAGGAAAGAGTTGTGGCAGCGTCTTCTTCCATCCTGGAGGATTGACTGTACAGTAGAACTGGATTGAGCGAGACAACTACTGTCACCAATCAGGAGTGAGCTTGTTTTTAAGTCCACTCCCCTTCCACTGAAAGCAGCTCGGGAGAATTTGTCAATCAAACATTCAAGGTGGGGGTCAGCGGGCACCACAAGCTTTTACTGAGGCATCATCTGATTGGCCAGTTTAAACTTGATTTACTTGCACTAAAGAAAATAAATGTTAAAAAAGGTATCAGAGCCAGAATGGCTCTTCCGACCAATAGAATGACTGAGCAACAGCATTTTAATCATCAATAGAAGTCTATATGATTTTAGCTTCTTGGAGCCGGCGTACTTCCTGCTTGGAACGCCAGGGGGGGAGGAGTCACTCAGTCCAGCTCCCATTGGAAATTGGTCTCTACAAAAATCTGGAAATTGAAAAAATTTCAGCTCTCAACTGTCTGCTCAGCTGTTGGTTTCTTTAAAAGAAAATCTGGAAGTTGCTTGAAAATATGTGAGCCAGCATCAAATTTCAGTTTGTCTTAGACGGACTGAATTCAGACAAAGTTCTGTCGGACCACAGTTGTTGTAAAATCTTTGAAGAATTTGTAGCGACGAACGTCCTTTCATCAGAAAGGTGTTTCTAGACTTTTCTCAGAGATCAGAGGAGGCAAACGTTTCCTCTGAGCTCTGGTAACTGCCTTTGTGACTAATGGCGCCTGTGCTGTCTGCGCAGGCGCAGGAGGCATCCGCCTCCTCCTCCTCCTCCTCCGTGTGTTAATCCCCAACTTTTGCGTAAGAAAGTCAATTTGTGTTACAAACAAGCATCTCAGAGATCGGGGCTCCAGACTCTGCGTCAAACTGGTTTAGTTTGGAGCTACAGCCGGTCTATAATCCCCCTGTGGCATCCAGAAGATTCTTCATGCATTTTTTTATCATGTGATCACATGACGGATCACAATTGGTCATTGTGGTTTTTGTGGCTGTGTCCAAGTCGCAGATTCTTGACTGAGGGTTGTGTAACCTGTTAAAGTGATTACACTGAAACAAAATGAAGAAATTCATGAATTCATAAGCAACACTTTTGCTCCAAAAGAGATTTCGAGTTTTAATTTAAATATAAAAATCTGAAGAAAGTTTTAACAGGTTTACCAATTTTACAAAGTATTTCTTCTAGCCTGCTGATGCATGAATCATGAAAGCCTTGGTCAAGATCTTTTTCTTAAGTGTTTTTTCAACAGTAACGGAAAAAGTGTTTTTTTGTTTAAAAAAACAATTTTATAAATGTAGAAATGTCTGATCCAGTGGACTGCATGCACCTCAGCACCTGACATAAAACATAATGAACTAATAAAGTAACTTGTATTCTTTTGTGATTATACTCACTAATATTTCTTCTTATGCTTTGAAAAACAGTTCACCAACTTTTGGTCGATTTCAACACTGCAGATGAACAGCTTCACCCTAAATAAGACAACTAGAGAAAGTCAGCAATGAATCTCACACCTGAATGTGTTTGAGTTTCCCTGATAGGTTAACATTATTGTGAGTCATAACGGTTCCACAGGGATAGAGGACAGTCTTATGCCCAACTCTTTCAAACTGGGAGCATTAAATTAAATTCGGATGAAGCCAAATTTGCACCAACTGGAGCCAAGCGATAACAGGCCAATACCTAAATTGGCAGCAGTTCAGTTGACATTTTTTGTGACTAAACATGGCATTCTCATTATTTCAATCTGAGTCTTGCAAGTTGCCCTCAACAGAGACTGCTCTCTTGAATGTTTCTAATGACATGCTGATGGCTGCAGACTCTGGTCGATACACTGTATTCACTGTATAATGACATTATTACGTCCACTATAAAATGATGTAGGTATTTCTGGGACTGGTGTTTCGTGGTTTTCTTCGTATCTCTCCAACAGACCTGTTCTCATGTGTGCTAAAAGTCTATTATCTGAAGTCTCTCCCCTGTTCCATGGTGTGCCTCAGGGCTCAGTGCTGGGACCAGGAACCACTTTCGAACCATCTTTTGAGGTGGTCTCTGTTCAATTCCAACCGGACTGAGCTACAGCTTGCAGTTTTTTTTCAGTCAGAATACCCTCCGTGCTCAGTGCGGAACAACTGAACCTAAATGGGCACTGTGGCCGAGCATTACATGATGAGCAGTTGGAATGTAGCAACCACGACAACAAGACACAGCAACCCTTTGAAATTAGGTCAGATGAATGCAGGCCCATTAAGACAACTTTTAACATGATACATATTGCTTTTCACATTGTTTTCCCAACTATCTATACGTCATATGTCACGTTTCACCGTCTCCTCTGTAAGCGCCTTGCAGCATGCCTCTGCTGTACCAGTTGCACCTGATGTTGATATGTTGATATGAATCGGTCCATTAAATATAAAGTTTCAATAAGTGTACTATCCCAACAAAGATTGCAAAGCACAGGATTTCCATAATTTCTGCTTTTACCAGATTTGCCCCGCCCTTGTAATTCCTGGCCAGACTTTTCCAGTCCTATTACACCAGTCTCTGTATTTCCTTATAATTCCATATTTATCACTTTTAGGCTGTATGAAACTTTGCAAAACCAGCAGGCCACAGTTGCACACTGTATTGCATGCAGATACAGTTCTTGCATCACGGCATCTGTTTGCATTTTCCACCTCCATGAGTTAGGACCAGCAATGTCCCGTGCCAAACCTGACCTCACAGGCTTTTTGTCTACTGCTCTCCATTTCGCAGCTCCCACTCGATCTTCCACTTTTGCTTTGCGGTGGGGTGCCATTATGTATCAGAGCACGAGCCACAGAAGCTTTGTAGAGGAGGAGTAGCTCCCAGATAATGCTGACCATCCTCTGCATCCTGCTCCTTATCATCCTCACTTTCTGCATCCTGACTGTCTGTATCTCCATCATCCTCAGCTCCTATGTCTGTTATTCTCTGGCCGCTAATCATCATCACTGCTATCACTGCACTCATCATCACAGGGGCTGGATGGCCTTTCATGCACTATTCTGTAGGCTGCCTTATTCTTTACTGAGTTTGAAGTCTACACAAAGTAACTCAAACTACAGCAAATCTGCACAGTAATGTATTTGTGAAATAAATAGCTTATAGATGCAACAGTTTTACACCGACTCATAACCTAAACAGTCACAAGAAATAGTTAAGCAATCACATGATTTCTCTAGAAAATATAGTAGGTGATACATAATGTCTGTTTTGTTAGACACATTGTTAATCATAATTTTCTACATTTTGTAAAAAAAATATTATTCCAAAAAGATACTATTCTTCCTTTGATATTACTGTAAATCATCATTTTTTTCTCCTAGTGAGGCTCTAGTGAAGGATTGAAAGGATATGCAGGCGGTGGTCATGAGGGATGAGGGGTGGCTGTATTATGGTCATCTTGGATTCAAAGTGAATTTACTTGCAGTTACACTGACTGACCACTGAATTAAACTCAACGGACTATGGCAGCAGAGAGCACTCCCGTGACTGGCATGCTGTTCCACCACAGAAACCAGTGCATTAAGGACAGAGTTACGTTTTGGTAGCTGTCCACTGTACAGTATAGACCACTGTGCATCAAAGGGCTGGAGTTCCTTTGTGAAACTCTTCCTGTCCGTGTGTCACGTGTCAAAACATTTAAGTGCTGTTGCAAAATGAATAAATATATAAAAAGATAGGTGAAGTACTGTCAGACCAAACCAGAGTGATTCTTTATAAAACCAGTGACTGACTTGGTTCTTCAGTCCAGTCCACACACTGTATATAGACTGACAGACTGTCCATGGTCCAGTCCAGAACTGCCGGTAGGAGGGGCTTCTGTTTGGTGCTGTAGGACACAGCAGGCACAGCACTGCAGCACGTTTTGGAGGTTTTGTAGTGTCTTTACACATTTGAAATCCCAATTCTTTTGGTATATTTGTCAAACTTGAAGGATTCAGGTAAAATGCAGTTTAACAGTGCACATAGATAACCAAAGTAGAAACTTTATTGCTTGTTTAAATCCTAATGGTTTATTTGGTGAAAATAAAAACCCAAAGATTTATGAGCTGGAAGACATTCTCCTTAAGGATTTTGTAGAGCAGAAATTAACCCACACCATCACACTACCACTGCCATGTTTGGTTGTTGCCATGACTTTTTTTCAGTAAAGTTCTCGAGTTTGACTTGAGATGTGACTAAAGTTGCATGGCAATATCATTAAAGCAAGTTGCTAGTTCTGTTGTGTGTTTATGACAATACCAGCTCTGGTTGGGATGTCATCACAGATGCTCTGAATCGTCTTCTTCATAATGTTCCTCTCTCATCTGCAGCACTGGGGGAAAACTTCAGACTTGATTAAGCTTCTACAAAAACGTTTGCGGTTCTCAGCTCTTTCTTCTCAGTCGTAATAGTTGTCCAGTTCAATAAAACTGTAAAACTGTAAAACACCACAAGCCAATCAGATGCCTGTTACTGAGGCATCTGATTGGCCAGTTTATAACTTGAATAACTTGCAATAAATAAGTTAAATGTAAAAAAAGGTATCAGAATGGTTCTTCTGACCAATAGAAGTCTATAGGATTTTAGCTTCTTGGAGGCAGCGTACTTCCTGTTTGGCATGCCAGGGGGGAGGAGTCACTCAGTCCAGCTCTCACTGGTCTCTTTTCACCAATCTTAATCTTAATCTTAATCTCCATCCACTGTCAAACTGGTCAAAGATCTGCTTTTACAAAAACTTTGCTGATCGGGTCCATTACTAAAAGAAGCTTAGATGCTTTTTCAAATGGTTTGATTAAAAGTTCTGGCCTTAAAAATCGTTTCTTTAAATTTCAATCTATCTTTATTTATAACTTCAGCTAATTCTGAAGTACAAAAAACAAAAAGTTGTTGGTTTTTATTGTGAATGTGTCATTTTTCTGCCGTTCTTTCCTATTTTTTGTCTCTCATTTGACTGAAAAACAAAAGCATGACTACTGAGGCTGATTAGTTTTTACCTTCATCTTGAATTCACATTTCTTTGCCTTGATCTGCACTTAATAGGAGCATTTCTTCCTGTTGTTTGACCTAATAACCTCATTAGAAGATGAATAAAAAGCAGCCTTTCTTTCCAGGCCCCATTACTTTGAAGAATTAAATACTTGTTCAGTCATGGTCAGAAACATCTTATCTCTGCTTCTCTCTGCACTGATGACACCAACTCTTATGCATGTTGAAGAGGAAGTTGTGGTGTAAACGCTTATCTGCTCCAGCTTCTTTTTAATGTGCATCTTGTTGTTTGATTCTTTGACCTTTGCTGTTCTCGTCTCTTTGGCTGCAAACGTTTCTGCTCCATTTTAAAATTTCAGGGTTTTTCTACTAAACTCATATCTGCACAAGCTTCTACAGATACTTGTCAACATCAAATGCTTCTTGTTCTCTCATGATAATCCATGATCCTCTTCAGGCTCCAGTACTCTTTAGAGAAGCATGGGTGCATATCAGCAGTCAGGTCCGGTTTCTTGACACTAAAGTGTCTAAAATAAACCCACAGAAACTTTATATTTAGCTCATGTTGCAACATCCTGTCTTTGATGCTTTCTGCAGTCAGATGAACATTTTGGCCTCTTGTCTGACTTCAGCTGCTGTCAGTTCATCTTGACATTTGATACTTGTTTGCATTGAGTCTCTGCTAAACTATCATCTGATCTTATGTCCGGTGCATAAACATCAGCGGTCAGTAATGACACGGGCTGGGAACCACTGTGTTAGAGGATGCAGTTGGGGGGTTCAGATAAACGATAAGGACTCAGGAGCAGCTTTTACTTTGTTTGTGATAAATAACAGCAAAGCCGCATCACCCTGGACACCACTGACCTTGGTAAGCCGAGTTGGACCTGGTTGGTTCCTGGATGGGACTCAACCTGGACCAACCAGGTCCTGTAAGTTACTGCAAACACATGGGTACATTCTAGTGCTTCCATGTCCCAGTCCCAAGTGTAGGTAAAGGCAGTGTCACACTACGTGCATTTAGTGCATACTGCACACAGATGAAAGTTGGCCATTCATGAATATACGAGGAAAAAGTGAGAAAAGTTGTGGTCTTTACGTGAAATTTTCACAGATGTATCAGGAAGGAACCAAGTTAACATCACGGAAGAAGTACGAATCCACCACGTAAATCAACTGAACATGAATGTGCATAATCATTGCGCTTTTATATGCCATTCATTAGTGATTTGTGCGTCATTTACGTAACTGTAATGTGATATTTGCGCCATATACTTGATAAGAGTCATACATCAGTGGTACATGCGTGAAAAGTCTGACATACATGGAGCTGCCGTGGAAATCCACAAATTTGCGTATGCATCTAGCAAAAATTGAGCACAATGTCGTGAGAGTTATGTAATAAATGCACATAAATTCTGTTTGTTACGCAGTTTGTGTCTTTAACTTTCAACAGCTCGAATCCAAATTGACGTCAGCCGGAACCCTTAAAGGACATCTGCGCACATCGATGAATGAACAACGCAAGAAACTTGTATGTATTAGGTATATCACGCAAAGACCAAACTCTTATACGTGGAAAATCAGCAAAATGTACGTAGAGGCTGCAGTGACATGGCCATAAAGTCAGTGGGTTGGGCCAGGAAGGATAACAGCTGTAAAAACTGAAGCCAAAACACAAAATCACAAATTAAAAGGCAATTTTCTGTGATGATCCTGAAAGCAGCACCAAGAAAAAAAAAAAGTAGTTTTGTCGGTCTACCTTTGCCACACCTCTGTTTAAATATGTGGTTTTGTGGTGACGCCAAAGATTGCTTGTTTCATTATACAGGTCAGTAATCTTTCAGAGTGATCTAACGAGTGGGCAGATAATGAAAGTTAAAAGACTGGTTTGACCAGAAGAGCAGCTAAGCTCTCTGGAAAAACAGGAACAAGTCTGATTTGTGTTTTATCCGCCTGCATGAACCATGCCTGGACTCATACCTGTTGGCAGTGGGTGTGTCTGCTGAGAGGTGTGGCTGTGGAGGAAGCTCAGGAGATCTCTCCCTCCAGTCTGCCTCTGAGGAGCCTTTTTAGGCCCTCAGTGGAAGGTGACTGATGCTGCAAAGAAATAACTCTCAGAGCATGATGTGAATTGCCATTGTTTTAAACTTTTTGAAGCGGTTTCTCTATTTTTATTTGTCCTTGTGTGTGTGTGGGTGTGTGTGTGTGTGTATGCAGTAGAGCAAAACACTCTTTGAGATATATCATTTATTGAGCATCTAAATTGATGTTGAAGTTCCCTCAACTCATGAAAACATAGACATAAAATAAATACTTTAAATAAACAGAAATGCATGTTGGCCTGATATGGTCACAAAATAAAAAATGAGCAAATAACAACTGACATTTCATCATCTCATAAATTAATAGACGATCTGGAAAATTAAACTGGCTAACAACCTGGCTGTTGTACGGTTTATCCCTTGTGCTATCTTGTGGGGTCCAGATGACTCCACTCCCAACGTTAAAGATCCTTGGATAGCACAAGGGTTAATTGTGGTGTGCTTTAGCCCCGAGATGCAAACCAGCGCAAACAAACACATTAAAACAACTTAAATTATGCAAATGTTAGAATAAATGAGCATTGAAAGAAACTGTCAGGTTCATTAACAGAGCATCTCTGGTGTGATGTGATTACATTAAAAAAAAACACAAGTTTTATTATGATCCCTCACCCCCAGATGGTGCTTTTTCTGCCTCTGAGACCCAAAGGAGAACACTCAGGACTTCCGTCACAGCAGTTACTGTGATTCATATCCAGCCTTTAAACAAATACCAAAGGACAGAGCTTCTCTTTCGCCACCGAGGATGGACATGGGCTTCAGAGTTTTCTGTTGCTTGTGGAGTCGTGGCTCCAGCCTGCGGTGATTCTGTCATGTAGAACATTCAGGTTGGCGCTCACTTCATTTTAGCTGCTGTTTGTTCATTATCCTTCTTTGTTCTCAATTTTCCCTTCTCACTTTGCCGTGACCCCAAAGATGAACTTGAAATGTCAAAAAAGGACACAGATACAGACTTTTTGTGATCAACACAAAACACAATCAGGACGGATCATGATGTGGTTTCACGGCAGCCAAGTTACAGGTCGGGTTGCTGCGGTCCGGCTGGAGTAAAAAGGGCTGACAGATTGAGCCTCTGATGTACTTAAACAGATAAATGCACAAAGAAAGGGTCTCATTCAGATTCCTTTGGTAAAGTTGCAGTTGGGTGAAATGTGCTGCTTTGACTTGCAAACAGATCTAACCCACTCCCAGCAGGCTGCTGAGACTGCAACCTGCTTGGTGACAATGTTGCTTGAAAAGACACACAGCAGAGCTGCTGAGCCGCATAACACATTTATTGGATTAGTTTGTCATTGAAAATAATCAAATATATGGAATATATAATTACCATTTTGGTAGATTACCTGCTCCTGAAATGGTGACCATCACAAGACCCCAAAGATGGGTGGAGCACGGCTGGATGTGGCTGTAGAGACTCATTTGCTGCACTATTGATCACAAGTGACAACACTTTTCTGAAGCGACCTGCACAACCATTTAGGTCATTAAACAGGAATATATGTTTTTAAACTGCTGCATTTGAGCAGAACTTGTTTGGGAATATCTCGAAAAACAAACCAGTGAAAAAAGAAAGTTTTATAAAAGGGTTTATGAAATTTCACTTCAGTAGTTGTGTAGCAGCCTCATTTTCACAGTCAGACATAAACAGTTGGATTTCTTGCCTAAGCTTTTTTTAAAATACCTGTTTCGGTTGTATTGAGTCAGAAAGCCCAACAGTTTTGATCGTGTCATTCCCGTTATTCAGTAAAGGGTGCAGAAGAAAGGTTTCATATGAAAGCCTCCTTACTCTGAAAACAGTTGTTGCACCATAGGATGTGCGTACGCACAGAAATATTCGGATTTATAAAACCCTGCCCACGCACATCCTACGCATCTTTCCCTTAATAAATCACAACCAATTCTAAATGCAGCGCAGCTTTTGCGGCTTCATGACACGCCCATAGTTGCCCATAAATAGTCCGTGAAACGCCCACAAATGAATATTCATTGATTGCGAAACCATGGCAAACACTGAGAGGAAATGAAAAAAACGTAACTTCACTCAATGTGAAGTAGAAGTTATCGTTGGCGAGGTGGAAAAGAGGAGAAAAATGTTGTTTGGAGGGCACAGTGTGGGCATTACTAATGCCAAAAAGGCACGTGAGCGACAAACCGTGGCAGACGCCGTAAATGCTGTAGCCTCACAACGAGGTTGTGAGGCTACAGCAGCACGCTCCATAGGGGGGGGGGCCGGAGCGCCAGATGCATGGACCGGGTGACATGCGTGGTTCCTCCGAGTGCTCCTCTGTAACGCTGGGCCCAAACGCCCGCAGAGGTCCAACAGGACGGCTCGAGGAATCGGAACCGGCTCATAAGCCACTCGGCCTTGTTTGCCAACAAGTCTCCTTGCTGTCTAAAGATGCGTTCCCTCCGGATTCTTCCATTTGCCACATCTTCTAAGAGCACAAGATCAGCCATTGTGCGTCATTACGTATTGTGATGGGGCATTTTATTTCCATCCATTTAATTACATCTGACAAGCTACAGATGTCGGTAATAATCGACGTGGAAATGGGAAATTGATCAGCGCAAATGTAATTTCTTGTTGCTTTCTGAATGGTTGAGATATACGCCATACATTGTTTTATCAAAAATAAAACAAACTAAAGGCATATGTATGAATACCATAATTCCATAGCTTATGAAGAAATGTTTTGCTATGAAAACAACTTTCCCCAGTGGAAAATTAGTACGTCTGTCCATCCGCACCTATATCTGCTCCGCCAGACGGACACATTGACGAGAATATCAGTTTTGTACATTATTTCGTTCTGTTAACTATATTATTTATGAGGATGAATTGCACAACATGCCAATATTGCAGAACATATTTCACTTTTCTTTTTGCAAATAAGTGTTCATTTGAATTTCTGCTGTAATTTTCGTTTGATTGTTTTTGTTTGTTTCACTGCTGATCGATCAAACGGGTGTTGGTGTAGCTGTTAATTGTCAGACTTGCTTTGTGAAGTCTTCATGTTATTTCTGAGAGGCAGTATTGTCATTTTCACTTTCACGTGTTTCTTCCATCTGCTGACGGTGTCGCCGTTTCTCATTTCACCCGTTTTTGTGCGTACGCCTGGGTCAGAGTTTGCGTGAAGGATCGCACATTTTCCCGTCAAGTTTGCTTTTCATAAAAATCAACTATTGCGTAGAGAGTGGCGTACGCCTTCTTTGGTGCGTACGCAACGTTTATAAATGAGGCCCTTGGTTGTCTAGTTCTGATTGAACACAATCCCCACTTATCAGTTTGTCCCTCGTGATCAGAATATTTACAAACGGAAAGGCACTTTAGTGAATTGAGAAGGACGCTACCCACATGTACCTACCAAATCCAAGTCCCTGATTGGTTACAGTACAACCTGGTTTATGTTTCAATGGGTGTTCAATGGTCATGCCCCTCGTAAATGGAGCCCAAAAACGAACTTGCATAATGACATGTGAATGTGAGCGTTTCGAACGTGGAAGCCCAAAACATGCACATCCATGCGCTTACATAGACTTTTTATTGCAAGTGGTCGCTGGAATGCTTACAGGAAGGGGCAAGGTGGCTGGTCTACCTCATTAAGTGGCATCCTGTGATGACAACAACCCCTCCCTCAACACAAACAAGAAGGAAGCGGAGGAGACCTCATCAAACACTTTCCATCTGGGATCTGGAAGTGGAGAGAGTGAGCAGCTTCAAATACCTCAGTGTCCATTCCAGGCTCTCTCAACACCACACAGCTGGTTAGGCGACTCCTGGGGAGTGTCGTCCAAGATCCTCAGCACCTTCTACAACTGCAGGGTTAAAAGGACTAAGACCATCTGCATCACAGCATGGTAGGCAACACCACTGCTGCAGATCACAGCTGCCTGCAGAGAGGATCCCCAGGACGCCCTTTCTGTAGAGCATCTGTCACTGCAGAGTCCACAGAGGAGCTGCCTCTGGACCCCACCCACCCACCCACTGTTCACACGTTGGTCCTCAGGCTGGAGGTGCAGAAATGTGAAATACAAACTAGACTCAAGAACCCTTTGTTGACTGTTGCTATCAGACTCTGAACAGCTGGCAGGACTCAGATTCGTGCAATCATTCTGTCACACCACACTCTACTTCTGCACAATCATGTCCCCCTCACACACAATGCACATCGTACACTTTACAGATTGCTGTTTACTTTTTGGATTTCTCATTTTTTTTAGTATTTTAACTCATTGTTTTCTCTGTTTTTACACTCTATTTTGTGCTCTTTTTATTTATTACATTAATCAGTTTTATATTTTTATATATTCATTTATATACAGGGTGGCTAACAAAGTAAGAATTTGATTGGAATGAGAACCTGGCTTCTGTGTTGCATGAGAGAATCTGTTATCTTGAATAAATACAAAGGGCTCTGAACAGAAGACGTGTTACTAAAGATGTATGCATTCACTTTCCAAAAACCTCAACCCTTTTTTGATTTGATTTAATTTGAAATGGTTTATTTCAAGGAATCAAAGCAAGAATAATGCACAAAACAATACAATCAGCAGTTATACATTCATACAAAGACGTATCAATCTTAGTATAATGATGTACATCAGTGACTATTAACTCCTCAGTCTCTCCTTTTCTGTCTGGTCCAAACACTGACACAGTCAACACATTGAATGCAGATCTTCAGCATTTGTACCTGTTGTTTCAGGATTTTCATTTAACCAGAAGAAGAAAAACAGAATGAATGTTTTCTCATCTTGAAGACATTTTTAGATCAACATCACTATCTGCTTATGAACCTTTAGTAGTCATTTTTGGTTCTCACTCACTTATATTGAACACACCACCTCATTAAGAAGCTGAACACAAAGTTTGTGCTGACATCAGGGTGATTGCTGTTTACTAAATGTATCTTCTTGCAGTGCTTTTGTCCACTTTGTCATGCTGTTTGCCTGTTGCCCTGCTCTGCTATGTATGATAAACGTTTCATATTTATATCATGAACACTGAAATTACATTTTAGATTTAAATCCTATTAAAAGTAGCACTTCAACAGCCATCAATGCTCTGGTACCAACAACTAACTCAAGGATAGTTGGGATATTTAGACTGTCCATCAGAAATGAGCTGGGCTAAGAGAAGCAGTTTGACAAACTCTGGCTGTATTTTTAGGAATGCCAACGTTTAACATGTTTTTGTTTTCTGTCGAACATGAACCTGCTGGAAAAAAGGAGCCTGCACACTCACAGGTTATTTGAATCTACCCATTGTTATGTTTTAAAATGTAAAAAATAAAATAATAAATTGTCTGAATAAATCTCAACAGTTTAAAAGATTTTCTGTGAGGCCTTGAAGGTTTAGACTTGTATTAAACCAGAAATAATATATACAAATCGCGTTTCTTAGGAGGCCCAAAGTGCTTTACAGTCACAGTCCCATTCACCCAAACACACATTCACACACTGACAGCAGTGCTGCCAAAAACTGGCATTAACCATAGGCACCAGGAGCAATGTGGGGTTTGGTGTCTTGTCCAAGGACACTTCGACAAATGGGCAGGAATCCAACCAGCAATCTTCTAATCGGCGGTCGACCACTCTTCCTCTGCACCACAGCCCCAGGACCTATTTTAACGTGGCCCTGGTGTAGACTGGCAAACCATAAGGTGTAACTCGGCTTTGCCTAACAGTGTCTGGGATAGGCTCCAGCATCCTCAGAACCCTGAAAGGGATTCAGGGGGTTTGGAAAATGGATAGACGTGTTTTAATAATGATGATTGAAATTTATCGATCAATGATCTTTAAACTATAAAAAATTGTGCAGATACTGTTGCCACAGAAATTTATATTTATCAAATCTTTGAAATGAACTTCTATAGTTGGGAATTTTTGTCAGAATGTTTCAGGAGTTATGGATAAAAATGAAAAACAATTTGAGAACGCACGGGGAGTTGTTCCTTACCGCAAAGGGAAGTCCGAGGGCAGGGATGCCCAGTTTAGTTTAGTTTAGTTTAGCAATCAGCTATTGAATTCTATGACTTTATGTTCTTGATGATTCATGTTTATCATACAATTACCGGTATGAAGCCCATTGAGATGACTATTGTTTTAAAAATGGGCTAAATAAATAAAATTGAATTGAATTGGTCTCAAGCCAGCGGCTGGTAAAAGATTGAACCCATTGTTGTACTTTCATAACAACTTTTAGACATTTGGACATGATGTGAATTGCTAGCCTTTATGGAGAGGAGAGGAGAGGAGCTTTGGTTAGACACAGGTCATTTGGATTTTGCAAGCACTCAGATTATCCAGAACAATATATTCTGACAAATGTCTTGACCCTATAAATTTTCTGTCTCCACATTAGCTATTTCTAATTCCCCCCTCAGTTGAACTTTGGATAATTCCATTCTTCTCAAACACTTTTCCTCATTCCCCAAACATCACAAAGTTGAGTGGTTTTGCTGATTTATTCACAATGTCCTCTCCAGCTCTCTCTCTTTGCCCTTTTCTACCTCAACCTGAAATGTTTCATTCTGACATAAGTTTAGAAAATGTTGACTCTTCTTTCAGACATTTCTATTCCTAATTGCTTTCTCACACACGTCTGACACATTTTTCTTTTCCTACTTTCTCTGCTTTTGCTAATTGTTACTTCTGCAGCTTCAATCACAGCTTTCCTGTAATTCTTCTTCTCCCCACTCTATATTTTGAGTCATGTCAACCCTAAGGCCTCCTCTTTCACACGACACTTACATCGATTCCATCTCAACATCTACCTCCCTTTCCTCCCCTCTGACACCATCTCTGTGATCTCTCATGAAAACTGGAAAAGGATCACCAGTAAAGTCTGCTTTTCCCTTCCCTCCATTTACATCATATCATTTTAAACATTCATTTGTGTCCCGCGTCCATCATCAGTAGACGTTTCTATCAGCCTGAAGGTGCTCAGGAACCTCCTTGTTTGCATCTTTCCTCCACACAGTGTGCATTAAAATCCCCACATTACATGAATCCTCCCACAATCTGTGGTTCAGTTCAGATGATTTATGATTTAGCTGTTTGCAGGGATTACAATGACTGATTACTCAGATTTGCCCCTGACTGGTATACAATTCCTCTATTATGAACTCTGTTTGTTCTAATTGTTGCAAAATTCTAATTTATTTTGAGGAAGCTGACACAACTGCCTGCCGACCCAACCAGAGGCAAAGGCAGCAAATGACAGCAGGACTACCTGCCTTCTTCTTCCTGCTTTTTGGGTTGTCTAAAATGGTCAGTCATTTTAGACAACAGCGCCCTCAGTTGAGCAGCTCTTGGAACTGCATAGTTTTTCCAGGTGGTCGGGTTCTCTATTTTCTGCAATCTGTTCCAGCCTGGGAAGCAAACCAAACCTGATTGGAGGAGGGGGGCATCTATTATCATTCGTAGGTAGTAACACTGAAGGTCAATCCTCATAAACCATTTAAATCCAATTTCATTTGAGCAGAGCAGGATGGTAACGCTGATTTCCTTCATCTATATGAGGGAAAGTTTCTCTGTGAGTGTCATGCCTGTTTCCTGTTTTCTGAGTTCATACCAGTATCCCCATCAGTTAGTTAAAATAACATGAAAAGGGTTTTTCCTCTGAAACACAACCATCAAAATTTAAAACAAATGCAAGTTTCTTTAAAAAAAAAAGAAAGGTTTGTTATTGTTGTTATTTTATTTAGTCTGTTATTATTAAATGAATCAATGTGCTGGTCCAAGGCCCTGGGACAGACTGGTGACTTGTCCAGGGTGTCCCACAAGTGGCTGGGATAGGCTCCAGCAGCCCCGTGACCCCGAAAGGGACAAAACGGGTTTAGAAGATGAATGAATGAATGAATGAACAAGTAACATGATGTGTTTATTTCAGAAACAAACTTACAAAAAGTCTCTTTAGAAACGTTGAAACTAAAAGCTCGCTAAGAGGAGCCTCAGTTCCAGAGGATGAAACAGTGAGAATAAAAAAGACGTTCCTGTGCTTTAATCCCCACTGCCGTGATGACTGAGGGTGCAGGTCCCACTGCCGCACAGCCTCTCTGGGCTCTCACATTCGGGCCTCCTCAGGGGGGCGGTTAATGTGGTTCTGAAGGGCATGATGTAGGGGCAGCCACTTCTTTACTGAAGCTTTGATAGCAGCCATCCATCTGTCAAAAGATTGAACACACAAAATTGTAAAGTTGTGTCTGTCTTGGCTCTTTTTCAAACAAACACTAGAACTTTAAGGTGGATAAAGCAGAATATTTGGACCTATGGTCCCAGCTTCTTGAGCTCAGCATGTTTTGGGTTTGGACACCATCTAGTGTTCACAGATGAGATCTTCTGTTCTTTGAAGAAAATCATTTTGTGTGTTGTTTTTCTCTTTGGGGTGTAACTTTACAATCAATAAGGTCTGGTACATTATTTGTTATTGTGAGCCAGCTCTTTGTATTTGATAAGCTTTTATTTATTTAGCCCCTTCTTAAATGATCCCCTTCTTGAGGGGGAGGGGTTTATGAGTCTGAATGATCCCAGGAGCCATGTTTTTGGGGGCATTCCCCCCTGATAGGGTCTCCCAAGGCAAACAGGTCCAGAGTGACACTGTCGGCTGAACAGTGATGGAGAAAGTTTGTCAATAATTAACATTTTTAGAAAACGATGTGACTGTTCTCATGTGACAGCGGCGTAGTTTGTTAGTCAGCCTGCTTCAAGGATTCATCAGGGTTTTCCAAAATAGCAAAAAGGGCCTTCTGCTTAATAACAAGGCTGAGGTCAATCGTTTCCTGTGGGTCTTCAGCAGTTTTGAACTGAAGCTGCTATTTTGGTCCATTCTTCCACACACTTCTTCTCAAGAGCTGTGACGTTTTGGGGGTGTTGCTGAGCAAAATGGACTTTCAATTCCCCCTACAGATTGTCTATCGGACTGAGATTCACCCAAACCAAATAAGGGTTTCGGGAGCCAAATCATCAACGGTACAGCTGGCAGAAGAGGCGTTTTTCCCCCACAGAGCAGCGTGTCTCACACTGTAAGATCAAAACATAAAGCAGCAGCAGTTCCCGTGAATCTGATCCTCACCGTTTATTCTCTGCAGGATTCTCAGCACAGATATAGAAGGTCTTAAATTCATCCGATGGAGGCTTCAGTTCAATGGTGGACTTCTTAGATCCATGTGGCTGTTCTCGTACAGTGTAACCCTGAAGGTACAGCCCTCCTGGAAAGGTGCAGATATGACCATTAAAATATAGAACTTTGATTCATTTATGACAGATCTAGTTTATAATAGACATAAAACAGAATTTTTTTCCAAAGGAGCATTGTTTTCATTCGGAAGCTGTGGGAGAATGGGCTTTCCGCGGCTATATTCATGGCTGTCAAAAATAAAGTTGGATGTATTCCCAAATACCTATAGGGAACAGCAGAACTATTCTCATCGCTTTCTGTTTTTACCATTGAACAAAACTTAAGGAGCTCTTTAATAAAGTTTAAAAGTGGTTCACAATCACAGACATCACGCAGCTGATCCTGAAGGACATTGGAAAGCTTTCACTCCTATTAATTAAAGAATGTTCTGGATGGATGTGATGCCAATGAGCCCCCATGTTCAAATGTATATGGATACCGGTATGTGATTTAAAAACTTGGTTATTCAGGAAGACTAGCAGAAAGATGCAAAACAAATACATTATTAAGAATAGTTTCATGAAAATTCAGGGTTTTCAAACAGGGTCTTCTACGGAGCCCGTGACCTGGCATGGGTAAAAAAAACACAAAAAAAACATGAATTTGTTCCTAAAGAAATTGTAATTTGTTCCCTCCAAATAATAGTGACCTTTCACACGCTCCGTAATTTCAACCGGAAGTCAACTTAAATGCTTTCGGCAACACATTTACTGTAAATAATATAACTGGTTCAGAGCAATAATATAACCAGCTGGACGGAAAAAACCGACAGCCGGAGCGGCATAGCGATCTCCACCAGTTCCTGACCTCTCATTAAAAAAAATTATCCAAGGGGTCCAGTAACTAGTTTAATATAACTTCAAAGCTGCTTTGTTGACGAAAATACAAACATGCAGGATAATAGATTGGGAGGTGGCGGCCAAGATGCTGAGTATAAAAAGTAACTGTCTTTTGAGAAAAAAAAAATGAGGTCAGAACTCAATACATAAATATCTTAACGGCCTTGGGCCTTTTTATCTCTCAGACCTTTTAGTACGATATAAACCTTCACGGACCCTGAGATCCTCCAGAACTGGTCTTCTTACCATTCCGACTGTAAAAATCGAAACCTAAAAAGAGGCATCTTTTCAGCACTACGGCCCTCTTTATAGGACGGTCTGTCAGAAGACTGCCGCAGAGAGAAAAGATACTTTTTAAGAAAAGCCTCAAGAATCACCTTTTTAACCCTGCTTTAGCTAATTTGATTATTTTTTATCAATTTTGTATTCATCTTATTATGTCTTGTGAGTATACATGGGATTCATAAGTAATCTTAATATACCTTATTTTAATGTTTTGTTCTGAAACTGTTTATTGCTTTTATCTTTTTTTTACTTTTTATTAACAGTTTTAAATGTATCTTATTTGTACTTCCACTGCTTCCTTAGCTGGATCCTCTCCCTCTAGGTCGGCTGCTGGTCATTCGCTGCAGCTCTGAATGGGGACCTGCATGGCCACTTTGCTGTGGGGGGGTTGGGTCCCCGACTGTGATGCTGCATTTGGCTGACCATGTGGCTATCCGCTGGGGGGGTCCCAATTATCAGTGTTTTCACCAACAACATTGGGGGGGGGGGGGGGGGGGGGTATTATTATTTTCTTTTTTGATTATTGTACTTCTTTAATGTTTTTTTGTTTTTGTGGATAGGACTTCGCATTCAATTCTGTATGAAAAGTTAAGATTGATTGATTGATTAATAGATTGATTGATTGATTGATCCATTCTCTGTGTTTGTGTACATGTGAGAATTGTGCAGACTACAAATCATGCATGTGAGAGTAATACATTTACGAGTAAAGCATGTTATGATCATGTATGTTCAAATCGTGAATTAAAAAAACTGTGAATGTGAGAATGGTGCAAGGACTTAAAAACTACGCATAAGAACTGTGCATTATGGATGTGAAAAAAGTGTATTCAACAATTGTAATTGTAAGAATGCAATCTAACTTTTTTGTCTTGCTTAATGAGCCTTGTAGTTCGGTGCCCCCTATTTATGACAGAAGGTCAAAAATGGACCATTTATTGACAGTGTGCCCTCTAATGCGGAAAATACAGTAAAGTAGTGCATGTTAGTATCATGCATGTGCTGCGTTACTGCTGAGTCTTTTCCTGTTTGCGAGACATCTTAAACATCGCATGACCTGCTTGATCTGCCTACCTTGTGCATGGGTGGCGCGGATGCCGCTGTACAAGTAAAGGCAGGCATCTTTCAGGATGCAGTAGTGTTGGACCCACATGTCCTTGCTCCTGTCCATTTTATGCAGCAGCCCCAGACAGTCTGGGCTCTTCACAGCCAGGGGAGGCAGGTTTGAGTTGTGCCGCGTCACATCGACCCAAACATGGTCCTGAAACATAAATGTTACCATCGTGAGGTTACTAACTTTAATCATTTAGCCTTTTGAGCCGTCACACTGATGTTACCTGAGTGATGGGGAGGATGGCTTTCTCCATGGCTTCCAGCCACCTGCAGTCAAAAAGACCTGGTCAGTGGAAACACCATGTCTCAAAAACAGTGTGAAGCTCTGATGGTTCAGAGCTTCTGATTGACCATGTTTTTGAACTTCACCTTTTCCTTTCCTGGTTAGAGGTAGCACACAGAAGGAACACTCGAGTCCCGTACTGAGGCCGACACTTGAACACAAACGGCTTTCCCAGTGAATCATCAGGACCCACTTCAGCCCCTTCCAGCTTCACTGATGACAGCGGATACCTCTTCCCTTCATCCTGCAGGAGCAAAGGTTCAGCTCAGGAACTTATTGTCAGACTTGGGGTCATCTTTGAAGGCTCAGAAGCTCACCCGTTTGTGTTTGTAGTAGTACAGGCAGCAGTCATGAGTGAGAACAAACCACCTCTTCCTCCAACCTTTGATCAAACCAGACTGTGTTCGCTTGTGCAGATAACCACGGCACGGTGGCCTTGGCGTGTTCGGGCCTCGACCAATGTCTGATCCGATGGTCAGCGTGAGAACATCTGGACCTGCAGGGCCAACAGCATTACTGTTTGTCTCCAAGTGAAAGCTTGACTGAAAAGGATGCAGGTGACCTGTAGATTCGCAAATCTGCAGAACGGCAAATCTGGAAGTGGAGTACCTTGTCTGGCTAAATTGGCAGCCTCAGAGTGAGGGATGCTGGTGACATCAACTCCATTAACAGCAAGGACGTAGTCTCCAACCATCAGGCCCGCTTCCTCAGCAGCTCCATCTGGAACCCAACAATTAGAACCAAAGTTTATAAACCAAACAAGTTCTTTGATCCAAAAAGTGATTCCAGAAACCCAAATTCCTTCATAAACAATAGGCTGTACAATCTTATTTTCCTCTGAGCTGACCTGACTGTTTAGAGACAGAATTTTCTGTTGTGGACTCAATTGTCCTTGTAAGTAATGAGTAATTTTTCCTGTGGGTGTTGCTATATCATATTTGCTGCCAATCATAAATACAGGTTAGTAGCTGTTGAGTTTTAGACTCAAGGAAAAAGGGTATTGACCACTGTTGCAGGAAATGGAAGAATTCAAGTGAATTCCAGTTTGATGATGTTAACAAAGAAAAAGATCAAATGCAACTTTGATTGAAGCGAAAGACTTTCATTTTGTTGGTCGGGCTGGGAAATGACAGTCTGTACTACTGCGTCAACCAGGTCAATCTTGTTTCGCCCACCTAAGTAGTCTCAACTGCTAGACTTAGCTCGTCAAGTTCTAAACCTAGCTGGTCAAGTGCTAGACTTAGCTTGTCAAGTGCTACACATGGCTCGTCAAGTGCTAAATATAGCTCGCCAAGTTCTAGACTTTGTTTGTCAAGTTAAAGACTTAGCTTGCCAAATTCTAGAGTTGGCTTGTCAAGTTTTAGACTTAGCTCGTCAGGTTATGGACTTAGCTCATAGATTTATTTCGCCAAGTTCTGGTCTCAGCTTGACAAATGCTAGATTTAGC
Organism: Oryzias latipes; assembly: GCF_053564925.1. Classification (NCBI taxonomy): domain Eukaryota; kingdom Metazoa; phylum Chordata; class Actinopteri; order Beloniformes; family Adrianichthyidae; genus Oryzias; species Oryzias latipes. The sequence continues at coordinate 3,702,730 of NC_136248.1, forward strand.
TCGCCAAGTTGTAGACTTCGTTAATCAAGTTTTAAATTTAGCTCCTCGGGTGCTAGACTCAGCTGGTCAAGTTATAGATTTAGCTCACCAAGATCTTGACTTGGCTCATCAAGTTTTAGACTTAGCTCGTTAAGTGCTACAGTTAGCTCATCAAGTCCTAGACTTGGCTCAACAAGTTCTAGACTTAGCTCATCAAGTGGCAGACGTAGCTGCTACAGTCCTCATGACAGTTTACACATCAGACCAGCGCCAGAGCCGCTTTGGTGGGTAACCTTTCCTCACATCTTCATATTCCCATAAGTCCGTTTGTGTTATCCCAACAACTTCTTGCTCATCCTTGATAAGGCTGTTGAAGCGGTTGGAGCTACAGTGATGATCGTACGGCAAAAATACTGTTATTATTTTGGGAAAATCTGCAAACACTGCCTTTATTGTGAGTTTGGTTCACATAAGCTGTGAAACAAATGAAAACTTCAGGTAGCTGTACCCTTTACCAACCACAACACAAACATTGCGCTAACCAACAACCTTAGAACTGTCTCAGTTGGGCTCCACTTACTTGTGTCCACCTCCGTGACAACAATTGGTTTGGAGAACTGAATCCGAAACCCCCACGGATACTCGCCACTGCCTTTGTTGATCCTTACTGTCCGCTCTCGAACTGGGCAGAGGAAAACTATCAGAACCTCATGTATGTGGAAAGCCAGAGACAGTTGAGCTTATCTTACTGGAGATGGGCCGAGTTCTGGTGCTGAGGTTAGCACGGATGGGTTCTGAGCTATCATCATCTCCCCAAAAAATCCAGGCTATTGAGTAGAAGGTCTCTGTGTAGAAGCCCCGGTCCTCTTGCTCCTGTAGAGCCAGGTCTGCTGAGTGGGTGTCCTCCGATACTGCAGGAACCACAGATAAGAAGGAAACATCCCACATTTCAGGGATTCTGATTTTCCAAACTTCAGCTTTGACGTTATTTTTAGTTGCACTATTAAGGATCCTTTCAAAACTCTCTTTGCAAATGTTTATACATTTTTACATCTCATTGGTTTATTATTTCACTAATACATTTTACAGTATGATAACTGCTTCAGAATAATATGAATTTCTTCAAAGCACATATGGATTATTAATGTATCTCTATACAAATGTGTCTAAATGTGTAAATAGCGTAAATTCAAAATTGAATAGAATTGAATCGAGAGGATCGAAAGAATCAAAAATATCATGAATGAAACCGATTCAGGCTCTCGTGAATCGAACTGAATGGATTCTGGAAAGCATTGTTGATATCCAGCCCATCCAATTGTAACTTGCCATGGTGTTTTTGTGTAACCCCCCCCCATAGTGTAATGTGTTACACTATTTTTGCCCTAAAATTCAAACTGATAATTGAATCTGTCAGCCTCTCATTACGGCCAACTGCAAACATTTGCTAAGTTCAATTGCGAGCCTGAATTGCATTTTAAAATTATTTATGGCAAATGCATTTTTAAAGTGCAAATAGAATTGTCAATCGAGAATTGAACACTACTTTATGGGTGAAACAAATGTTCATATGAGGGTCACATTCCTGTGTGTTTCCCAGCATGTTCTCACACTACCTGATCCAGGTTGTCAGCCGTGAGCATGGCAATGATATCTGGAAAACATGCAGACGCTCCGGCCTTTTAAGGCCTGGAGTTGACTCACAGTGACAGTTTCTGAGACATTTTTGGGTCCTGGTGTTGTGCAAAGGGTCAGAGAGGTCCATGTGGATGAAGAAGCCTGTTATGTCATCATCAGGTCAGACTTGTGGGAGCCTGATCAGACTCGGAGTCCATTACAGAGAACCAAGATTGCTCTTTACAGAGCCGCAGTAAAAATATGGGACGTGCATACGATGACCATTGCTATGGTTACAACAGCACCTTTGTTAGTGTGCCACTGCATCTGAACGTGATTGTCTGCATCACAATATTAGTTTTCTCTGTTCTCCTGTCTATTTAAAGATGGCTGAATTGCTTCAAAGAGTCTGGTATTCGCTGCGTTCAGGAACGCTCGGTGTCTGTGGGCAGCGTCAGCGTGGACAGATGGGTGCAGACATTACCAGACTCCTCGGTAAGGTCACTGGTGAAGGAGCTCCCTCCTGCAGAGCTCGACTGCTTGCTCTCTTTGAAGAGTTTCCTCCTCTTGGCCCAGTGCTCGGACACGTCTCTGTCTTTGTGAGGTAGAGGCTTCAGATGCTCTTTGCTCTCAGAAGAAGCTGAAAGAGTCATGAAAGAATGTTAGGATCCCTTCACAGAACCGACTTGAAGGAAATCCAGGCTTTAACTCACATCTGTGCAGAGTGTGTGCACGGTTTGCCGTGTCCACTTTGATGGACAGCTGTTTTGGGGGTTTGTCTGGAGCTGTGTTTGGGTCTCCCGCTCCTCCTGGATCCTCCTGCAGCTTCTCAGACGGTCTGCTGTCCACTCCTTCAGCTGACGCTGTGATCTCATTCCTGTTTGAGGAGTTCACGTCCGTGAGTGTGCAGCTTCCCGGGAACAGCCCAGCGTCCGCTTGCTGGAGGGGGTCCTGATGCTCTCTACTGGTTTCTGTCTGGACTGAGAACCCTGAATGGGGATTTTCTAGGTTTGCCACCTGCAGGGACATGAAGGGCTGACTGTCCAGCATCTGCTCTTCTGAGCCACTGCAGGATGGAGGAGTAACTTGGATGGCAAGCCCCCAATGATTGCCCCCACCTCCCTGAGGGTCCTGGTACTCATACTTGGTTTTTTGGTCGATAGCTTCAACGTTAAAGGTGTCTTCATCTGGAGGACTGTCCGCTTCCAGGTAAACGGTCAGGATGCTGCTTCTATTTTGCTGACTGAAGGTGTCAGGATTTTCATCCCAGGTCCTCATTTGGAACGGACTGACGAAGAGCCCCCCCCGTTCGAGCCCATCTGGGTTTTCTGAGAAAATCTCCAGGCTTTCTCTGGTTTTTGAAGACCTGCCGCTCCATTTTTTAACCCCTCCCAGCCCCTCGCTCAGGTAAGGAAGAGAGCACATGATCAAGGAGGAGAAGGACTCGCTGAGGGGCTGCGGGAGCTCCTCCTGAGTCAAAGAGGGGCCCTGGGACACCCCAGGAAAGGTCTGTCGTCTTTGCTGCAGAAGGGAGCAGAATCTGTGCTCCACTGTGGCGATGCTGTTGTTTCTGACCCAGGACCGGCGCCTCTGACAACAGATGAAGTCTGTGGTGAAGCTGGACCTGTTGGTGGACAGGGACGGTCTGGGGAACAGGGAATCGTAGTTCTCGGGCTCTGACAGCTGAGCTGAGGAAGAGCCCTGATCTCCACCCTCCTCCCCCTGAACAGGACACATGCCTACCGGCATGGTGCTGTGGGTGGGGTAGTGGAAGAGCCTTTGCTTGAGCACAGGACTGTGAGCGGCGATCCTGAAAGAGGCCAGTTCTCCTGTCAGGTCCTCCAAACTGCCGTAGGGGACGTCTGCAAACTGTGGTGGTGGGGGGATGTCCCAGAGCTGGTCTGGGCTGAGGTTCTCTTCTGCCTTTGTGTTTGTGAGGAGCATGAGGTCTGCAGGGCGGTGCTGATGAAGGTAATGTCTGCAGCAGGGACACTCCTGCGGACTGAAGGAGACGCCCGTGTCTGTGCAAGCGTCTGTTGTGAACGTGTAGGAGGGGGGGCCCACTCTGATACTGTGCTGCCACCTGCCGTCACATGACTCGTTGTCAGGAGTGGAAGACCACACCGTTGGCACGTCGGCTCTGCTAATGTTCGACGCAAGAGAGGACTCTGGGATTCGTGGACCCAGCTGAAACCTTTCCTGTATTTCCAGGGTCACATGTACCCCACTGCTGTGGACCCTGAAGGTGTTGGTGACCTCATGTGGGGATTCTCCCCCTGAGGGTTGGTGGGACTGCAAGAACGTGACCTTGGAGGAGGGGTTTCCCAGATCAGAGACTGACACAGATGTGACTATTTTCACCGCCGCCTCCTCCAGCCGTACGGTTTCTGAGTGAACTCTCTCACAGCCTGGAAACAGAGTCCAGCCACAGCCGTGCTTGAACCTTTTCCCCTCAGGGGGGGCGCTGCTGTCAGCTTCCTTTTCCTCAAATCCCAGAGGAATGTTCTCCTTTCTGAGAGAGTCAGTTTCCCCCTTTTCAACCACATCATCCGAGCAGCAGATGCTGTTGCTTTGCTTTTTGAAGATGTATGGAGACAGACTCTCTGCAGGAATGTAAGAAAACATGCATGGTTACAGCTGACAGCTTCAAATCCTTCGCCTACACAAATGCATTTCCTGTGCAAAATTGCTGCCTTGTTAAACCTTTTTGCCGTTATGATTAACCTGAATCCAGCATAAAAATGCAGTCATGCAGCTGAACATCCCAACAGACCCTCAGACCTGAAAGACCATCTGAACCTTTTATGCTGAGTCATGCTGCCTGTGGGAGTTATGGAAGCTTTTCAGTCTGTGCCAGCGTCATGCATCTACACCCAAACTGTTTCCAACAGTAAAAAATGTGAACAACACTGGGCTAACGTGGGTCCTGAAACGCCTTTTCATAAAAAATAAAAAACAGTTTTATTATGTGGAAAAAGGTTCTGAAGTTATGGCTGAAAAACAACACAGGATCACAAAACATGTTGAGTTTTTCTCCACACAGTAAACTCACAACTTCATTTAACAGAACAATGCAACAAAGATAGTAGTCTATAATAGAGGAAATGTATGGCCTCGTGCCTCGACTGCATTAAAAACTCTGAACTGGTTCTCTGATTCTTTTTGTCATTCAAAATTGTAAATGTTTTTCACTGGAATGTCTGTTAATACAAAATGTTCGATAAAGAAAAGTGGGGGAAAAACAACAACTCTCAACTGGTTCCTCTGCCTCAAAAACGGAAGCAGCTCATTCACTGAGCCAGTAGGAGCTGCTAATTTAAACAGACCAAAAGGTTTACGTTTTATAAAGATTCAAAAAGAAATGTACCTGTAAAGTACGGTAAGAGCTATATTCCAAATAACTAAATACAATATGAACAGAAAAATAAAGAAAAAAGAGGGAAATGTAGTGCAAGTGTCCAAGAACTGACATGAATGAGGTTGGTATCCTTTTGAGCTTTGAACGGCTGACATAAGAGGTTAAGAGCCACACAAGTGACGAAAAAAGCCCAAATAAGAGTTCTGAAGCTCATTCGATGGGGATTTGATCTGCTGTAAGCAACAGGGGTTCAAAGAATAATCAACAAACCAATTTCTATTCCTATGAGCCAACCAGATCGATCTAAGGCAAGATTTTCATCAAATCGAATTGACCTGTGAAAATATAAAAAAGTTTCAAAATAAAAGAAATTGATGAAATCAATATTGGAAAATACTATTAGGTTATTGGTTACTTTATATTGTTCCTAGGTGTGCATGTGAGTGTGCATGGGTGTGTGATTGTGGCCCTGCGACAGACTGGCGATCTGTCCAGGGCATCCCCTGCCTTTGCCCACCAGTGGCTGGTATAGGCTCCAGCAGCCTTGTGACCAAAACGGGTTTAGAAGATGAATGAATGAATGAGGTTCAGTAGGTTAATATGACTATGACATAAAAACCACGAAGTGCATGACGGTGGACAAACAACACATGTGAGTCAGCAAAAACCATCATTCCAGTCCAATGTGTGGAAACACAAAGTCATGTGACCATCCAGTGTCTAGAATGTTCTAATGTTCCCTTTGGATTCTTTGGATGTGGAAAAAAAACAGTGGGCTGAACTTTAGGAAGCTAAAATGTGAATGGATCCATTTTTTTCCATCCATCCATTTCCTAAAGCCGTTTTGTCCCTTTTGGGGTCACGGGGCTGCCGGAGCCAAACCAGGCCACCTGTGGGCGAAGGCAGGGGACATCCTGGACAGGTCGCCAGTCTGTCGCAGGACCATGTGATTGGATTTGACATTCATTCTTGTTTACTTGTTTGTTTGGACACATATTTCATTTACACTTGATTATCTTGAAAAAAATCCAAGGAAACTGGAAAACTTCAGCTGTTTAGTAGCAGGAATTTTTCTCTCAGTCACACTGGTTGAAGTTTTGGATAAAGATCCCCTGGATCCATTTTAGGTCAGAGAATCAGATTGTTCAAAATGTACCAATATGGACTACAAATCATATTGTCAACCACAAATTATGATATGAATTGTTGTTAACATGAATTGCTACACCTTTATGAAGCAATCAAACTGACAATGTGCAGAGATGTTCTTCATGAACTGGAACATGTTTCTGCAGCTTTCATCCTCTCAGCAGACTCTGGAGCATCGGACCTCCCTGTTGTCAGGATAGTTTCTGTCTAGCTTTGTCTGAACATTTGCAAGAAATCTGTCCTTCACAGAACCATTTTAACTCCATATGCGTCTTCCACAGCTCCCTTGTTGAATTTCTTTGTGCGGCTCCTTGAAGTGACTTAAACAACCCAAAGTGACCTAAGATAGAACCAGGCTGTAAACGGATCAGGCTGGATTTAAACGGAACTGTTCCGGGTGTAGCAGGCCTGTGAGGTGTGGAGAAAAACGTGACAGAGTTTAAAAGAGGATTAGTCTGCACTCACGTTTGCTGCTGGTGGAGCTCTTCCTCCTCCTGCTGCTCCTCCTCCTCCCTCTTTTGCTCATTCTTAAACCTAGGACGCCAATGCTGAAACAAAAAGCACAGAAACCTGCGTGTTTTCCCCGAAGCCGTGACTTTACATCGAAGACATTCTGTGTGTGGTCTCCACTCCACATTTGAACACACAAACTCAGGACTGATCTCCATGGTTTCGTCATGAAACTTTTGTGCGTTTTCAACGAGCCTCTGCATTATTTTCAGATCAGCTGCACCATGAAAAAGTCTCATGAACAAACCTTCATTCCGTCTGCCATCAAAAACTGATCAAGTGTTTCAGTTTTACTCTAAAACAAAACATTCAAACACTCAATAATCAGATATTTACAAATGTAAACAACAGCAAAGAAACTCAGTTGGAGCCCCGTCTGTCTCACATATATATTTTTCCCCTATAAAAGCAGCCGACTTACCTGTGGGTGATGTTTGTTCTGCTCCTGCAGACCCTGAAGTCAGCTGTTGCTGGTCCCGTGGCTCATGCTGTCTGCACGTCTCAGACTGCTCCACTTCTTATTGTTACTATTCTCAACCCTAAGCTGCTTACTGCAGAAATCCCTGAGCTCAGGTGAGGCTGGGTTGTTTATGCAGCCGCTCTTCATTGTCTGCTGATAAATGATGACATCTTCCTCAGAGACCAAACTCAAAACCCATTTTTCTACCCCCTTACATCACGGTTGTTATTTTTTAAACATGCTCCTTATTGTAGAAGCCCAGGTTCTCTGGTTTTTTTAAAAGTGTACTTTCTCCATCTTTTCTGAGATGAATTTATAGGACAAAGAATTACATTCAGACCTTAAACATTTATCTTATTAAAATAAAATCTCCCCTAGATTTGACAGTGAGTGTGTATGGGTGTGTGATTGTGGCCTTCCGACAGACTGGCGACCTGTCAGAAGGCAGGATGTTCCCTGCTTTAGCACGAGTGGCCGGGATAGACCCCAGCAGCCCCGTGACCCCAAAAGGGACAAAACGGGTTTAGACGATGGATGAATGAACGAAAATAAAATATCCAGCTAAACACTAGTTTCATTCTTTCCCTGCTCCAGAAATGTCAGGCTGTTCTGGTTTCTTTTCATCTCTTTGCAGTTCATTTAAACAGCTCCAGTTTGCTGCACTTATTTCCATCTTCTGCCCAGAGAAGATGCTGCAAAGTCCTTGTAAGAGAAATCCCCCAAAAATCCTCCTTTCCACCACTTTTTCCTTAGTTCTTCAGCAAACGTCAGGTCTTTAAGGAGAGAAGACATTAATTATTCAAATTGAGACATAGATCTATCTGCAAACAAAATTTCTGCAGTCATATAAATGAATATTTCACTTCAATTTAACTACGAATGTGCAAAGATGGACTCCATCATGAAAGCATGGACTACGTGCAAAACACTCGAAGCATGAGAAGAGGTTTAAAATAACCTTCAGTCAGATCTCTTCACTAAGCTCTTGGCTTACCGTTCCTCTTCTCTTTGGGGTCCTTCGCCTTCCACCGGCGCCCTCTGCCCCCAGCCAGCCCCCCTGCCTCCCGCCGGCGCACCCCACCTGTCTGTCCCGTGCTGGACCCTCTGCAGGACTCTCTGGTGAGCTGCCCTGAGGATCATGTGGGAACTTTTGGGTGGTCCTGTTCAAGGTTAAGGGTTTGGTAACCCAGTGTGGATTTCTGAAATTACTGAAACTTGTTCAGGATCAGAAAAGTAACAGTAAAGCTCTGGTTTTAGTTTTTTAATAGTTTGTTTTCTGTTTGAGTCCCGGGCTGTACTTTTGTTTGTTTTTGGTCTAAAACCTATGGGGAGAAAACCGCCTTACCCTATTTGTGTTTGTGTGTTATATTTGATTAGTAGCTCATACGATTATTTTTTTGCGTAACTGTGTGTATTTGCAATTCGTCCACACGTGCACTCAAATATCACGAATATACAAATATAAAGTTTCACATGCACAACTTGAAGTTACTGCAGCATTAAAATAAATCATAATGGATTCTGCGCATACAAATCATTAAATAGTACGCACCAATTGCCTGATACACAGAGACAAAACCACATTTATGCACAGGTCAGAGTTCCAACCTGTAACTATGACCTTGTTAAATTGAATCGGTGAATTCAATAGGGGCCTAAGTCCAAGAGTTTTTTTTTTCCAGGAAATGATTTGAATTGCATAGCTTAAAGGGAGGCTATACTAAATGATTAATACTTTACCCAGATTTAGCACCAGTTCATAGCTTACAAATACTATAATATGAAGCACCTCACTTTTATAATATCAGAGGACTAGCAAACTAAAATCTTTAGACTTGGGCCCTTCTTGAATTAAACAGGGGCGCTGCCATATTGGATAACTAGTGCTGAGCCAGTTTAGCTCGTGCTGGTTTGCGGCGCCTTCCGTTCGTGAAACCCGGGTTCGACTCCGGGCTGCTCCCTGTTCCCTTCTCTACCTCTGCCGGTTCCAAGCCCGGCTTGAGAAGGTTGCGTCAGGAAGGGCATCCGGCGTAAAAACATTGCCAAAATTTACCATGCGACTTGTTTGCTGTGGCGACCCCTGATGGGAGAAGCCAAAAGTGGAAGAAGAAGTGCTGCCATCTATGGGATAAAGCTAAACCCATGCAAGAGAGGCCCAAGTCCAGGAATTGGGCCTCTCTTGCACTCAATGCATTTTAAATGCCATGCATATTCAATACATTACAAAGGACTTGGGACTTCTTTGCACATAATCAGATAGCTTTTCCCTTGAAGACCGTAGAACATAAAATATCTCTATTTTGAAAAATTGTGCACTTGGGCCCCTTTTGAACTGACCCATTCAACTGAAAGACTAAGGCAGTTCTGATGGCAAAATGGGTCCTAAACCCAGTATTATTACGGTGAATCTAGTAAACTGACCGGTGAGCGTATTTTCCAATAGAACAGTATCTTGTGACCACTGTTGGCTGGAAGTTTGGTTGTAGCGATCTTTAGGTACCAGTACCCAAGATGCATTAACGTTACTGCTAAGGTAACCTTTGTGTCACAGTGATGCAGCTTTAGCAAAGATCGAAGGAAGAGCAGAGTCATGTGATCCATGAGCAGACAGTCTTTGTGAATGGGTGCTAGCAGGCCTGTGTCTTGCTACAGGTGTACTAGGCGACTGTCTAGGGCCCCCAAGCCACCAGAGGGCCCCAAAGCTGAGTGGCTTCTGAGGAGAATGAAAATGTCAGTTTTTACCTGTAGTTATTTCCTGTGTTTATCAAACCCCTTTGTTGATTAAAAATCACTGTTTGCAATAAATACAACAAACTGCAATGATACGCTGTGCTGTTTTTTGGCATTATTCTGTCTCTGAATCCCAGAGTCACACAGTCATTGATGTAGCCACCAACGCCCTCAGGTAGGGAGTGGTTGACAGCTGGGGGTTAAAAACAAACACCGTGATGACATTGAGTTATATCAGCGTTGTGAAAAATGCTAAAAACTGATGAAGAAAATGAGATAAAGTTACATTTTGTGGCTGTAGAGGTGGAAGTGAAAACGTTGTCCTGCTGGCCGCTAACGTTGAAAACCTGCGGATGCCACATTCTGTCACAGTAGCATGGGGAAATGACCGAGGACAGACTCAGTGGAAGTTATTTTCACACTTAATGTTATTTCAGCTTTATTTAGGATTATTTACTAAGCTTATTGTGTGTTTTATTGGCCACTTACTAGAAGTTTACTAATGTTTAAAAATTCAAAGAAAGAAATATGCAAATACTTCATTAAGAATTGTGTTCACTATTTTAGACTATTGTTGCAGTGGATCATTTATCTTAATCATTTAATATTTTAATTAGTACAGTGTGTAAACTAAGCACTGCAATCACAATGTATTTAAAAAAACACACACAATTAACATTAATTTTCTTGTGTTACTGCAACATCACCGGAATAATAAAATAGGAATATGCACTCGTCATTTTTTCGCTTGATGATCTAATAAGCTTTGCATCTGCAGGAGCAATTCTGTAATATTTTGGAAATCCAGACATTGAGCCAGAGGGACCTCCTGAACAACCTGAGTGGGAAGCTCCAGTACCATCAGTCAAGTACATCCTCTTGACTAAGAAGGTCCATGACCGTCTTGTTCCTCAGAACCCACCTCTGATCAGAAAGGTCCATGACATTTAGCTTCCTGACATGAAAGCATCATATGCACATTTCGATGGCAACCGATCCCCGCTCGCGCTTCCCATTCCCCAAACTACCTCTTTCCCTACTGCAAGTGCCTTTTCTGGTGTTGCTAACTAGTGATAATAATCCTCCAAAGCTGGGTACCAGTACCCAAGATGCATTAACGTTACTGCTAAGGTAACCTTTGTGTCACAGTGATGCAGCTTTAGCAAAGATCGAAGGAAGAGCAGAGTCGTGTGATCCATGAGCAGACAGTCTTTGTGACAGGAAGGTTTGATTCAAATTGACCTGTGAGCATCCTCTCCACTGTAGCATTCAAATGTTTACATATTGGGAAAGAGTCACATTAAAGCAGATCTGTACCACTTTTCTAAATCTATTCACACATAAAGTTGTTGGTTGTTGAAAATGTGGTAAAACATCAAGAAAAGCCAAACAATGTAAAACCCCTAAAAGTCAGAGCTCAACTTTCCAGCAGCCTTTTGCCGAAGATCTAAGATTGCGACCACGTGCATAAGGAAAGAGGAGATCAGCTATACGTATATTTAGGGGCCAGACCAAAGTGTGTTTTAAAAGCAATCATTAAAATCTTAAAATCTATTCTAAAATGGACTGGGAGCCAGTGCAGAGACGCTAAAACTGGACTGATATGATCTCTCATTCTGGTTTTGGTTAGGAGTGTGGACTAACTGGAGTTTATACACACTCTGCTGTGAGAGGCATGTGCAGAGTGTGTTACAATAGTCCACACAAGAAAATATATTAAAAATATAAATATGTTACATATTATATTAGTCAACTGCAGAAAACTTTGAGCCATCCAGGTTTTAATGTCAGCAATGCAGCTATTTAGATTCTTTCAATAATGATGTCATCTCTGCTCCAGAACAGCTTCTGCCTGTTGTTAGCTCCACCAGTGTTAACCCTCATCTGATGTGGCGTAGAGCAGTGATGTGTCAACTCAAGCAACTCTCACGCACTTAAATTCAACACTTTAACAGTGAATTTAACTCGACACTGAGTTTGGTGTCCTACATGTTTTCCAACCAACCTGCCTTTGATGCTCTTTGTTGGCTAAACACACCTGATCCAGCCAATCAGAGGCAGATAAGGGAGAGTTTCTGGAAAACCAGCAGGACACCGGCCCTTGAGGCCTGGATTTGGGCACCTTTGAAAACATATTAGACCAGGACAGAGTTTGAGCAACACTCTTCGTAGTAGAACTTTAACACAAAGAGTGTTGAATTTGTATAACACTAGTTTGAAGTCAAAAATTTGTATATATATTTGTATGTATATATTTAAATGATCTACATTTAAAAAAGTGTTATGTTACCATAAATAGAAATCTTTTATGATTTAGTTTGAAAAGTACTCCTATCAATAATGAATGAATAAAGTATCACATGACTCATACCAAGAAAAACACACATAATGCTGCTTGAAATGAGCTTTATTTGAGACACATACAGCACACAAAAGCATTGCTTTGCAAAAACCATAGCAAAAGTTGGAAAACAGGACAATGTGGTACAATGTATGTTGAAACAGAATGCATTGAAATGATCATTAAAAATAGTCTTCCACACTACAAATCAAAATAAAAGCTTTATAATGATATTAATGACCCTTCTGAAAATGGGAATTTCTATATTTGTTCAAAAGCAACAAAAGAAACACACCAATCTGATGGATGAAAGATAAAGCCAGCAAGGACAAAGTGTTTTTCTGCTCTCATCCTCCACCATGTGCTCTCCTGCTCTTTAGGAAGTCACATATCTGGTGCTTTGGGTTCAAGCAACTGCTGCATTTCAATGTTAGAAGGAAATTCTGGTCATGTGTCATGTATCATTTATCAAGGATGTTGCTCTTGGCAGTGTAGCAGTTCAGATTGCTGTGGACTCCTGCATACTGCAAATTATAAACAGTTTCACAATGAGGGATTTTTTTTCTAGTGGTGTCTTTTTCAGTTATATTAAACAACTCATATGGAGGTACGAGCACCTCTTGTTCATCATTAAATTCTGAGAGTTCTCCGAAATACGCAGCCAGACATGTCCTAATTTCAAAGCAAGTCTTAGTACCAAAGTCGGTCAGGTTGGTTAGTTTAGAGGTAGATGCAAAATTGCCGAAACGAATCAGTTGACCAACATTGCCAGTAAATGCTAGATCGGTTCTTCGGTAAGTTGTCAAACACTCCTTTTCTTTGTTGAGGATTTGAACGGCATCTGTGAGCCAGAAAAGTAAGGAATGATAGGGGAAAGAGGTGCCATAGGCATTTCTCTGGGTCCTGACAGCTGAATTAAAGGTTTGGTAAAAGTTGTTGTGGCTGGACGTGTAAACACAAATTGCCTGTCTGTGATTCCTAGTCAACAACTTGTTGTTTGTGGGTCTATCTGCACAAGTTTGTGCTTTTCTCCAAATATCAGAGAAATTTGTTTTGAGTTCTTTCTTAAAGAATTCGTTGTTGATCTTTGTTTCCATCATTTTGCTGCAGCCAAAGTACATGTCATCCACAGAATCATCAGCCATGTCTAAGGGGAAGGTTTCTTTTGCCCCAGTCATGAGGCGGATCTAGACGGGGGGAACAACAAACTTTAGTAAAAATTCATAATCCAAATGGTAGCTAATACTACCTAATAAAAATGAGGAGAAAGAGGTTTGAAAAGGTAGACTATCTGTGTCAAGAAAACATTGAAGAAAACCAACATTGTTGAAATGTCATTAGGTAAAGTGAAAGTGGTTAAATGAAATAGTAAAGTAAGAATGTAAATGTCATAAGATTACAAAACCAAACTCACCTTCATTGAATGAACATAAGTCCAACTAAATAGTAAAGACAGCTGAGCAAAAGCCAACAGATTCATCTTTGCAGCTCTAAAAAAAACCTTTGGATTTTAGACACAGAAAGAAAATCAGCATAATGCTTGAAGACATGCAGCAAACTTTTTTATTGTTCTATTAGATTAAAATAATAATGGAATGAGGAATAACAGAAAGTTCAGCTTACCACAATCTTGAAGCGGTTTCCTAAAAGATAAAGATCTTTAGGTAGCGAGTGAGAGCTGGTCTGTAGTTCAGGGGTCTTATATGCTTGGATCAGGAAGGCGGCCAAAACCACAAGTGTCTTCACATGTACACTCATACAGGCAGTCACACCCACGTGTAAACAACACCTTGGAGTGGTGAACTTTTAGGGTTAGCTAGCCATTTCCTTTTAAAGATAATTAATATAAGTCACTGGCCCCTACATTAACCTAGGTAAATGCCGTGTACTTATAAAGCGCTTTTCTACCTTCTTTCGGAGGCCCAAAGCGCTTTACAGTCACAGTCCCATTCACACAATGGTGGCGGCTCCGCTGCCGAACACTGGCGCTAACCTTCTACCAGAAGGTTGGCACCATGGGTTGACCGCCCTACCGCTACACCACGGTAGGGCGGTTAGTTTCTGGGCTCTTTTTCTATTTTGTTTATTTTGTCTTTTCCCACTTCTAGTGATGATTTTTTTTGTTGTTATTAAACTCTGTTCTGGACCAATTTATCCCTGCACTTGGGTTTCCACTTAGTAACCCCCCCAATAACAACATAAACAGAACAAGTTAATTATATTCCCTATGTCAGGGGTGTCAAACACGATTGCTCAGGGGGCCAAAAGACAAAACACGCTGAAGGATAAGCATTTACTGAACACACTAAAACTAAACTTTTTAATACATAAAACGCACAACCGTTCTTTACACAGTCTAGGTTTGGAAATACAGAATTACATGGACCTAGCGAGTAGTCAATCCCAGAGGCTAGCCACGCTAAACCAAATCCTCCAGGACACATTGCCTTGGACTCCTGGGAAACCACCGTCCTACTCAACACCTAATGTGGGGTCAACAAGAACTGAGGTGGTCGTATGTGGCAATCAAAAAGGTCCAAGCCGTTCCCTATCAGCCCAGGTCATGCACTGAACATTCTTGCTGGTGAATTTCCACAGCGTCCTACCCTGAATCAGAAGTTGTCAATCGTGATGCACGGGGCCAATGACTTAGCAGCTCCTCACTAACTGGATCAGAACCCTCCCACAATGGTAAATAGCCCGCTGCTCCCCGCCGTCTTGTAGGGGAGAAGCAAATCAGGATGGATACAGAGAACATCTCCAGAAAGTCTCCTGTAACTTTTCAACGCAGCTCCACCTCTTCCTCACAGCGGCAGATCCTGAAAAACGCCATACTATGTCACTTCGAGAGGCTCCCATCCCTGCAGTCACCGAGGAGCTTTTCCCCTAGGCAGCAGGAAGCCAAGGAGGAACCATCACCTGTCCAGCCAAGTGGTATGGACTCAGCAAACTCTGAGCCCCACATGCCTCCACCCTGCCCCCATTTGCTCCCACTACCCTGATAGCATCATAAGACAAGCGTAATTTTCAACGCTGTTTGCAGAACTTCTGTCCTTGGTTATGCCATTACATGATAATGTTAACATTGCTGGAGATTATAACATCCGTGTGTGCTGTTCAGATAATCACCTAGCAAGGGAATTTTAAACATCATTGATTCTTTTAACCTTGACCGAACTATTTTTGGATCATCCCATCTCAAAGGTCATACACTAAACATCATTCTTACATGTGGGATCTCAGTCTCCCATGTAAGATGTTTTGATTTGATCATGTCTGACCATAAGTGTGTTTATCTTCTCCAGAACTAAATGGTATTCCTCTACAGTTGAAGCCTAACTTTATTTACTCTTGGGTTTGCAGCTCATCTACTGTGGCAAAATTTGGAAATGTCTTCTCGGTCCCTTGGATTTAAAATCCTGATGTAAGCAGTATTTTATCCAATTTTAACCCCGCATGTGCACGCATCCTAGACCAATTCGCTCCTTTTATGATCAGAAAAGTCCAAAATAGATCCATGCCTTGAATAACTGACAGTATTTGCAGGTCGAAGAGAATCTATGGCAGAGCGGAGCGCAGGTGGAAAGCTACTAAGTCAACTGCAAACTGGAAATCTCGAAAAATCACACGAATAATTTGAACCGTCAAATGAGAAAGGCAAGATCATATGTCTCACAATTAATAGATGCTAATAGAAATAATCCCTGAGTACCTTTTTAAGGTCATAACTCAGCTAAGTGAAGCTTCCCCAGTAATCTGTGAGCAATTTGCAAATAATTTTATTAAAAAGACAACTAACATTAGGTCCTAGATATCCAATACCAGATCTTGGTCAACTCTTATTCTGCAAACTCCACCTGTGAGGTCCACAGTGCTCTTTGAAGTTTTCCAGGCAATCTCCCCCAACACTCTTTCTGCGACTATTCATAAAATGAAACCATCCCATTTCTTTCTGGACATTATGCTAGTTAGATTTTTAAAGCAATATATGGATCCTAATGAACACATCTCTTTTAACTGGCACAGTCCCAGATGATTTTAAGGCTGCCAGGATTCAGCCTCTACAGACAGGGTCTTTGCTATAAGAGCCCCAACACTCTGGCACAGTCTCCCTGATGAGATCAGGCTCGCTGAATCCCTACAAGCTCTTATATCTCTTTTAAAAACGCATCTTCATGTCAGTATGCACTGACAAAAAGTCCAAATATGCAGCTAATCCAATTTAAAACTCTACACAGAATTTACTACACTGGACAGAGGATGTTCAAGATGGGCTTTAGTAACTCAGACATTTGCGAGCACTGTGATAGTAATCTACCCGACAGTTACATGCATGCGCTGTAGTTCTGCACGCCTGTCCAGGCTCTATCAGTCTATCAGTCTGGCTTAAGGTTTCAATCACAGCTTCACCGTCACTTTGTGTGCTTGGTGACATGAGTGCCATCGATATAGAAGGAGGATTAGTATCTATCATTTTCATAACTCTTTGTATTGCTAAAAAAAACTATTTTAATAAATTGGAAAAACAAGAAAAATATAAATATAAGTCAATACAGAAATCTGCTGTTTGATCATATCAGCTTGGAAAGAATGTCAGCCCAAAGTTCAAGTAACTTTGAAAGAATTCGGTCTCTCTGGTCTCCCATGGCTAAATCCGTGACTTAGGGGGTGGGGGGCCTGGTCGTCGCTGCTCCTTGCCCTTCTGTCGTGGTTCGGGGTGGGGGCCGGGGCCTCCTGTGCCCGGCGGGGGGCGATGGGGGCTCCGTTGGTCGGGGGGTCGGGTCCGGTGCCTGTGTGGGGCGGGCTGGGGCGCTGTGTGGTCCTCTGGGCTTGGGTGTGGGGGTGCATGGTGGAGTGGTGGTCTGGCTTGGCTTGGGGGGGGGGGGGGTCCCTTTGCCTGTGCTGGGGGGGGTTGGCGGGGGGCCCTGCTCGGGGGGGGGGGGGGGGGGGCAGCAGGGCTGGATGGGCTGCCCATCTACACCTGGGGCTGGGATCAGCCCTTCCCTGGCTCTGGAACGGGACGGGACAACCCTCCTGGGACCCCCTGCTGCATGGTCTGGGCTGCGTGGTCTGGGGTGGGGTGTGGGGCTTGTCGGCCCTGTCCTGTGGGGGGGCATTCTGGGGGGGAAGGGGAGCCCACTATTGGTATGGGACCTTGGGGGGTTGACGGGTCAGGGTCTCCGCTGAGGCAATCGGCGGTTGCCCCGGCCGGTTGGCTGCCTCAGTCCTGTCCAGGCCTGACCAGAGCTCTTCTAGGTGCTTGAGGGTGGGGGCCTGGACTTGCTCCGGGGGGGCGGCGCTTTCTGGCTCCTCTCTCTCTGTGTGGGGTGGGTGGTGCTGGGCCTGGGGTGTCAGCGCCACCGGAGAGTGAGTTCTCATCTGCCTGCCCAGCTGTTGGACAGGACAAGTGTAAAAAAAAAAAGAAAAAAAAACCGCATCTTCATAGGTGTGCTTTTAATAATTCTGCTGGTTCTTAAATTTAAATGTATGATGTTACTGATTTGAGTGAGTTGATTGTTTTAACCATTTTCACTGTTCTGTGTTTTCTTTTGTCCTACTGTCAAACACCCCACTGTTTTTAATCCTGGTCTTTTGTCTCATGTTAATTGTACAGCACATTGTCATCTTGATTTTGAAAAGTTCTATATAAATAAGGTTTAGTTATTTATTTAAACAAAACCTAGAAATATCAGAATCAGAATCCTTTTGTTGTCATTGTACATGGTGATACAATGAAATTGCAATGAAAATGATCAAAAATATAAATTAAATTTGTGTTTTTCAGTAATAAATCAAATTCTGTTTCCTTTCCTCTTCTCAGGATGGACTGCAGGTGATCATCAGTGAGACAACACCTGTCTGCTGTTTCATTAGTCTTCATCACTGAGAACAGGTTCACACACAGCCAAACATGGACACGGTTGGAGCCGCATGTAGACGGGGCTGGGGCATTTCTGCAGGAATGGAGAGAATAAATTGTTCAGTCCTGCAGTGTTGTACATTGTCCTCAGTTTGCCCAAACACTGCAGCTCAACCATCTAAATCTGCACAGGTGCAGATTCCACTTAGCAAACGGGTTACAAAGCAACTCAAAATTCATTTTTTATATTTCAAAGTTACCAAAGCGCCATGCAAACTCATTGTGCTCAGCTTCCCAGCAAAGTCAATATTTGATGTTTGCCTCATGGTGCTGACTTTGATTATATTCCTTTATTACAGCCACATTCGCTCCACAAAAGAGACAAACGGATTTACCAGTGATGATAAACGTTTATGTTGCCTCCTATCGGTTTTTACAGGCTCTGTTTTGTTGCAGTCGCTTGAGGCTTTCCTAGGTTTGGATGGATAGGGATATCGAAAACCAAATGTACATATGGGAAAAGAAAAATCATGTATGTTTTCATGAAGTTTTTGCAAAAGGGAATGCCAGTGGCATCCGCAGAAAAAGTGCTTCACTTCTGCTCTGACTTGCACTGCCCTGAGTCCCCCCTCACGCCAAGCAGGTTTATGTCCATCCTTACAAGCAGGACAGTTATGACCCCATCCCTTCGGCACTGACAAAAAACAGATACAGGTTTCAGCCCTTATGGTACTTCACAGAATGTTCATATATATAAAGAACCAAGTGAATGCATAATCCAAAAGTGTAAAGTATAATAAAATGCGTTATAAGTATAAAAGTATAGTACAATGCGTGATAGTAAAATCAGTGATCTTGCTACAGTTTTCAGAATCAACTTTCTCTCCGGCATCGTCAAGGCTAGTGTTTACCAGGGCAGCTGAAGCGCTGAATTTTGGGATCTGTAGTAAAAATGAAGCCACTATATTCCATTGGAGAGGTGAAGCGCTGTATTATGGGATCTGTAGTTAAGGACC
The DNA here is from genome assembly GCF_053564925.1 of Oryzias latipes. Lineage (NCBI taxonomy): Eukaryota > Metazoa > Chordata > Actinopteri > Beloniformes > Adrianichthyidae > Oryzias > Oryzias latipes. Next base: position 3,721,750 of record NC_136248.1, read on the forward strand.
TGCACTACATTTTGCAATTTACAACACTATTATAAACGATCGCGCAGGCCATATATAATTACACAGTGGGCCGGAAGGAGCCGGTGGGCCTTGACTTGGTCTATGCTGTATTCGGGGTTTATGAACAGGTGGCTTAGAATAGTAAAAACAGAAATGCCAGAAGTTTTAAGATTACACAAAACGTAAAGATTTATGTTCCAACTGATAATGGGTATTTGAGATATACAGTAAACAAAGTTTGTATGGACTGATTTCTATGGTGTTATTTGTGACTACTTTTGGTGAATTGAAAGTTTGAAATATGCATGTTTTTTGTATACGCCATTCAACGTTTTCTTTCTTCTTTCATGTTATGGAAAAGTTCCTCAGCATTTTGTCAGGTTTTATTCTATTGCTTTATAAAGTTTTAGTTTATTTTTTTTCATATAGTAATTAATTGATCAAAAAATAAACAACATTCCGTCAGGTTGGCCTTAATTTTCCTGAAATTGGTTCCTCCAAGTTTTATGTTGCACACAAACTTAAAGGCAGACACAATAACAGTTGTTGAGCTGCCTTGCATGTGGGGTTGTTGAATGGAATGTTTCTAGGGTTGAGAGTTTTTTTGAACCCACCCCCACTTATAATGAAGTGTTGCTTAGTCATTTTTATGACACTGACACAAAGGAAGTCTGACCAGTCATTGTTCCATATCAAAATATCAGTTATAGGTGACTGTGTTTCATGAAGCATGTGTCTTTGCAACCAAATACCACAACAGGTCTGTGGTCTCTGACTAATATTCAAAGAAACAGCAGGTGGGAAACAAAACTGAGGTTTAGGTGTTGAGATAAACTGGAACCACGGTAACAGGATGTGAGGCATGTACATTCTAGATAGATATATTTATTCCATGGCCTCCCTTTCTATTTGATATGTTGTGTATTTTGTTTATTTAGTGCTCAGATCTGACGTGAAGCTGGCTGAAAAGACAGAATAAGGCAGGAAAACAACTGTGCTTTTTGGTAATATTAATATAAAAACAGTACATCATTTGTTTTATGAATAATAATAATGACGCTCAAAGCTCTTACAGTGTGTCCATTATTCCTTCACTCCTTCAGAGGATGGATCAAATGCAAAGTACACATTTCACACTCCTAGGAGCATGACAGCTAATTGAACTTTAATTTTAAGTTTAAATACGTGAGGCCAACAACAAAATGCAACCTTGGACGCACTTAAAATATGTGCAGCAATGCACATCTTGACTCAACGTATTACATATGGCCAACATGAATTTCCATAAATCTTTGAGCTGACAGCACAAATTTTAATATGAACTGTTGCTAAAATAAATCGTTACATCCCAGCTATTTTTCTTTGTCTTGAATATGAAATTTCATGTGTTAGTTTACTGCCAAAATATTTATGCCTATGTGCCTGTGACATATTTTTGACAGAAATGTTAAACCTTAAACAAAATGTTGCATTTGTATTTTATTTTGGTTTTTGGAGTCATACATCCTCGGTCCAATATGTACCTGCCATGTTTATAAAATAGATGCTGATATGAGATATGAAACACAATCGGTAGTTAATAGATATATTTGGGTTCATATGTGAATCTAAAAGAGTCAGTGCCTAATCAGCCACAAATGTAACTTCACAAACACATTTCTGACATCAATCATGTCTACATGAACACAAACATCTGTGTTTATGCAGATCTGAGCAGGCAGGTGTGTTCAGGTGAGGGTGTGTTTACTAGAATCTAAAATGTTGTTACTAATTGAGGAAGAGAAGAGTGAGCCCTGGACCCCCCGGCACAGACCCCTCCAGCAGGCAGCACAAGCGGCCAGAGCCCTGCACCCCCCAGGGAGAAGAAACCAGAGAACCTCCACTCCACTTGAGTTCTCCATACCAGCCATCTCCAGACCGGATTGGAGAGACCACAACAGGAGCCCCCTCTTCTGGGGAGCAAGAGGACATGAGACATGACTACTGACAGGAAAAGCATCACAATTCAAAAAGGAGGCGCCAGAGTGGCTTGCCAGAATCTGTTTGAGGATAACTCATAGTTCTTCTCTATGGTTTTAATATACTCCTCCCTGGACCGAGTTTTTGCCTCTGCAACAGTCCAGGCCGCAGCTCGCTTAGACTTAGTCCCACAAGTCCACCAGGCCTGGTAGGACTCTTTCTTCAGCTTGACGGCCTCCCTTACCACCACTGGGTTTGGGGGTTACTGCTGCGACAGGTACCAGAAAAACATTACGCCCACAGCTCCAAGCAGCAGCAGAGAAAATGGAAGTGGAAAACATGGTCCACTCGGACTCGATGTCCCCAGCCTCCCTCCGTACCTGTTTGAAGCTTTCCCGGATGTGAGAGTTAAATGTCCAGAGTCCTGATGCCATGTGTATTGATGGACACCCTTGTGCTCAAACATGGTGTTCGTTATGGACACTCAATAGCCGCGGTTGCATGTGCAAAATATCTTGATCAGATCAATGGTCGGATTAGAATCCAACCGTGTACATCGAAACAGAAAAACCTTTTCCGATTAGAATGAACGTTCACACGGTCACACTTTTGGTCGGAATAAATCATTTGGGCATGCGCAGTAGTGTTTGAAATACCGGAAGAGGACATGAGTCCCGTTGTAAACAAACTGAGTTGCCATATACATTCATGCAGCAGCTCGGTAATATACGAGACGATCTTCTAAACGTGCTTTTATTAATGTTATGAATATTATGAAGCGCCTGTTCGCTCATCATTTTATTTTTAATCCGTGTGGTCAGTGCTGTTTTTTGTGAAAGAGCAAAGCTGGAAGAAGGGCTAGGAGCGGCTAACAACATTAGCCATTTTTAAACATAAAATCTATGCGGGAAATGCTGCACATAAATATGTGGGAATAACATCAGCCTTTATTATGTTGGGACACGACTGGAAACACAAATCCACGTGATTGTTTGAACAGTTTCTAAGGAGTGAGCAGCATTTCTGCTTTGAAAAGTTCACATACCGCCCCAAAGCCGCTGTGTGAGCTGGAAGTCCGAGCTCTGCTCGAACACACATTAATGATCTTAATTATAGTCACCGCAACGAGTGGGGGGGGGCAGTTTCTTTTTCCAAGAGGGGGCTTTGCAAAAAATTTTTGAGAAGCACTGCTTTACGTGAACCAAATGTGTCCAGTCTGAATACACTCTAAATGTGACTTTTTATGACAATGAAGAATCTGCCACGATGTGTAATTTCTTAGGTCCTCCACTAGAGGGCGTACACAGACCAAAATGCAACTTATTGTAAGTTTTAGAATCTTATGATTGAAATAAAAATGAAGGCATCCTTCATTCTTTCAAACACAAAGACATTCTCAGAAGCTTTGAAGTTCTTCATTTGACTGAAGATTCAAGTAAAAGTCCATGTTGGTGTCAAATGACATCATCCTCTTCAGACTGAAGGATGGATGGATGGATGGATGGATGGATGGATGGATGGATGGATGGATGGATGGATGGATGGATGGATATTTATCCTCATCAGGACATATTTGGTTGTCATTTATCCATCACACAGAAAAACACACAATAAAAAAAGTTAAAATGAAATAAATACTTAAAATATTTTCTAAAAGATCTAAAAAACATTATTATTATTCCTAAACCGTATAGTCTTTTCTTTTTTCCCTTTTTATTAAGTTTCCAGATTTATTAACACAAAAACTAATCAATCCTCCAAAATGCTTTTTCATTTTCTTCTTCAACACCGCTTCTTTTGTGACATAATTAAAGTGAAAATTGCATTTTCCTTTTCACACCAACCCTGTGAAAAGTGTCACATCATTCATTTCCAGTGAGCATTTCACTGTAAGCCGCTACCAATTGTTGGTGGTGGACGAGTCCTAGTGTGGAGGTGAACAGGGGTTCCATGATATTTTTATGCTCTTTTGATTATGCATTTACGTGATTCTATATGAATATGAATATTGTATTGGGAAATATGCTTTTTCCTGCCTGCTGTAACAGATAAGATTTGCCCAGTCAGCAGTAGGGCTGTCTGCGACTTCTGGTCGATGTTCTCTTTTTGTGCTGGACGTTTATGGTACAGAGACTCCTGCCCATTGCAGACTAGATGTGCTTGTATGTACAGAGACAGAGTCTAATGAGGTATTATGCATTTTTACATTTTGCCTTGCTGGATAATTAAAAAAAGCCTTTCTGCTTGAGAGAGTGAGAGAGTGGAGAACCACTAAGCCTCACTGGTCGTGTTTTCTGTCTCTCCCCTTTTGCAAAAGGTTTGAAAATTCAAGCAGACTTGTGTGAATTTCATTTCCCAAACTACACATTTCAGTTTTGACTGTCCTGAACCATCCGAATCTGCAAAGGTCGGACGGTGCCGCAACACAACCAACCTGCCATTGACGTTCCTTGTTGGCTAAACACACCTGATCCAGGTAATCAGCAGCAGATAAGGCAGAGTTTCTGGAAAACCAGCAGGACACCGGCCCTCAAGGCCTGGATTTGGGCACCTTTGAAACATGTTAGACCAGGACAGAGTTTGAGCAACACTCTTCGTAGTAGAACACAAATGGCGGGTGAGGAGGGTTGTAGAGGGTAGAGGAGTGGGGGGGTAGAGCTGTGGTTGCGCGGTGATCTCTGGGTTGCTTGGGTCGGGTGCTGGGGCCGGCTTGTGGAGACGAGGCTCTGGCTGGGTGGGGGGCAGCTCATGGGTCCTCTGGGCCCTGGCTTCATCCTTGGCCCATGTCTCGGTGTCCGGCGCCCGGTCGCCCCCCTGGCAGCCGCCTGGTACGGCTAAGCGCGCCTGTCCTGTGGCCTGGGGACCCAGACGCCGGGTTCGCCTATGCCTCTCGGCACCGGGGGGGCCCCCTCTACGCCTGGCTGGGTGGGTTAATGTTCTTGGCAGCGTAGCAGTTAAGATTGCTGTGGACTCCTGCATACTGCAATTTATAAACAGTTTCACAATCATAGATTTTTTTTCCAGTGGTGTCTTTTTCAGTTATATTAAACAACTCATATGGAGGTACGAGCACCTCTTGTTCCTGGTCTTTAACTGACGGTAATTTTTCCAAATACGCACCCAGACATGTCCTGATCTGAAAGCAAGTATTTTTACCATATTTGATCAGGTTTGTTAGTTTAGAAGTGGATGCAAAATTGCCGAAGCGAATCAGTTGACCAACTTTACCCTTAAATGCTAGATTAGTTCTACGGTAAGTTGTCAAACACTCCTTTTCTTTGTTGAGGATTTGAACGGCATCTGTGAGCCAGAAAAGTAAGGAATGATAGGGGAAAGAGGTGCCATAGGCATTTCTCTGGGTCCTGACAGCTGAATTAAAGGTTTGGTAAAAGTTGTTGTAGTCGGAAGTGTAAACACAAATTGCCTGTCTGTGATTCCTAGTCAACAACTTGTTGTTTGTGGGTCTATCTGCACAAGTTTGTGCTTTTCTCCAAATATCAGAGAAATTTGTTTTGAGTTCTTTCTTAAAGAATTCGTTGTTGATCTTTGTTTCCATCATTTTGCTGCAGCCAAAGTACATGTCATCCACAGAATCATCAGCCATGTCTAAGGGGAAGGTTTCTTTTGCCCCAGTCATGAGGCGGATCTAGACGGGGGGAACAACAAACTTTAGTAAAAATTCATAATCCAAATGGTAGCTAATACTACCTAATAAAAATGAGGAGAAAGAGGTTTGAAAAGGTAGACTATCTGTGTGAAGAAAACATTGAAGAAAACAAACATTGTTGAAATGTCATTAGGTAAAGTGAAAGTGGTTAAATGAAATAGTAAAGTAAGAATGTAAATGTCATAAGATTACAAAACCAAACTCACCTTCATTGAATGAACAAAAGTCCAACTAAATAGTAAAGACAGCTGAGCAAAAGCCAACAGATTCATCTTTGCAGCTCTGAAAAAAACCTTTGGATTTTAGACACAGAAAGAAAATCAGCATAATCCTTGAAGACATGCAGCAAACATTTTAATTGTTCTATTAGATTAAAATAATAATGGAATGAGGAATAACAGAAAGTTCAGCTTACCACAATCTTGAAGCGGTTTCCTAAAAGATAAAGATCTTTAGGTAGCGAGTGAGAGCTGGTCTGTAGTTCAGGGGTCTTATATGCTTGGATCAGGTAGGCGGCCAAAACCACAGGTGCACATGTCTCTCACACCCACACCCACTCATAAACAACACCTAGCTAGCTATTTCCTTTATTTCATTTAAGTCACTGGCCGCTACTTGAACCTTTCATCCCGTTTACAAAACACAAAGAACCACAGAAGCTGTTTTACAACCTTTTAGTTGCCAAAACCAAGAAATTCCAGCTAAGCCACACAAAGATACACATGTACAGATATACTGTAGACTTGTTTATTTATTGCTATATAAATCGTTTTCAATTTCAAAGGACAGACATGCTTGAAATACCTTGAAGCAACTTTGGACAAGTCCAAAGCTACTCACTTCATCAAGCTTCTCTTCATGTGGAGGTGGAGGGTCTTTAATCTCTGAAACTCTATTTTTCATACTTAAGGGTGCAACAGGTTGCAAGGTGCCCTGTCAATGTACAGTTTACTTTTGAACTTATGTCATATACGTACAAGACACACCGAACTATAAGGCGCATTAAGCAGTACAAAATAATCAGAGATGAGTCAGCCAGTGAGTCAATCTTTATTACCTGCGTTTATATCAGTTCTAGAACGTGTTTGTGACATTCTACATGTTCGAGTTTTCACAACCTGAAACCCCCAAACCTGTACACAACATGTAAAAAACAGGCTGATACTACTGAAACCAACACTACTACAAGTCCTATCTTTGTTAGTAACACATAAAAAATAGACTCATTTACCGCTAAAATCAATATTGCTAAGACTAAGCTAACTCCCAACCTTATTCTTCTCCGACATCAGTACACATCAGCTGAATTAGCATATTTATGATAACACCCAACCTTGTTTCCAACCAAACAAGGAGCAGCTGCATTCTGCGTTTATACTCCACATATCTGGCACAGACTTCCATACTGGTAAGAGCTATATGAGATAGGTTGAAAAAATCCTCTTTTTTTCATATGTTACATTTTTTTGTTCAAAGTGGGCCAGGGAATCGAAAACAATTCTTTTCAGAACATTCCGATTGAAAATGTACGAGCTAGCTAAGATCGCAACAGTTGCAAATTCGCTACTTAAAAATCCCCCTTAAAAATCTACGACTTCTAATTCCAATATTTTTTCAACAGTAGCTTGCCAATGATGCGCTTGAGGTTATGAGACGATCGATAAAAATCCATAAATTGAGTTTTCCATTGTTCCTGGTACTAAAAATTCTTTTCTTCTTGTTTTTATTCAAGATGGCAGCCTGTTCCCAAGGTCAAATGTCAACGACACTTCTGTGGTGTTTGTATACTCGACCTAGCGGCATTTGTGTGTAATTTCATGAAAATTGCAAAAACAAAAATCTTGTTTTGCCTTATTGTCGAAAAACAATATGTTTTTGATTGCCACAAAATGGCTGTCAAACCGTAAGGTTGTAGTAACTTTTCAGACCATTCAGGGTTTTTTTACATTATCGCTCGCTGTCAGGTCATCGTCTTGGGTCTTGGTGAGGGTGTCTTTAACCTTGCTGAAAATTCATTTTGGTGCGTGCAAATTTTAGTGACTTATCGTGCACCTAGCGGGGGTCAAATTTTCGCTCAAAGATGCAGAAATCTTTCCAACTGCGAAAACAATGTGGTCCTTGCAGTCAATGACTGCTGCGGGTCATAATAGACATGGAAAATATTAATATGGAATAAATCAACTTAAACGTTAAATAACTTATATTTTTCTCTCAGTAAAAATACATCCTGTGAAAATCAAACCTGGTTCCCAGTGAACCACGTTAAACAACATCATCGACTCGGTCTTATTTTACCCTGTGCAATAACCGATCATATGATCATCCTGTGCAATATTTTGGAATGTATGTGTGTATAGTGAGTATATAGGTGTTTATACTTACTCCATAGTCTTTTTTTATTTTACATACTGCCCTCTGTTCCTGTACTGCTGCCGCAATAAGGAAATTTCCCCATCGTGGGACTAATAAAAGGAATATCTTATTTCTTATATCATATTGGAAATAAAGTAAACGTTAAAAGAAGAAAACGTTGTCATTTCTTTAATCCTAATTCATATAAATATATTACATATATTATTATATGTAATATATTACATATAATAATATATGTAATATATTACATATATTTATATGACATATAAATAAGATTTTGCTCTCCAAAAAAATACATCCTGTCAAAATTACACAAACTCAAAATGAGAATAAGAACACAAACAAAACCTGGAGATAAAATAATTTAATTCAAAATAAATCAATTTGTGCTTTTGAGCAATCAACTTCGGTGGCCCAGAAGGGTCACAACACAACACAATGAATCACAACACAACACATTAACTTACCACACAACACATTAACTCACAACACAACACATTAACTCACAACTCATTAACTCACAACACATTAACTCACAACTCATTAAGTCACAACACAATAACTCACAACACAATAACTCACTACACAATAACTCACAACACAATAACTCACTACACAATAACTCACAACACATTAACTCACAACACAATAACTCACAACACAACACAAGAACTCACAACACATTAACTCACAACGGAAGTAAAGCTGCAATGGAAGTGCTTTTATTCTGAAATTTCCACTGGGCTGAGCGGCTAACTAGCTAACAGAAAGTAACGTCACAGTGAGCTGTGGAGGGAGCATGTTTTTTCTACAAGAGAAGCTAGCAGCAGTGTGAACAGATTGGGCGGTTTTGGTTCTAAATTTGCGGGTAAAAATGGCTTTGGGCGGGCATGTTGTGTTGTGAGTTAATGTGCTGTGAGTTATTGTGTTGTGATGTGAGTTAATGTGTTATCTGGTAAGTGTTAAATGGCATATACTTGTATAGCGCTTTTCTACCTACAAGGCCCAAAGCGCTTTACAGTCACAGACCCAGTCACAGACCCATTCACACACTAGTGCCAGGCGCCAACCCCAGAGGCAAGGTGGGGTTCAGTGTCTTGCCCAAGGACACTTCGTCACATGGGTGTGCAAGGCGGGAATCGAACCTGCAATCTTACAATCATGGGTCGACCGCCCTACCGCTGCACCACTGTTGTGTCATATTATCAGAGCTGGATGCCTGGCATCATTTTTTTTGTCAACAAGTTGGTTTTGGTTGCGGCACTGAGTTGAGGAGATTCTCGGGATGCAGGTGAGATGACGCCTGTCTGCTGTTTTGTTAGTCTTTAGCACTAAAAACAGCTTCACAAACAGAAATGTGTAACCAAACATGCACAAGGTTGTATAGATAGATAGATAGATAGATAGATAGATAGATAGATAGATAGATAGATAGATAGATAGATAGATAGATAGATAGATAGATAGATAGATAGATAGATAGATAGATAGATAGATAGATAGATAGATAGATAGATAGATAGATAGATAGATAGATAGATACATACATACATAGATAGATAGATAGATAGATAGATAGATAGATAGATAGATAGATAGATAGATAGATAGATAGATAGATAGATAGATAGATAGATAGATAGATAGATAGATAGATAGATAGATAGATAGATAGATAGATAGATAGATAGATAGATAGATAGATAGATAGATAGATAGATAGATAGATAGATATTATGGCATCCTTCTGTCTCTAGAGACAATGGAGTCTGCACCTGAATTTTAGTTTGTTGCCTGGCAGCAGCGCCGACTGTGGCTGAATAAGCCAATGCGAGGGCCACAGCTCCGGCCGCACTTGTTGCAAGTATGGTCCATAGCAGTGGTGGGCTGGGTTCTCTGATGTTTGCGGCTCTTCCTTTCCTTAGACTCGATCTCTCTCTTCTTCTCAGCCAGCTTGGCGCCGGTTATAATTTTGGCACGCCAGCTACAGCGGTCGGAAGATGCCGTTTCAAGATCTGCTGGGTTTATGTTGCAAAACCAGCCCAGTCATAGTCTTAGGAGAAAAGCCAAACTTAAGACTACAAAATGCTAATAAACAGGCATCCAACCACAGGTGAGTCTAATGATTCATTTCAGAGATGCCCAGCGCACAGGTGACTAGAAAAGGGCATTTCTTAACAAAGACAAAGCCTTTCCCATTTCATGCTGTCAGCAATGGCTCCTCATGGAAAAGAAATGTCACAAAATCTGAAACGAAATCATTTCTTTGTACAAAAAAGTGAGGGCTACAAGAAGATGGTAAATGGCGTATACTTGTACTTATATGACGCTTTTCTACCTTCTTCGAAGTCCCAAAGCGCATTACAGTCACAGTCCCATTCACCCAATCACACACACATTCACATACTGGTGGCGGCTCCGCTGCCGAACACTGGCGTCAACCTTTCGCCAGAGGCAAGGTGGGGTTCAGTGTCTTGCCCAAGACACTTCGACACATGGCATGCAAGGCGGGAATCAATCTTACGATCAGGGGTCAACCGCCCTACCGCTGGCCCACATCCGCCATCAACAAAGCCTTTACAAATCAGTCAAAATACTAAAGCAAAAGTGATCCAAAAATGGAAGAAAGATGGAAGTGAAAATATCTTACAGAGATGTTCAGGCCGTCCATGGAAGCTAACATCTCGAGAGGAGCGTCTTCTGTTGAGAAGGCTTGAAGAAAATTGCCGAGCAAGTTGACTACAGTTAGCTAAAGCAGCAGAAAGCCAAACTGGAGTGACTGTTTCCTGTGACACCATACGGCGCAGCAGAGGAATGACATGATTCACAAAGGAAGCCTCTCTTAAAGCCCATGCACAAAAAAGCACACCTAGAATTTGCTGGAGGAAGACCACTGGGACTCACTACTCTGGAGTGATGAGACAAAGATCTCAGTTTTTGGAACTATTGGTTTAAAAACTGTATGGCTTCGCAAAGGTGAGGATTTTAAAGAAAAATGTATGGTGCCTACAGTGAAACACGGTGGTGGCAGTGTCCTAATGTGGGCTGCATGGTGTGTGTGTGGGGGGGCTGTATTTCCTTGATGGTATCATGAACTCAACAATGTACTGTTCTATCCTGAAGGCGAAGATGCTGCCATCACTTCATGCACTTGGTCGTCGAGCACTTTTCCAACATGACAATGATCCAAAACCCACTTCTAAAGCTGCTGCTGCATTTCTGAAGAACAGGGTGAAGGTGATTGAAAGGCCGAGTTTGCCCCTAATATTTAGATTAGATAACTTTATCTGAACCCAATCCAACACCTGTGGGGAATTCTGAAGAACAAGTTGAGCATCATCTCCATCCAGCATCCAGGCTCTTAAAGAGGTTCTTCTTGAAGAATGGACAAAGATAGATGTTGCAATATGTCGCCAACTTGTTCATTCCATGCCTAGAAGACTTGATGCTGTCCTTAAAAATTACGATGCTCATACAAAATACTAGATGTAGTAGTTTTTCCTGCAGGGTGTAGTGAAAAGAGAAATACCAGAAGTTTGAAGATTACCGTACACAAAACTGAAGAAAGATGTGTGTTCCAACTGATAATGGGTATTTGAGATTAGCAGTAAACAAAGTTTGTATGAATTGATTTCTATTATGTTATCTGTGACTACTTTGGTGAATTGAATGTTTGAAATAGCATTTTTTTGTTGTATACGCTATTCAATGTTTTCTTTCTTCTTTTATGTTATGGAAAAGCTCCTCAGCATTTTGTCATGTTTTGAAATAACACTCTGGACTGTGTCTATACCAACAAAATGACGCATACAGAGCTGTCCCCATCCTCATTTGGGCTTCTCAGACCACATAGCAATCATGCTGGCCCCTGCTTACCGCCCTCTCCTCAGACGCCAGGCACCAGCACAGAGGACCATCACAGAGGTGGCCCAGTGAGGCTGTACCAGCTCTGCAAGTTTCCAGCACACAGACTGGCATATCTTCAGGGAGGCAGCTTTGCACGAGGGGGAAATGGACCTGGAGGATTACACATCAGGAGTCCTCGGGTACATCAGAAAGTGCACGGAGGATGCCACCAGCACCAGGACTGCAACGGACTAGCCCAACCAGAAACCCTGGCTGAACGCAGAGGTGCGGTCTCTGCTGAAAAACAGGAATGCTGTGTTCCAGTCTGGTGACAAGGTGGCACTCAGAGAAGCGAGAAGGGAGCAGCACGCTGGGGTGAGGAGGGCTCAGAGGATTCAGGGACACTTTACGTCCAATAATTCCTGTAGTATATGGAAGGGCATTAAGTGCATCACAGACTACAACACCAGAGTTGCACAATGCCCTAAAGACCCCTCTCTACCAGACACACTCAATCAGCTCCCTGGACGGGGACTGAAGGACACCAGCTGAGCACACCAGCTCACAGAGGTGCTGACAGACATCTTCAACACCTCCCTGAAGCAGGCAGTGGCCCCACCTGCCTGAAAACCACCATAATCATTCCAATCCCCAAAACATCCTTAGTGACGGGTCTGAATGACTATCGTCCGGTGGCCCTAAAACCGATATTCATGAACTGCTTTGAAAAACTGGTCATGACTCGCACCATAGAATCCATCGATGTCACCAAGGACTTGCATCAATATGCATGCAGGTCAAACTGATCCACAGAGAACGCCATCTCCTATGTGCTCCACACAACCCTCACCCACCTGGAGAACAAGGACTTGCCTGCTCTTCGTGGACCTCACATCTGCCTTCAATACAATCATCCCACAGACCCTCATCCAAAAACTGCACACACTCGGACTGAGCCTCTGTGAAGATCCGTGACGTCTGCTCCTCCCTGATCACCCTCAGCACAGGCCCCCCCCAGGGCTGTGTGCTTATCCCCCACCTGTTCATCCTGCTCACCCATGACTGCACAGCGAGTCACCCCAGCTGTCTGATCGTGAAGTTTGCAGATGACACAGCTGTGGTTGGACGCATCACCAACAACGATGAGTCTGACTATAGGCAGGAGGTGGAACACTTGGAGGGCTGGTGCAAAGACAACAACATCTGCATCAACGTGAAGGAGACCAAGGAGATGATTGTGAACTTCAGGAAGGACAGATACCCCCCTCCTCCCCTTCACATCGGAGGGGCTGCGGTGGAAGTGGTTTCCAGCTTCAGGTATCTGGGCGTGCACATGTCCAATGACTTTACCTGGAGCACCAACACTTCCTGCTTGGTCAAGAGGGCACATCAGCGCGTCTATTTCCTGAGGCGGCTCAGGCGTGCTGAGATGGGGATCTCAGTCCTGACCTCCTTCTACAGGCGTGTGTGGTGGAGAGCGTCCTGACCTCCTGCATCACGGTGTGGCACGGCAGCTGCTCTGTGGCAGAGAGAAAAGCTCTGCAACGAGTGGTTGAAGCTGCACAGAGGACTGTGGGTTGCAGCCTGCAGACCACCACCAAGATCTATGAGACCAGATGCAGGAAACGAGCCTCCCGCATCTTGAAACACCCCACTCACCCCTCACACCCTCTGCTCTCCCTGCTCAACTCAGGCAGGAGGCTGATAAAGAGCAGGACCACCAGACTGAGGAACAGCTTCTTTCCAGAAGCGGTCAGACTGCTGAACTCGGGAAGATCATTGTAACCCCCCCACCCCCAGCCCCCACGGACAACTTGCTAAATCTCAGTCCAATAATCATGGAACTGTTCAATACTGTAATATACTCTCCACTGTTCAATATATTCTCCACTGTGCAATGCTCAATAGGAATCATATTATATCATATTGATATCTACTTATTCCTATGTTCTCACTGTAAACGGCTGGCCCGGGACCAGAGACGCTAATTTCGTTTTATTTTTGTCATATAATTTTGAAAGAATTGATCAAAAAATAAACAACATGTTGGCCTTAATTCTCCTGCATTTGGTTCCTCCACATTTTATGTTGCACACAAACGTGTTCCAAAAATAAAGGCACAATAAGAGTCGTTGAGCTGCCTTGCACGTAGGGTTGTTGACTGGAATGTTTCTAGAGTTGAGTGTTTTTTTTAAACCCACCCCCACTTATAATGAAATGCTGCTTAGTTATTTTACTAAACTTTGACACAAAGGAAGTCTGATCAGTCATTGTTCTCTGTCAAAATGTCACTTTTAGGTGTTTCATGAAAACATTTGTCTTTGCAACCAAATACCACAAGAGATCTATGGTCTCTGACCAATATTCAAAGAAATTCAAAGAAACAGCAGGTGGGATGATAAGAAACAAAACTGAGGTGTTAAGGTAAACTGGAAACAAAAGTAACACAGGATGTGAGGCAGGGGCTCAAAGTCAGAAAAGTGCAGCAAAAGCACCTTTTTTGTCCTTTAAACAACCTGGAAATTAAGTAAAATTTAAGAATAAACTACTAATGGGATTCCAGCTGGGAGGGGTAATTTAGGATACACCTCCATTTGAATTGGAGCCAAACATATCTGAAGGAGGGAAACGATTGCATTTCCATTGTATCTTTTATTTTTTTAAACCAAGCATGTTTCTGTCTTTCTTCCTGTTAGAAATATCTGTCTCCTTGCTTCAGTACACAAGGGACACAACTGTTCAATTACATGATCCATTACTCTTTAATGTGCCAATGGATGAGACATCTGACAACTCAGAGATAACTGTGCTGAGAGATAAAAATGTGGTTAAATCTCCTAACTTCTAAAACGCGCTATGTTGGCCTCACATCAAACCCAAATCCTATGTTGTTGTTTCTAGCTACTGTTGGTGAAAGTGATACAATTGTCATTTCTTTTATATGAGCAAATTGTTGTCAACGTAAGTTTGTTCACTTTATGATAGACTTGGAAGACATCAAAGCATAAAACACTGGAGGCTTTTTATGTTGACAGCATGTGCTGCAGGCTCGATCAACATGAATCCAGTTTAATACAAATGGTAATCTTTTAAACACAGACATCCTAAAACTTTCATCCCCAGAATGGTGAATTTATAAATAGTATTTAATGATATCATACTGTTGCTGTGAGGATTCTGCAGTTTAGTTCTTTAGTGGTGTTTTTGGTCATGTTCTGTTCTCTGTCAGTCACTCCTGGTTCATGTTCATCATCCACAGCTGTAATTATTTCTGTTCATTGTCTTCCATAGAAGCATCTGGTTCTCAGTTCCACATTGTCAAGTCATCTACGTTTTGTTTCTCCACAGTTTTTGTCCTGTTTAGGTTTAATTATTAAATGTTTATGTTTTTGCCACCATAGTTTCCTGCATTTTGTCTCCCACATCTCCAGTTCCTCCACGTAAAGGTCTTTCTATATGGATAAAAATCATTGATTTAAAATGGATTGGCTTACTCACTGTGTTTGATATAAAGACATTGTGAATACTGGCGTAATGTTTTAGCCAAGATAATTACTTTTTGAAAGGTGTGTTTGCTCAAATGTGTGACCAGTGATTAGTGACTAGTGGCGGCCTATGTTATTTCTCTGTTGTCCTCGCCGTTAGGTCACAATAGTAACCACAATTAAAAAACATTAAATTGGGAAAAAATTAACATCAAATTAAAAATGATAATTAAAATGTATAGAAAACAATAAATATCATGAAAATCTAAACAGGGTCAGATCTAAATAATTAATTGGAAAACTAAATATTTAGTGAATATGTAATTATTCAAAAAAAGATTTAACTTTAAACTAAATATTTAGCTTACTTACTAAATGTTACTAACTAAATGTTTAGTTAGTAAATGCAACATTTACAAAAACATGACTTAAAAGGTGGAAAAATACATTTGAAAAAGAAACCTGTTATTTTTCTCCTAAAACAGGCTAAATAACCAAAAATATTGCTGTTAATATTTAACTTTGCAATTTTACAAACGGCGACCCATGCAGCAGAATCTCCATGGATAAATGATAGAATTCATGCTATCAATTATGATATATGTCGTGTTGGTGATTTGATAAGTTTCTGAGTTTTTGTCACATAAGGATGCAAAAATATTGACAAGAGTGTTCAGAAAAAAACTCTTTATTTACTTTTAAATTGTGATCCACAGATTTTTATCATGGTGTAACTGTATCATAAAGAATTAATTATCAACTAATTTTGCCTTCTGCCAATACAGGAATTAGTCATGTAAAAAATGAATAACAGTAGATGAGCCATTGTTACCACAAATTCTTTGAAATTAGCAAAAGTTTTCTGAGATTTCATTGAAGCAACCGTTTTGAAATGAGCAGGAAAGGCTCTTCTACTGCCCCAAGTGGAATGATGATGAACTGCAGGGCAGAAAACATGGACCAAACTAAATACCATTTTTTAAAGGAAGGTTTACTTTAGATCATGTTAATGAGATAGGGATCTCAGAAATGCATGTATCAAATATGATACCAATGGTTATATAGGGTTAAGTGCTTATAGCCTACAGTCCAGAACATCAGAAAGTTTGGAGAAAGAGGTACAGAAGTGGGGGGCTAGCAGGTTGGAACAGGTAGAGAAAGGTTTCAGGCATGACGTATATGATCAAGAATGAAAAGACAGATGTAGAAGACTGTGGTGAGAGCAACCATGTTGTTGGAGACTCTGATGCAGAGAAAGGAGGCTGCAGTTCTCTTTGGGAGACACCAGGATGAATAGGATCAGGAATGAATCCATCAGAGGAACAGACCAGATGTTCTGGAGACAAAAGAAGCAGATGGTTCGGACACATTGAGAGGAGAAACAATGATGATGTTGGTAAAAGGATGCTGAGGTTTGAAAGACCAAAGAGGAGGTTCATTGAAGTAAAAAGGAGGACATGAGGTTGATTGGTTGGTTGAAAGAGGAGGACTCAGAGGACAGGATTAGATGAAGGTAGAGGATTCGCTGTGCCGATCCCCAAAGGGAGGAGCTGAAAGTCACATTTATTTTCACTTAAAACGGTTGCATAAGTGCACCAACATCAGGGTATCATTTCTTACAGAGCAGGTCTTAAAAAATAATCTGCACAGACCTTTAAGACTATAAGGCGAGCTGGACAACTGTGCAAACAAACAAACGCTTTGGAATCATTTGATGTGAACTGGAAGTTGGATCAAAACAACTCTGGAAAGTTTGTCACATGGGAACATTCATGAAGCTCAGAGGCGTTTATTTTATTTTAGCGTCATTTACATGAAAGCAATGTAATTCTTTTTTCAAATACTGTGATTTTTGCTCCATAATAAGGAGACTGAAAAATAAGCAGAGCAGCTTTGCAGAATCTTGTAGAAGTGCAGATGAATGACCTGATGATCATAAAGTCTGTTGTTTCTGCACTGAGCCATAAATAAATATATGCAGATGATGTGAAACTAGACAGGCAGACGTCACAGCAGAGAAACTGCAGTAAAGAGAATTCCTCGTCCTGTCTCGACCGAAAAACTGATTATCATTTAAAGGATAAATTACTGGTTTGAACTGGAAACACGAGGATTTTTTCACATTAAAGTCCTGAGCTAAAAAAGATTCATAAACAGTCTGTTTACTCCTAAGAAGGACTTAAGCTGTTGTAAAGAAGATGTTTGCAGAGCTCAGAATGGCATCACAGCAGATTTGTTGAGGTTCATTTTAAGTTAGTTCAGCACTCAGCAAATGTTTGATGAGTTTCTGACTTTTGTGTTCCTGTGACTAAATTTGCTAAGTCAATGCAGCACCCTAAAACCTTTGGCCCACCCCTTTTCTAGAGCGTTTTATCATCCTGCTTAGCTGTGGTTGGCCTGAACCACCGGGATTTGACTCCCAAAAAATGTTGGAATTCATTTCCTATGTAAAACCTCTTTGCCTATAGAAGGCACCTTGTTTTTCAGACGTTTGAGGGGCTGGTTTATCTTTGAGCCAATATTATTCAGTTAAGAGAAGTTCTCAAGTCTTGGTGGTCCTGTTAGTAGAGGTCCAGTCAGTTTTGTTCTGATTGTCACTGCACTGAATGTAAGTCTGATTTAAAAAAAAAAAGCTTAACTGCAGCCGTTTATATTATCTGTTTTTTTAACAGTAACTAAAATTCACTGAGATTCTAAGTATTTTCTATCAGTGTCCTAAATTTGGTCCTCAGAGCCAACTATCCTGCATGTTTCCACATTGAACTGCTCAAACACACCTGACTTTATTGACTATCATTCTCAGGCTGCAGACTTTGATGATGAGCCAAATCAGGTGATTTTGTGCTGGGAGGGAGGAGGCATGAGGACCAGAACTAAGAAACACTGCAATATTACATTTGATTCTTGTGTTGATGCTGTTTTGTTTTATTTCTGCTGTGCGTGTATCAAGTTTGATCTTAAATAATCCTTAAAAATCCTAAATCTACTCCACCTTTGTTATGACTGGGCGTGCTGTAACCCATTCCAGCCCATTTGGTGGAGATAGAGAACAGCTGGACCCGTCAGCAGCGCATTACTGACATATTTACTTTATAATCAAATAACTAACAAACACACTGATGGACTGTGGAAGAAATCGAGAAGAAAGGCTTTCATTTCAGGTGGGGGCTGAAGTCTTCAAGGACTAAATATCTTGACAGGGTCCATGGATTAGATCCCATGTTCAGTTTTTAAATGGTTTCTCTTCTCTTTGCCACAGCAAAAAGCTGGAGACTGATTGATCATGCACACCAATGCACACAACATCCTCTTTTGTTTCTGTGCAGGCTGGCTGTGACTTCTCCTGGATGGCCTCCCCCCACTGAGGTCCCCTTGAGACAGTCACAGCTGCTTGCAATCAGGCTCAATTAGGCTCACCAATGAAGGAGGTGTCTTTCTGTGTTCTGCATTAGAGCGTCTAGTTGTTGGATATTTGTTGCCCTGGTTGGCAAAGGCAAAACTGTTAGTTTACAGAACAAACTATGTTCCTACTCTCTACTATGGTAATGAGCTGTGGTCATGACTGAGAGGATCAACTCCTGGATACAAGCAGCTCCATATAAGTATTCTTCACAGCATGGGTGGGCATGGTCTTAAACTTAGTCGCAACTGACTTTATGGGTGGATACAGGCTGTCTGCAGGCAAAAAAATGGGCGAACGTTTACGTGACACTTCTGTCAGCTGGAGGGACAGAAACCCAAGTGCAGAGAGGAATCAGGCTGAGACTCTGAATGTGCTAAGAAGCGAATTAATACCAACAGAAAGCGCCACAAGGTGGGAAGGTCATCCTTCAACCCTCCCCAAACCTTGTGCACAGCGTAAGGAGCCCATAAGTGCTGTTTAAGTGATAAGCCTGCAGTCCTTGTGTCCAGCCTGACTGTTAGAATTTGGGAAATTAAAGAATCAAAGTTTTTATGGACATCCTACAAGCGTCCTACGGGCACTTGCATATCACAAGCACACTTAGTGCATGCAGCATTTACACACTGTCAGTAGGAAGCTAGTACTAACACTTTAAATGACTAGACTGTGGCGTAAGGATTCGGTATGACAGCATCACCTGTTCATCATAAGTCTGTGTAAGTTAGTTATCCTTACAAATACTTCACGATACACTTACCACGCACACAGAAATGGTACGTTCCATTTTCATGACGTCCCTTAAGTTGGCTGCTGGAGCCTTAAAGGAACTGCGAGACACATGTGCTCCCCTTAAGATACAGTCCCTCCTCTCTATGACCTTTTGTGGGCCCGGACAACCCAAACCCCCCAACCACTATACGGTTGCATGTGACTGAGGCTTTAGAGGTAAAGGGTGATGAGCTTGACTTGCTGCTCCTCCACACTGAAAGAGACCAGTCTAGGTGGCTCGGGCATCTCTCTCCCTCTCCAACCAAGAAGAGGCTCAGGTAAGACCCAGAACCTGCTGGTGGGACTATGTCTCCCAGCTGGTCTGGTTTCACCTCAGGGCAGAACTGATGGAAGTTTCTGTAGAGAGGAGGGATATGGGCATTTCTTTTAATTTTTATATTTCATTTCTTTAGATTGCATCCCTGCAACTCACCTCCAAATAAGGGGAAGAAGATGGACCATCTTGTTGTGAGATAAAGGTGCTGACCACCACACAATGCTGCCTCTTTACCTAGAGATACCATCCATTGATTTTCTCTACCTGCTGACTCCTGAGTAACCCAGAGAGTACCCAAAGTGGTTAGCACTCTGGGTTTGGAACCAAAGTGCTAATCACTCTACAGTACACTATTTCCTTTTTGTGTCTTGCTCCTTGCTAAAAACTGAGAAAAACATTAGTGAAACAAACAGATAACCTGACCAAGACAGACTTAAAACCTCACTTTGTTATCCTAAGGATAAGATGACCTTTTAATAGAAACAGCAAAGCGAAAGGAGACTTGGTGGGACTGGGACTTGGATAATATAAATTCAAACAGAATGTGATTACAAAGGATGACTACAACCAAGAAAACCCAAACATGAAGCACAAATCCTCACACAAATCCTCACTCAGAGTTGCACAAAACTTTTCTTTACAGCACAGAAGCAAAGTTGTGTTTAAAGCGCCTCAATCCTGCAGAGTTTTTTGTTTCCATACGAAGCATCACAGTCAAAATGAAGCATTTGCTTTTTGTTTTTTTTTAATTTTTAAGATATTTTTATGTTGACAATTTTGAATCTTTAATTAAAGATTTTGTGGACAAATGATTAGCTACGTGTCTGGTTCTGCAAGGTCACTGCATCTGCCAGTTTCACATGCAACATTTTTTGGCTGGATTCGGCAGAGTTGATAAGACCAAAAGCTGGCGCTTCTTCAAAACCCAAAGAGCCCAGATGGTGCTGACTTCACTGCTGACAATTCATACTTTTCGCTATTTCTGGATTCAATAAAAAATCGAACCCCATGTTTATTTACCTCTGCATGGAACTATCAGCTTTTAAGAATTTAGCTGATTTAGAGAATTGGGGAAGAAGCAGGGAGCCTGAAATGGTTGTTATTAAATTAGGAGTGAGAAAAGCAAACACTGACTGCCCACTTGGTCAGATGTTGTTCAGGGTGGGGTCTCCTTTAAAAGGATGCCCTGACAGTTGATGCCTCCCAGTTTGACCATGATGTTCAGGATTTTGGCTGCGTTTGCTGTGTTCCTGCAGGCGGTTTCTGCCACCTCCGTGAGTTTAGACCCAAACTGATATGTACCATCAAAAAAACGTAAATCTTACTTTGAAAAAAATAGCCAGAACCAGGAATTGGGTGATGAAGGGGAGTGCACTGCAGGCAGGGCAGGGGGGGGTGAAAGCCACCAGTGGGGTAACGATTTTGTGTTGGCAGACTTGCTGTTGAATATTAGAGTTATGATTAAATACTTTTACATTCCTAAAAGCCCAAAATCAAGATTTTAACCTTTGTCACTATGCAGACAGTCTCCAATTAAAAAATAATTAATCTTTCAGGAAAACTAGAGCATGTTTTTTTTTTTCCATGTGTGTTATTGCAGCTCGGCATTGTGAACACCGAGGGAGGGCTGGTGGAGGGAGAAAACATCCTCCTGGAAAACAGTCGTTATGTGGACGTCTTTAAGGGGATTCCTTTTGCGGATTTTCCTGGAAGGTTTGAGAAGCCCAAACGCCACCCCGGCTGGGACGGTGGGTGCATTTACCAAAACTTTCCAGTGATACAATTTGCATCCCGGTAAACATGACCACACTTTCTCCGCTCTGTCTTTACCCACTCTTGTTGCTGGGTTCCATATTTTCTAGAGGTTTTTCTGACTGAAAATCAGAACACAGCAGTGGAAATGAATTCAGGTTTTTGATTATGAAAATGAGCTCAGATTGGTTTTAAAACACATCTTACATCCACATCAAGATGTGCATAATAATGCAAGAACATAATTCAGATTGACAAAAATTCTGCAAATAACACTTTTACTGCCTTCTCTTTCAAAACGTACCGTCAGTTGTGCACGTGTGCATGTGTGTTCAACCAGAGTGACATCAGTAACAAAAAATGCATGTGAAGGAGCTTTGCTCATCCACTGAAGAAATGGTGATGGAGACTCGGCAGAAAATATATGTTCAGGTCTGAAAGCGGGTGAGGAGGAGCTGAAGCTTCTGAAGTCAGTCTGCAGGAGGCAAAGAAAGACCCCTGTGGTCTAATACAAACATGTTTAAACAGATGCATTATGGGACACGCTCTTCTCTGTCCAATTCATGAGCCAATTATGACAACTTCTTTTAATGAAAAATGTAACACTGTATTTTCTTAACACGTATTTTCAGGTGTGTCATGTCTTCATTTGATTTTGTATCATTTGTTACTGTAAGCTAAGGGTCATGAGTGGGGCTGGGGCTGCCAAGGCACCTCCCTTCGACTGCCACCCCAGCCTCACTGCACCGGCCTCTTTCCAGCTCTCTTAAACAAACTGAAATACCTTTATTAAAGTCTATTTTTTTATTTCCTACAAAGAGACAACCAACGTTTGCCTTAAAATGTATGTAAGCACTTAAGATTTTACTTCTGCAACTTTCTTAACAAATGCTAGCCTGGTTGTGTTGCTGTTAAAACAGAAAGTTTGTGTTTGAGTTTGGAGGGGGTCATTATTTGTTAAAGCACAGGATGAAGCCATGTGGGACTTGATGGACTTTAGTTAATGAGTTTCACATAATTACAGTTGACAGTTATTCCAGTCATTCAGAGACGCCTAGTGAAGATTTTCATGTTGGAATATTCTGCTCTCCCTTCAGGTTAAAAGAGAAAACATGTTTTACAGACTGAAAGCCTCTTCACCTACATGATGAGATCAATAAAAGTTGTCTGCCTTTGTGCTGTTTCCTCGATCAGGTGTTCTGAAGGCTACCAAGTTCCAGAGGAGATGTCTGCAGCTGGATCTGACCATGACGGGCACCATGGGCAGTGAAGACTGTCTGTACCTCAACATCTGGGTTCCTCATGGCTCCTCAGGTAACAATGATGCTCAGAATGTATGCTCAGTTTCACCAAATTGAGTTTGATATCATGACACCAGGATGAAGAGCTTAAGCAGTTAGAAAAAAAAGGTATTAAACTCAGTTTTCTGGGTCTTTTACACTAAGTAAACCTGATTTGTGAGCAGATATTACACGTAACCGCCTCTTTGGGATACATCTGGTAAATTATATTTGATTATCTATATAACAGCTAAATAACATTAGATCACAGTACACTCAGATAGTTTTTTGCACACACAATGACTTACTTTTATCAGATATGATCCAGTTATTAGTGTGTAAAAAAGATTGACAAGATACGCTTTTCAGGGGACCCAGCCAGTCAAAAGCTTTCTTTAAATTAAGCACTGTTCCAACTACACATAATTTCTCAATGTTGCCTTTAAGTTGATATTTTCCACAAAGGAAAAAAAAAGAACAATGTTACCGGTTAAGAAGTGCATTGAATAAATGTTGCACAGACTATTACAAAAATGTATTTTGGCCAGCTCTGATCATTGTAGTAGATACTCCAGGTTTAAAGGCCGTTTCACAACAGCCACTACGTACAATGTGTGCATTTACAACTTAATTAATTTCGGTCTTTCGTGATCCGTGCAAATGTGTAATACATCACTGTTTCTTGCATTCATCATTCGTCAATGTCTGCAGATGTCAGTCGAGTGTTTCAGCTGACAAGTCTTGAAGTGAATTCCGTTTTGAGCTGTTCAAAATAAGGAAAATCTTGTTGATTACCGCAAATCTTTTGCCTCGTTGTACTTAAGATGTTTTCTCACAAAGAACTACCCTCACCTAGCCCCAACTGCCCTCACGGGGGATGCAGGCTCTCTGCAGGTGAAAAACTGTCAAACCTGTACGGGGCACGGACGTGTCGTGCACAGAACATCAAAGTCGTAGACCATTCGATGAGCCCGTAGAGCGCAAATGTTCATGCATTTTTTCTACGGGAATGCTGCGGACGACAGGTCATAGTGAACATTTAAATAATATGCAACGGTAGGTAAGGGTGAGGTAGGACACATGCAGGCATGGTTTTCTTGTTTTAACCCCAGAAACCCACTGCGCGAGTAGTCCATTAGTGCTGTTCACATGAAAAATGAACAAAGCTACTTGTGCACCCCTTGAGCACTCCGTGCTTCCAGTCTGACTGTAAGAAATACAGAAATTAAATATTCACAATCTAGTTTGTGTGGACAACCTATGGGCATCCTACTGGCACTTATCTATCATCTGTACCCAGTGCGTGCAACAGTAAGGAGCCAGTAATCACATTAAATAACCAATACAGTGTGGCGTTAGGTAAATGTATGTCATAAATGCGAGGCAACTTACATTATCCTTAATAACACTTCCCGATACACTTAACAACACGCACCACAATGGTACATTCCAACTTACTGACGTCTCTTAAGACATCTCTGAGGACTGCATTACTGACCAGTGTTGTCTGCTGGAGGAAGCGATCTCTGTAGAAAACTCTTTGTCAGCTCAGCTCCCTCATTGTCAGAATTAAATGTTTACTTTGCAAACTAAAAAAGGAACTTAAAATTAAATATTTAGCTTACTAATTAAATGTTTGGTTGGTAAATGCAACATTTATAAATACATGAATTAAAAGGTGGAAACATACATTTGAAAATGAAACCTGTTTTTTTTTCTTCTAAAACAGGCTAAATAACCAAAAAATATTGCTGTTAATATTTGAGTTTCTCACTTTACAAGCAGCACACCATACAGCAGAATTTCCATGGATGAGTGGTTGAATTCATTGCATCAATTATGATACATTTCTTGATTTGATACATTTTTGGTTTTTGTTACTTAAGGATGCAAAAATATTGACACGAGTCTTCAGAAAAAAACTGTTTACTTTTTTACTGTGATCCACAGATGTTTAACATGGTGTAACTGTATCATAAAGAATTAATTATCAACTAATTTTGCCTTCTGCCAATACAGCAATTAGTCATGTAAAAAATGAACAACAGTTTTTGAAATTAGCATTTTCTTTTTGAGATTTCATTGAAGCAGCCGTTTTGAAATGAGCAGGAAAGGCTCTTCTACTGCCCCAAGTGGAATGATGATGAACTGCAGGGCAGAAAACATGGACCAAACTAAATAAAAATTTTCAAAGGAAGGTCTAAATCACGTTAATGAGATAGCGATCTCAAAAATGCATGTATCAAATATGATGCCAATGGTTATATAGGGTTAAGTGTTTGGAGCAAACAGTCCAGAACATCGGAAAGATTGGAGAAAAACGGCACCCCATAGTCCACTGCTTTTTAGCATCATGTTATTTTTATTTTTGCAGTTTCCACCGGTTTGCCTGTCATGGTCTGGATCTACGGCGGTGGCTTTGTGACGGGAGGAGCAATGGGTGTCAATTTCCTCAATAATTACTTGTACGACGGGCAGGAACTGGCAACCAGAGGAAATGTCATTGTAGTGACGCTGGGGTACCGTCTGGGACCCCTTGGCTTCCTGAGCACAGGAGACTCTGATATACCTGGTGGGTCATGGTTAAGATCTTGGTAGAAAATGGATCTGCCATATGTTCCAGTAAAAAGTATTCATGTGAACTTGTCCACACTTTGTTTGGGTTAGGAAATTATGGGCTATGGGACCAGCAGGCTGCCATTGCATGGGTCCACAGAAACATTGGATCATTTGGAGGAGACCCCAGCAACATCACCATCTTTGGAGAGTCAGCAGGTGGAGCCAGTGTTAGTTTACAGGTGAGCCTTAGAGTTTTAAAGGCTCTGTATGAGAACAGACAAAAACTATTTCAAATTCCAAATCCATTCAAAGATCATACTATCAACCTTTTTTTCTGTCCACTCACAGACTCTCACTCCTCACAACAAAGGGATCATCAGGAGAGCCATCTCACAGAGTGGGGTTGCAATGTGCCCTTGGGTAATCAGCAAACACCCCCGCAAGTTTGCTGAGGAGGTAAATGTCAGCCTCTACAAACTTAATATACTTTTATTGGAATATTGTGAATATCTATGACCACAACTATGGTAAATAAAACCTTCCAGGTTGCCCTAAAAGTTAACTGCCCCATCGATTCCACTATGGCTGCCTGTTTGAAGACGATAGACTCTGCAACTCTGACAGTAGCAGGAACTATCAACATGTCTGGATCTCCTGATAGTAGGTTGAACTCTCTTCTCATTCTCTAGAACTTTACCGTGAACGCTACTAAAGCCTTTTATCTAAACAAAAAAGAGTTTTCCGTTTGGATCAGTCTGTGGAGTTACCATCTGAAACTACACTACCCATGTCAAAATGCAGTCAAGCAAGTACTTTTAATGAAAGGTCTATGTAAACACGCATATGTACGTGTTTTTGGCTTCAAAACTCTCGCTCCACGTGTAACTATGCAAGTTTCTACGACCGTTTTTGAGCTCTATGTACAAATCGTGAAGCCACTGAACCTGCGTTTAAAGTTGAACCAGGTTCAACTTTGACCAATCAGGGACTCGGATTTAGTAGTGACAATGGATTCACGGAAAGTGCCTCTTTGTGCAAAAATTGACCATGGAGGAGAAATTGATAATTGCAGTTTGTGCTTGGCCAGAATTATACAACACCAAGTCTTTCTATATCAGAAGAGAGCTGTGGAAGAAAAAGCTTGTAGCAAGATTTGCTAGATTTGCAGCATTTTGCAATAAGTCTCTTCCAGATCTTCAAAAGAAAAAAAGTTACCAAAATGCCCCAAGTTTCAGAGCAACTAGCTTCGTGTTTCATTCTTTTAATTTACACAGAGTAAAAGATTTATGATTAAATAGGAGTTGTAGGGGTTCAGATTACATTGAATTTGTTAATATGTCCTGGCTCAGTGACATTTCTGCCTGTAATCTTAAAGATTTGGTTCTGTAAGGTATATGGAGCAACTGAGGTACAGTTCTCTAAACCTTGCTTAAAAGTATCATTAATAATAAAACAAAGATTAAAGCCATGGTTAATTTTTTGAAACCACGGTATAAGAAGATGTGGCATGAATCTATTTACTCCTTGCTGTTCTGAAATGTATTTATTTATCAAACAATATGGCTGCTGTTTGTAATTTTCCTCATGGCAACCTTTTGTTGACAGAGTCTGCTGCTTTTGTTAGATCCCGTTGTGAACAACCTGGTCCTGTCTCCTGTGGTTGACGGAGACTTCCTGCCTGATGAGCCTCACAACCTGTATCACAACGCTGCAGAAATCGACTATCTGGCCGGAACCAATGACATGGATGGGCGTATGTACAGTAGCATGGATGTTCCTTCAGTCAACGATGACGTCCTGGAGACTTCCATGTAAGCCCAAACTGTTATTTCTCTGGAGGAAAGAATGACGTTGCAGCACGTGGGTGTTGAGCCAGATCTCAGTTTGAAAACTCTTCTTCTTTACAGTGAAGATGTTAAGAGGCTCTTGACTGCCTTGACCAAAGAGAAGGGACAGATGGGTTTGGATGGCGCTTACGCCACGTACAGTGCAAGCTGGGGATCCAGTCCCAGCCAGGAGACTGTGAAGAAAACAGTTGTAGCCATTGAGACAGACTACCTTTTCCTGATTCCCACACAGACTGCCCTTTATCTTCATGCTGGAAGTGCCACGTAAGAAAATTTCTTCAGAAGTGTCTCTTTTGTATCATTATGTTTGACTTTGATACATATTTGGACCAGAAGACTTACTTGTGTTAAACAAGGATTGTTGCGCAAGAGATTCAAACATTTGTATGTCTACTCTGGTTATTCAATGGTTCAGGATTTTTCTCACACACATGACACACGTGCACACCAAATATACAATCTTCATCAAATTTCCCTGGGTATTGGATTTTGACATCCAGACAAAAAAATATATCGTCCTTTTTGACAATGGCAGATGTGATTGTCCAGAATGAGATATTGGGTTAATATGCAGTATTTTTCTCTCAAGAAAGCTACTTTCAAGCATGAATCCACTTTCAGTCGATGTTGGTTTGTATGTTTGTATCTGGACGTGTGTCAAGAAAAGGCAGAAGTCACAGCAGCGTTGTGTAACCATGATAACCACTGTTTCTTTTTTGCGGGGTAAAAACGTAGAAGAGTAGCAACGTCTTTGTAGACATTAGAGTTGCTCCATCAGCAAATCAAACACTAAGACCATCAGCACACATTGTTTATAAAATAGGCAGGTGAAGATTTTCAAAGTAAAGGTGGTTTGGAAGCTATTTCAAAATAATCTGATAATTGAGTCCCATGTCCCAGGATCTTTGTGGGATGGCATTTATTTTTGTTTTTTATTCTGATTCTTCAAAACTTTTAGATCTTAAAAAATGATCAATTATCATTTGTTACCATGGGAGACCCCAGTGTAGATAACAGAGCAAAAGTGCATTTTTACACAGATGAGTTATTAACTGAATTGCTTCTCTCTGACCCTTAACTAATGTAATAGGTTGACAAGCTGTCATTTATAAAACATTTTTCTGAAAAGACTTCGGGCTTTAATGAGGTTTTAGAACAGACAAAAGCATTTTAAATGTAAGTATAATGTATCTATTTAAAGTAGGTACTTTGAACTATTGTGTTCTGGACCATTACTCTATTATGTACTTTTATTCCAACCTGTCCCCATCATTGACCATAAACAGACAATGGCATTGACCATTTTGATTACAATACCACCCTGGGTAATTTTCACCATATGTGAAACACATTGAAACCTTTTTAATGTGGTCTTAAAGATGAGACCTAAGTCTTCTTTATGTTTCAATTTCAAGACGTCACCTGCATGACTGAGAACCTTAAACATTTAATAAACAAACTGAAACATGACAAAACTATGGGGAGAAACAAACCGGTGACAAAACAGAGCAGATGACATCTGACAAGGATGAACAGAAACCAAGACACTTAAATAGGCTGAGGGTAATTAACTGAACTGAAGACAGCTGTGGATCATGAACCTGAAAGTGGAGTGACTGACAAAGGAAACCAAAAACATGACAAAGAAAACCAAACTACTGAATCCTTACAGCGTCTTTTTCCTGGGTATTCAACGGTACAGTTACTGGGAAAACAAGCAGTACCGTTCTTGAAGAAATATGGGTGACAGACCACTGATCTATTTACAGTATTCTTCAGAAAATGGGCCTGTTTCTGCACACATGTATATCTGTCACTCGACATTTTAGAATTTTTTTTCCATCTGTTTTTATATGAAAAATTCAAGCCTGACCTTGCACAGGTCCGCTTTCCTTACTTCCTTGTCCTGTGCAGGGGCGGAGCAAACAGATGAGACCCGAGAGTTTTCTTTGTTAGACAGATCCTACTGTTACAGTTGGGGGTATGTAGCATAGGGATAAACGGGGTATATTTGTATAAATCCCTATGGTATTTGAGGCTAAACTTGTAAGAGAAGGGAGAGGAGGATTAAGATGTTGGATTATGATTAAAGTCGTCATTTAATGTCTGCATGCATCACACTATTCTGCTGGTACTTTGTAACATCGATTTACAAACTGCCTATCAGAGCTGAAAGACGTTCCTTGACTGCACAGATCCTCAAATGGTTTATGATTTGTCTGTTAGACAACTCTCAACTTTCTATTTTGTCTCATTGAAGAAGCGGCAGGACCTACTCCTACCTTTTCTCCGTACCCAACCGTATGGGTGGGATCATGCCCTCCTTCCCCAGCTGGATGGGAGCTGACCACACTGACGACCTGCAGTATGTGTTTGGGAAACCTTTGTCCACACCACTTATCTACAGAGCTGAAGATAAAGCTGTTTCTGAGCACATGATCGCCTACTGGACCAACTTTGCCAAAACTGGGTAAAAAACAAACAAACAAAAAAAACATAAAACATTGCAGAGAGGTCTAAGAGAAAAGAACATCTAAATGTGTTTCTGGTCATATTTACAGAGATCCTAACAGTGGAGGGCTGAGCGTCCCAGTGACTTGGCCAGAATTCACCAACGCAGACCACAAGTTCTTGGAGATTAATGCCAACATAAACAGTGCCTCAGTGCGAGAGATGTTGAGGTTGGGTTATGTGTATTTCTGGACCAGTTACTTGCCTGATCTTCCTGAAGTTACCTCCAGATGAAGAGCTGGTGCTTGCTTGTACACCTCTGGATTATAATGTGCTCTGTATTATTTGGTCTCTGCTAAATAAAATCTAGTGAGCATAAACTTCTTAGTCTTAGTCTTATCTTCTCTTGAGCCCAAGACGATTTTTTATTAAGAGTCATCAATTATACATTCAATGAATACATCACCGGAAGTGTGACTGACCTGACTCAATTTAGAAGGCCAATTTCTAAAAAAGCCAACTGTTATATCATTTCTTGATGGTGAATACGATCGAGTCAACAAAACAAACAAGATCTGTTTTTTTGGGGGGGGAGGGGGGAGCATCTCTTCTTTTTTCCTTCATAATAGTTTTTTTGTATTTTTTTTCCTTTGGTTTGTTTGGATTTTGAATGACTAAAAAATTTGCTGAATTAATTGTTCATGTGATGGAGTTGTTCACTAATTTAGTGAATAAGTTCACAAAGACAAGCAATGAGATTTACACCAAGTGGGGTTTAACCCTTGTGCTATCTTATGGGGTCCAGATGACCCGACCCTTACATTGACGTGTTCTCCCTACCATGACAAAGGTGGATAAAGGTGAAGAAGATTTCATGTAATCTATGGACACCAGTGAAGATCACAAATAATTGAAGAAAAAAGGTTCAGCGTACTGTCTTTTGGGGTCTAGATGACCCACTCCCAATGTTAATGTGACTAGGATAGCACAAGGGTTAAACAAAAACCTAATATTTGGTGACAATAGCATTAAAAACAATTTTTAATGTGTTATATAAATGTTATTAACAGTAAAAATCTTCTCAAATTAGCTGAGTTCTGGTCTAAGAGATATACTTTTTACAGTGAGTAAGGGATACAGTGAAAAACTGTTTCTTTCACTTCACAGATTTTGGGGATAGGGAGGTAGTTGAGGTAATAGACATACAGTACCTCATTTAGTGTTTTCCACATAATGGCCTCACTGTGTTCAGTCTGTATTGCTCATTGGTGCCAAAACCACAATATTCTAAGATAAAAACCTTATATGGCATCAATGTCAACAGTCTGTGGAGACAAAAAACTGATTTTGTCAGTAGCTACGGTCAAGTTAATCATAAACACAAGACGTCATTTAACGGACGAGCAGCACCACCTGACCACAGCACCTTCTGATTAGTAGTAGACAGTCAGACGTTACAGGTGAACTTGTCTCAAAGTGTCATCAGCAGACATGCATCAAGAGTCAGAACTACTCTCAGAGTTTGTGAGCCAGGAGTGGAGCCCCCCCAGTGACCAGAGACAGACCACAACTATGACCAAAACCTAAGGGCCTCTGACCTCAGACATGGTTTTGCACACCACACAGCTGCAGCCCTGTTTACAGTGAGGGGTACTAGGATTTCCAGACAAACTATTTACAACATAAATATATGTTGTAAATGGTTTGTATCCAAAAACATGCTTTATAGGTTAATTGGTCGCTCTAAATTGTCCACAGGTGTGAGTGTGAGAGTGAATGGGTGTGTGTTTGTGGACATTCTACCCTGCGACAGACTGGCGACCTGTCCAGGTTGTCCCCTGCCTTTGCCCACAAGTGGCCGGGATAGGCTCCGGCAGCCCCGTGACCCCGAAAGGGAAAAACGGTTAAGAAAATGATTGAACCATTTACAACAGACTCCACCGCTTTGACTGGAATGACAGACGACTGTTGCAAATTACTCCATCTACTCCAAGACACCCCCTGAATGCTTGCAGTGGACGTAAGACCATGTGACCTGGACAATGCAGCACTGGTTTACCATCCTGTTCACTGAGTGTCAGGTCACCTTGCATTGAAATGTTGGTCATCAGCGTTGCTGGAGAAGGCGAGGTGAGCGATACGCCGAGGTCAACATGGTCATCGGGGTTGGCTTTGTTGGAGGTGCAACCGTCTGGTCAGGCATCACCAGTCAGAGCAAAGCTGATTTGGTTATTGTAAAAGTTTCAGTCATCACACATTTTTATCTCCCAATTCCACCAGAACACCCCCAACTGTCTGTTCATGGATGATAACGCTCCACCACAAGATGCCAGAATTCTAACAGCTGGACTTTAGAAAGTGGGCGTGGCTTCATATGGTATTGCCAGCAATGACTCCTGACCTGAACCCCATAGAGCACACCTGGGACAACCTGGAGTGGAGACTGGATGGTCGGACCCCCATGTGACCCGGCAGAACTGCGTGTAGCACTTATGAAAGAGTATAAGGCCTCAGAACAGCATCATGAATCTAGTGAGGAGCATGAGACGTCAGCTTGACAAGCTGTCACTGCAGCAGACGGTTGAAATACCCGCTAGTGACATGCTCCATTTTTGTTATTTGGGGTGATCTTTAATATTGTCTAGATTTTGGGGGTATTAGATATTTAAAAAATGAAAATGGTTTTTCTTCTCATTCATTATTAGTGATATCAAAGAAGAAGTTTACATATTTCATTATAATTCAGACCAAATAGGTAAATCACTCTTTTAAATAACAATATCCCTAACTTACTGTGAGAAGTGCAACTTGTGAATTTTGTGACGTAGAGATGAAAGCTCATAGAAGAAGTAAAGCATTCTAAAAACACATCTCTAGCAAAAATCTTTTCTAAAAGAAGACTAAAAGTCTATAGCAGTGAGGGGGGCCGGGAGGGGACTATGACTTTTTTCTTTAAATAGAAGTAATTTTAACTTTATGAAATCTCATAAAAGCTTGCATTTTGAGGGCTACAGAAACACATTGGTCATAGGAAATGAGACTCTCCATCTTCTTCTTTCTCTTTTGGCTTTTCCCATCGGGGGTCGCCACAGCGAATGAGTCACATGGTAAACATGGCAATGTTTTACGCCGGATGCCCTTCCTGACGCAACCCTCTCAAAGCAACCGGGCTTGGGACGCACAGAGGTAGAGAAGGGAACAGTGAGCAGCCCGGAGTTGAACCCTGGTTTCACAGATCAAAGGCGCCGCAATCCAGCACGAGCTAAACCGGCTCCCAAATGAGACTCTCCATCTGATTAACTCAAATTTTATCAGATCTAGCAAGATCAAAGATGAATAGAATAAATATAGTGGGTGCTTTGCCTTGCATCATGATTATTAGGGAAAAAAACACTCCAACCTCAAACCTAAAGACAAGTAAAGAAATTCCTCCTGAAAGTCTGGAAAGCAACAAAAAAAAGGTGTTAAATGGATGGATCATTGACTGTATATTAGAACTGGACGTAGTGCCCCCCCCCCCCGCGCGGGCGCCAAACAGGAGTATACCCGTGGCTCCAAGAAGCCAAAATCCCATACACATCTATAGAGAAATGAATAGCTGCTACTCAGTCATTCTTTTGGTCAGAATAACCTTTTCTTTTAACATGTTCTAGATTTTTTTCATAGAACAAGTTATTCAAGTTCTAAAAACACCAATCAGATGCCTTGATAAAGTATGTGGTCTTACCTCAAATTCTCCTGAGCCCTCTTTCAAGTGGTAGGGGTGTGGCCTTTCAAGGAGCTCCCTCCTAATTGATGAAAGTCTGATAACTCAGACCGACTTGGACTAATCACTGACCATTTCTGGCTCCCATTTTGCGATAAAAAGGGCGAGTCAATTGACTGCATTTCGTTGGAATCAGGAAGTAAGGCATTTTCAATGAGTGACGTCACACATGGTTTGAACATTTTTTCTCCTACATGACCCACGTCTGCTGTTCCAGTGTGGTAAAGCATCCCTGTTTTAATGTCTCCTCTAAAAATGATGTTCATTGGTTCAAAAGGATGCTTTAAAGAATTCTAAGACAATCATTTCTAAAAATGTCTTTGCAAAATCACAGGTAAAACTGGACTCTAAATATCAGACTGAAGAGGAGTTAGGCAGTCTACCTGTACATGTTTGTGTAAGAAGGGGCAGCCTATAATAAAGCACAATGACACCAAGAAACGTTCTAAAAGAGATTTATTTTGCTTGTTGTTCTGGGGTCTAAAGTTTACTGGAGAGCGTCAGCTCTTCACTGTGAAGGAAGCTTGGGAAACACGCTGGCCCAGAAATGCACATAGCGCAGCCTCAACATTTCATTCACAGATTCACTGTTTGTTTTGGCGTTAATCTCCAAAAACTTGTGGTCTGTGTTTTGGAATTTTGGCCAGGCAACAGGAACTTTCAGATCTCCACTATTAGGGTCTCTATAAACAAAACAAAACAAAAAAAAACATGTTAGAGTTTTTTTCGCCTTTTTTCTTTTTGAAACTTTGTGTTTTTGTTGGTTTTTTACCCAGTTTTGGCAAAGTTGGTCCAGTAGGCAATCATGTAGCTGGAGACGTCTCTGTGACGAGGCCAGTATCCCAGTGGTGTGGAGAAAGGTTTTCCGAACACATACTGTAAGTCATCTGCGTGGTCAGCACCCATCCAGATGGGGAAGGGGGCAATCAGACCACCCATTCGGTTAGGCTCAGAGAAAAGGTAGGAGTAGGTACGACCAGTTCTTAGGTGAAGGAAATAAGGAGATGTTAAAGTTAAATTAGAAAACATTCCAAAGTTAGGTATTCTAACAAGATACAACAGAAATACAAAAAACAGCTTGCAGAACTTTCTCTTACGTTGCCTTTTCAGCATGAAGATAAAGGGCAGTTTGTGTGGGAATCAGGAAAATGTAGTCTGTCTCAATGGCTACGACAGTTTGTTTCACTTTTTGCCAGCTGGGATTTGATCCCCAGTCTGAAGAATAGGTGGAGTAAGCATTCTCCAAACCCAGCTGCCCCTTTTCCTTTGTCAGGGCACCCAACAGCCTCTTCACATCCTCACTGCAAAGATCAGAAAAGTTTTCGGACAGAGAACAGGTACAACACCCACCTGCTCACAAAAACAACTAAATCCAACTATTGTCTTGACGTGCACCCGTATGGGGGTTCACCCATACACAGGGAAACGCGATACACACCTGCGATCATCTCAAGCGCAGGTGTGTCTTGAGGTGGGTCTAACCCACTGACCTGCACAAGTGTGTCTTGCAGTTTCTTTAAGGTGCTTGGGGCTACCATAAGGGAAGTCATGAAAATGGAATATACAATTGTTGTGTGTGTGGTAAGTGTTTCCTGAAGTATTTATAAGGATATTGTAGGTTACATGCATTTACGACATACACGTGATGCTGTTATAAAGTGCACTTATGCCACACTAGCCTTTGGTGAGGGTAGTGCACCGGCTTCATACTGACCATGCAGGATTGCTGCATGCACAGGGTGTGCAGATGAGATCTAAGTGTTGTAAGACCCCTGTAGGATGTTCACATAATCTACACTCAGTCTAATTTTCTCATTTCTAACAGTCATGCTGCACGCACGGACACACAAGGAGTACGCACTTATCATTTGGAAAACTCTTAACGGCTTGCACAGTCCACAGATTTCTACGATGTGCCTGTGTCTCACCTTCTTCACCCTTACCTACGTTTGCACGTTATAAAAGTGTTCACTACAACCTGCCTGTCAAAACAATGTGCATGAACATTTTCTCTCCACAGGCTCACAGAGTGGTCTACATGCAGCCCACCTGTGTGCCCGTTCAGATTTGCCCATAGTTGGCCCGCAGACAGCCCGTATCCATCAATGAGGGCAGTTGTGATTAAGGCATAAAGTTTGGTCTGGTACACATGGTCTGGTAGTGAGCATGAATTAACTCACATGGGAGTTTCAACTATATCATTGTTGACAGATGGAACGTCCAAACCAGTGAAGATATGTCCGTCCATGTCATTGGCTCCAGCAATGTAGTCAACTTCTGCAGCGTTGTGGAACAAGTTGGAAGGCTCATCTGGCAGAAAGTCTCCATCAATCACAGGTGACAGGATCAGGTTGTTCACAATGGGCTCTGGAAAAAGCAGCAGGCTCTCAATTACACTGATGATTTGCGGCCACCTTTTGTTATCAGTGTAAGAAATAGAAACAGTTAAAGATGACTTTTTTTTTAATAAGGCATATTTTATTAAGGTGGAAATATTGTAGCAGATCCTGTTTCTCTGCGTTAAGAATATTAGTTATAAAATGTTATATTGTTTAATGACATATAAACATTTTTAACCCTTGTGCTATCTCAGATGACCCCACCCTTACATTGACATGTTCTCCCTACCATGACAAAAGTGGATAAAGGTGGAAAGATTTCATGTAATCCATGGAGACCAGTGAAGATCATAAGTCATTGAAGAGAAAAGGTTCAGTGCACTGTCTAGTGGGTCTAGATGACCCAACTCCCAATGATAAAATGCCTAGGATAGCACAAGGGTTAAGTACATCTAAAAAAAATGTGCAAAACTCAAAATGCTAGAACCCACTGGGGGAGCAACTTTGGCACAGGGATTCCTGAGAAAAAGAAAGCATAAATTGGAGAGGTATCACTGGGAGTGAAGTTACCAGTGGGATAACACTGGTGATGCTGCTGGACTGGGAACAGCCATGGTATCATTTAACAGAAACCTACGAGGTCATCAGCATTTTACTCCTAAAAACATCACCAGAATCAAAGGTAGACTACCTTAAGCAGACCGAGACTGTCTCTCACTTTTATCTCAAGCAGGTTAGACTGCTCCAACAATCTAAGAGGGTGTAAGCAAATACTAAACATACAAAGCAAATGAATTACTAAAATTCTAAATTTCTAAATCCCAGGTAGCAGGAAGGGTTTCCTGAGGTGCAGCAGCTGTTTGACCCCCCATTTCTGAGAAGATTATTCAGGGCACGGCTGTGACCGGTTATAACCAAATGCTGAATCAGCTCTGGTCATAGGCCAACACCAGCCAAAAGCATCTCCTTAGTGTGTGGAAAGGTCTATGAGAAGCTCAGGAACATAAATTCTGCTGATACTGGAGTTAGCACTGAGAGTAAGACCGAGTCTGCTTCATTTGTTCCAGATCGAGTTCCGAACCTTGCGTTTGGTCTGAGTTTCAGCAGCCCGTTCTGTTACGGACCAAAGCTTGTAAACAAATCGTGTGACTAAAAATCTCTTCAGTCATTGGCCAGGAACTACGAGGCCGGGTCAAAACAATAATAGAAGGATGGACGTGCTGCGCTTTACAATACTTATCCGGACCGTTAACTTATTAAAACCTTATATGTCAAATACCAGTTTTGAACGTCAGGATCAACACTTTTTACTGGGAAGTAGACGTGTCATGTGTACTTTAACTCGGAGGACGCTAGAAACAGGAGTGATGAGGAGACGTCGGGTATGATGGTGCCCTGATAAGTGTTTATGACATATAGATTGTCAGGAAAATAGCGAGAAGCAATGTGGGTCAGGTTAAAAGTTGTTTTAATGAGCCTGAATTCCTCCTACCACATTTCAATGAGTTGCTGTGTCTCATAGTTGTGGTATTATGGCATTCTGTTAAGGAACTACAAGGTAGCTTTTAGGGTGACATCACAGCAGCACTGGGCGCGTAGCACATAACGAAACACAGAAAAGCATAAAAGCAGCTGTGTTAAAATAAACATTCTAACAAAAAAACAGTTGGATCCTTTTTTGTGTTTGATAAAACAACAATCGTTGCTTTATATTTGTCAGCGACCCATCAATTCCTTCATTCCTAATTTGTTTACATCATGTGACAACTTGCTACGGTGGCCATTTTGGTCCAGTTGTTCTGCTCCAAGGCCGAATTGAATTCAGACTAAGGAATCTCAGAGCGAACCGAAGCTCAGTCTGATTGGAAACGAACATGAAACCACCTCCAAAGATGGGTCAGAGAGGCGTTCCTGGTCCCGGATCAGATTCCGCTTAGGTGTATTCAGACTGAAAATTTGTTCTGGTTTATTGAGGGAAACAAACTCTGGTTCTGAGTACACCCGAAGGTTAGATGAAGGACTAACCTTTTCACGTGGACAAGATTTTAACTCTGTTTTCCTAACATTTGGTAATAAGAAGCTTTATGATCAATAAAGATCTCTAATATGAAGGACTTGGGCCTGATATTTGAGGCGGTAACCCTGGCTATAGCTCAGGGCTATAGCCAGGTTTAGCAGTCATTAGGGCAGCACTTCACAAGCACAACACTGACTTTATCTTTACTCAAGAACCTTAAAGTCATGTTTTCCTCCATCCTAGAAAACTGGCGAATTTCTTTGGAAAACTGCGGGAGTGTAATCCTGCCAGGAATCCTGTAAGACCCAAATCTTCAGAGAAAGAAAACAGGGGTGAGCTTACGATCAGGAGAGCCAGACAGATGGATAGTTCCCGCCTTTGTCAAGGTAATAGGATCTGTCATCTTCAGACAGGCAGCCATTCTGGAATCGGTAGGGCAGTTGACTCTGAGGGCAACCTAAAGGAATTTTACAGCAACTCGTAATTATTTACTAAAACTGAAACCTTGCATATTTAATAATAAATCCAAATGCAGATACTTCACAGATATGATAAGCTGCTGTTTACCTCCTCAGCAAACTTGCGGGGGTTGTGGTTGACTGCCCAAGGGCAAAGGGCAACCCCACTTTGGGAGATGGCTCTCCTAATGAGCCCTTTGTTGTGAGGAGTGAGAATCTGTCAGTTGAAAGAGAAAAATGGATCAGTTAAAATGCCATCAGTTGTCCAACAGGTGGCTGTGGGAAATGTGTCCTCTGCATTTGACCCGTCCCCTGGGGGAACGATGAGATACAGTCACAGCCACACCGGGTAAGCATTTGGTGGTTTAACCCCCAATCCAACCCCTTAATGCTGTCACCCATTGGGTCCCATTTATAAAGTTTTGGATAAGATTTGAACCATGCTCCTGCTAATCTCAGGACAATCATTCTACCACAAGATAAAGCTGCGTTCCCTTTGAATAGATCAAAATTGTTACTAAAAAAACGTGAATTGGACGTTTCTCTCTTCTGTTGTCACAAAGTGTTGCAAAGAACAGTTGGTGTCTTACCTGGAAGTTGACGCTGGCTCCACCTGCTGACTCACCAAAGACGGTGATGTTGCTGGGGTCTCCTCCAAATGCCCGGATGTTTCTGTGCACCCATGCAATGGCAGCCTGCTGGTCCCACAGACCATAGTTTCCTGATCAAAATGGAGTGTGGACAAGTTTACACGAAGAAAGGACATTTCAATGAAACTTTTAGAAAATCCAGTTTTTATCAAGATCTTGTCAGTGACCCACCAGGAAGTTCAGAGTCTCCGGTGCTCAGGAAGCCAAGGCTACCAACACGGTATCCCAACGTCACCACAATAACATTTCCTCTGTCTGCCAGTTCCTGCCCATCATACAAATAATTGTCCAGGAAGTTGGCACCCATCGAAGCTCCGGCCAAGAAACCACCACCGTAGATCCAGACCATGACAGGTAAGTTGGTGGATACTGAAAGACAAAAAAATGGTGTAGTGTACCTTGATTTATCATCATACTCTGTAATCAACTGTCAGTTCCTACCTGAGGAGCCATGAGGAACCCAGATGTTGAGGTACAGACAGTCCTCACTACCCAGGGTGTTAGTCAAGGTAATGTCCAGCTGAAGACACCTGCTCTTGAACGCAGTGGCCTTCATAACACCTAAACACAGAAGAATCATGTGCTGTGTTGAACAGTTTAGTTCAGACACACATGAGGTGTTGTATTTGTCAGTAATGTAAAATGTAAAACTTTTACTTCATAAATATGCATTTTCATTTAATTCCCAGTCCATTGAAAGGAGTGAAACATCTCCTTCACTCCCTGTAAATCTACGTACCGTCCCATCCAGGGTGAGGCTTCGGCTTTTCAAACCGTCCGGGAACAGCAGCGAAGGGGACACCCCTGAAGACGTCCATAGTACGGAGTAACCCCAGGCGGATGGTTTTGCCCTCCACCATCCCTCCCTCAGTGTTCACGACACCGAGCTTTAAACAAACACACAGAAAAGGCCATTTCAGCTTATCGCAGAGCACCAGAAGGGACTGATGTTCGGAATGCATCCGTTCAGATGGGAATTTACCAATTCAGATCATTTCAGTTCACAATATGAAGAAGTAAAGAAACATGAGTTTAAACAGATTTAAATGATGAAAACAAAATCTTGAAAATAAGCCACGTGATGTTCAGAAAAGCATCCATTCAGAACTTCTGATTTTTCCTTTTTTACCTGTGCTTTTTAGGGTTTTTTTAAAACTCTTGGAGTTTGTGGTTTCAGGGAAGCTTAAATGCTAAAGAAGTGGTGCAATAGTATACAGAGCATGCATGCATGAGCAAAAGCAAAAAAAATTTTCAGTTGAACTTTTGATAAATTTAGCACAACTCAAGCAGAGGCGTTATTTGGGACAACTGGCCTTAGAGAGATAACCTTTCATGGTCCAGTAGTTCTGAAGAACAGGGACTGGGAATCTGAACCGACACGACTGAAGCAGAGTTTTGTGTTAGAAAAGAAGACTTACAGAGGCAGCAGAGACCGTCTGCAAAAACACGGCAACAGCAGCCAAAATCCCAAGCATGGCCATCAGGATCCTACTGGAAGTCCGGATGGACGATAAGCTGACTTTATAAAGAAGACTCCACCTCTGACCAACACAACATCTGACCAACCACACCTTCAAAGAGCTTTTTTCTCACCCGCTGGAAAATAATTAACTTTGTGTTTAATACTTACATAACCAGTAAACCAGTAATTACATTACCATAGTCGTTACTAATTGAAAGTAATTCACTACTCATGACTTTCCTTTTTTCCCCTCCTATACAAATTCTCAAGGAAAAATCGATAAAATCCTCTTGCCTTTCATTTAACTTTATTTTTTAAAAGCTTTGTCCTCAGGTAAAGTATGAACCTGGTTCAAGACATAAGCTGGCTTCATTAGAATTCAGACAGCAGAGTAAAGAATTGACACAAAAATAGAATACAACGCATGGTTTCTACCACTGCTGAAAGTGAGATGTGGAAAAAAAAACTGTTACAACGATTGCTATGCAGTTAGATTCATATCTATCAAATCTGAAACTAAGCCAGTCTTTGGAAGACAAACTATTAAATGCCTCCAGCAGTTTCTTTCTCCTCCTCAAATGCAAAGAAGTCATTCTGACTGGAGGGGGCGGGGCTAGAATCAGACAAAATGTAAACAGGGTTAAGCATTTCCTCTCAGGGTAATTTTACCTGAATTTCATTAAAAAATGTGAAATGTGAAGCTTACAAAGATCTTTTGACTTTGTTGATTCTACCTTTTTCATAT
Organism: Oryzias latipes; assembly: GCF_053564925.1. Taxonomy (NCBI): domain Eukaryota; kingdom Metazoa; phylum Chordata; class Actinopteri; order Beloniformes; family Adrianichthyidae; genus Oryzias; species Oryzias latipes. The sequence goes on from NC_136248.1 coordinate 3,762,854, forward strand.
GAAATAAACCCTTTAGAATAGAAATACTGTTGAATTCAGGCCAACCAGTTATTGAATGCAGGTTAATGTGGGAATTAAAGAGCAGACGTAACAAGCTTCCACAGCCTTCACCGTCCAACTCTTCACAGGTGATTTCTAATCTCATTTCGTGTACACTTCCATTTCCAGACCCTCCGTTGAGTTTACTCAGCTGTCCAACATGCTGTGATGTCTCACAGGAGTTCTCCGTAATGCCATCCCATTTTGCTGTAACACAGACTGGACAGGGGACAAGCCCCCGCCCAGAGGGTCCCTGCCGGCACCAGCCCACTCTTTAGTAAACAAACTTCCCCTCACTAATGTCCTTTGTGTTTTTGCCAGATGTTTCCTTATAATCAGCTTTATTTCATTCACCTAAAAACACAAAAAAGTCCTCTAAAGAAGATACAATAATTTAAAACTTTTTCACGAAACATTGCAACAGAAAAGCATCAGAATAAAAAAAAAAAGACAGTGATTTTTTTCATGTTCCGTCAGGTGCTCCCCAACAATGGTGGTAGGTGCCCTGATTGCAGAGGAACATCTTCAGGGGTTTTGGTTGGGGCTGGGCCAACGTCTTGTCCCGTGCCCATCCCAGTTCGGTACGTTTTCTTCTTGCTTTTGGGGCTTCTTCTTCTTGTCGGGGGGGGGGTTATGGTATGGGCTGCTGCCTGCCTCTTTTCTCCTCCTGATGCACAGGTGCAGGTATTTGTAAAGGATCCACCTTAGGAGCTCTTCAGGAGAACTCTTCCTCTGGCTTTCCTGCCACGGCCAGATCCTCCGCTGCAGTTCTGGGGTTCTTCCCTGTCCCTGCAGGCATTCCTCTGTTTGGTTCTGTTTGTTTGCTCCATTTTACAGAGACACACTTCATTCCCAGACACACATGCAGCACCACATCTTCATGCTTTGTTGTTTTTATTGTATGTTCTTCTTTAAACATATTAACCCTTGTGCTATCTTAGATGACCCCACCCTTACATTGACGTGTTCTCCCTACCATGTCAAAGGTGGATAAAGGTGGAAAGATTTCATGTAATCCATGGACACCAAGATCACAAATCACTGAAGAAAAAAGGTTCAGAGCACTGTCTAGTGGGTCTAGATGACCCAACTCACAATGTTAAAGTGCCTAGGATAGAACAAGGGTTAAAGGGGGAAAATCAGTTTCATCTCCCCTCTTATTGGTCCAGAGTTAATCGTAACAAAGTGTTGTCCAAAGAAGGACGATAATCCAACGGTTTTGCTCAGACCAGATGACAAGGGACAACTGAGATAGAGATACAGTCAAGGCCAGGGGGGGCTGCCTCCTGCTACCTAAACTTCTTAAAATAAAGGAAATACTATGGCCGCACAGTCCTTCTTAAAGACTCACTGGATGCACTGGATGTTTTCCACATCTCCTCCATTGTAGACCTTTCTTCTGTCTTCTGTTGTCCATGAATGTAAGTCATTACTGCCTTGATTGACTTCTGTTGTCGTGTCTGTCTCCTTCCTGCTCCTTCATTGTTAAAAAAACACCTATTTGTCTTCACAGATGATTGGATTTTGAGTTTGTCCATCTGTGCCCCATCCTGATTCATGTCAATAACTGGAGTTTATTGGTATATTTGTGAGAAATACATGTTTAATCAACACAAACTGTGATGTGTGCCAGCAGGTTTAGCAGTATTTTCTAGTCCTCAACCAGCAACCTCCCCCTGTGTAAATGAAGCCAAGTTAAAAATAGCACCTATGAGCGGCGTGACGGCTAATGCGCACATGTGACAAACTTTCCAGAGTTGTTTTGACCCAACTTCCAGTACACATCACACAACCCCAAAGTGTTTGTTTGCACAGTTGTTCAGCTCGCCTCACAGAAGCACAGGTCTGCTGTTATTTGCACACTGTGCAGAAATTACTGCAACATTGCTGCAGCCAGGCTTTCATCACTGTAATCATTCCAGAAAGCAGGCTTAAAGTCTGTCTATATAGATACCTGTTGGAATAATGTATATAAGTTATCTCATTTTTGCTTTTACGCATTCCCGAGCTATATAGGTGATATAATCCTTTTTGCAGACGTGTGTGTGTCCAACTCTGTTTCACAGAAAGGTGGAGGTGAAACTCTTGGGGGGAAACAGACTATCTTTGCGTCTTCCCAGCATCAGCATGAGAACTACGTGTTTTCTGTGTCTAGACCTGAATCAAAGGACGCTCTGCGTTAGTTATCCGTGAGTAAAGGCTTTGTAGGTCCAAAGATGATGTGTGAAGACTGTGGAAAGACAGACATGAATGTTTTCTGAGCACTGCGGCTGTGTTTTATCTGTTTCCCCTCCCTTAGAGCTCAGTGCATGTGTAATTTAGGAATTACTCAAAAAAATTAATAAAGGAGGAGGCGATTGAATATGTGCCAGAGTGGAGAGAGATTGTTGCTGGGTCTGATCTCTGTTCGCTCTCTTCATTTAAAGGTACCTTTGGTCTGTTGTCTTTCTTTCCTTATGTTGTTATTCTGATTCAAAACAATAACAATCAAGGAAATAAAAACTGATTATACCACAAAATATTACAACATGATAAGTGTTTCAATAAAACACAAAGATAACTTATGTCTGCAGTTATAAAGACTCTTGGGGGGTAAAGTTAGAAGAGGTATTTTATTTGATAAAATCCAAGCCTTTAGAAGAACAAAAGTAAAACACAGACTGACTGAAGGTTTGTCCTTATGTCAGATCTCAAAAGTCAAGTTCTTGTTTTATCGTTACCTGTTGCCTCCTTTTCCTTTCAGTCGGTCACTAAATGCAAACGACTCACCTGTTGGGTTAAAGTGTCAGTCCAAGAGGAAGGTTTGATTCTACGAGTTGATTGTCCAGTTTCACCCAACAGCAGCTGGGATAGGCTCCAGCAGCCCCGTCATGCCAGAGGGGATTCGGCGGGTTGAGATGGCTGGATGAACAGACATTGGAGTACCCCACACACCACTGGGAGCTTTGATCAGCTGATCACATTACTCCCATGTTTTTTCTCAAGTTACTTCCCCTTCAGCTGTCCGAGCATGACAGAACTATCAGTGTGAGAATTGACTCATTGGTTTGCTTCTTTTCCTAATATCTGCTCCTCTGCATCCTCCTCTCTTACAGCATCCACCCTCATGTCCCCCATCCCTGCATCCACCAAGCTCCTCGTTTGTCTTCTTCTAGGTAGTGAGTCAGACTCAAACATCAGGAGTGATTTTAACTTCAATAACAAAGCCACAGACTCCCTGAAGGTCATGATGACACATGACGAAGAGGAGCCTTTTTTTGTTTGAAGTTTTTTTTCACGTTATCTTTCATCACAAGGTCCGAATGTGAGGAGGCTTTCTTCAATGACTCACAAAGAAATAGTTCAGGTCTAATGAAGTCTGAATGCTGACGAAAGACAGAGCAACTTTTTTTAAAAATAAAACCGAACAGTTTTCAACTTTATTTATAATATTTAAACATTACATTCAATTTCAAAACAAGAAGCTTGAGGTCAAAAATGACTTTTGTCACAAATAATCAAGAATTTCTGTCTCCATCTCATTTTCACTTCCATCAGACAGCTGAACTTCATCATCCTCGTCCTCATCCTCCTTGTTTTCACACTCCTCTTCCTCCTCCTCTTCCTCTGGATCCACATCTTTCAACAGAGATTGTACACACAGTTTGTTGCGCCGTTTCTTTTTGGGGAGGTCAAGGAAACCTGAAGAAAAGACACGGGGTTACTTCCACGGTACGGCGGGGGCCTCCCTGCTGCAGGCAGCCTGCTTTTTCTGCAGACTGTTGGTTTAGCTGAACTGCAGCGTAGACATGACGTTAGTGAGTGTTATGAGAAGCACAGTATACTGTTATGAAGACTCCTAGTCGGAGATGTTTGGGATAACAGCGCCCCCAAAAGAGCAGCTGCTGGAACTGCTGGGTTATTCCAGGCAGTTTGGTCCGCTCCACTCTTACCCGGAATTCACACTGATCCGTCTGCGGAGCATCTCCGTCTGCGGAGATGCTCCGCAGATCGGGAGTCTGTGTCAAGACTCCGGGCCGTCTCTCCTCCCCCTGGCTGGCTGGGGAGTCTGTGTCCTGCTATTTCCGTGTCATCACCATCCAAACTTTTAGCAGTCGTCCCCTCTCCTTCCACATAGAGTCCTTGTAAAATGCATGTTATGTGTAATAAATGAAGTTAAGTTTTGTTGTCCGAAAATAGACGCAGTGTTAAGTGTAATCGCGTGGGCACATCGCCAAAAATATGAAATAAAGTTCTATTTTGAAAGTACAGCTGAAGTTTTTAGTCTGAAACCTGGACCTGTTTCCTGTTCCTCCGGCTTTTAAGCGTGAAATTGATGCGTTGATGGACAGGAAATAGAGCTCCTGCGTAAAGCTTCCGCTGCTATGCAGAGGGACGGATACAGACGCAGACATGATGGAGGCGGTGTGAACATTTTCATTGATTAATGTGTCACGGCGCCACATTGGAATAAATGAATGAAAGGGGCAAATAAGAAAAAAAATCAAATAAAGCTCAATTGCTCAAGGGGAGTGCAAAGTGTAAAGAAAAAGAAGTAAATGGGAAATAATAAAATGAAATCCTGCGGATACACTGCCTGTAAATATTATGTTTGGTGTCACTATGGAAGGGACTTTTGATTGGTTGACATGGCAATGAGGAGGCGACAAAAAGAGTTTAAAAGAAGCTGCACCACAGGAGCACGAAAAGGAGGCGCGGGAAGTCTGCAGCAGCCTCAGGTTGAGATCTCTTCGTCACCGACCTACTTTGGAAGGACAGAGGGGATAGTTTGCTTTGTTCTTCGTCCTGTCGGAACAGTTTTGGGAGGATCGGATTTCCCGGAGGTCGTTCTGGACGTTGTGTGTTTTTTTTGTTGGTTAGATTGACATTGTGAGTAACCTCCTTGGTAATGCAACAATCTAAATGAACAGTTTATGTTCTTGAGCGTTACAAATGAAATTATATGTTTTTTGTGTCAACCCAACGGAGACGGACCAGTGGAAATCAGCCAATAGGTTCTGACCCGACGGCTAATTGAGCCAGATGAAGGGGGGCTGTGCAGTCCAGCTCATCCAAACTAAACCTACACGTCTGTCCCAGAGAGGAAGACCCTCCAACGTGTTGTCCCTCCGTCTGCCCCAGAACGGCTTTCTAACCTTGTTTCTGAGCCTGCATGACATTCTTGATCATGGAGAAGATCAGGTCCCTCAGCTTGTCCGTGGTGCCGGCAGCACACCAGCCATCTCGCTCCAAGCACTGCTGCTCCGTCCCGCTGCTCTGCTCGATCGCCTGCCTGATGCTGGACAGGAAACAACACAAGCTCTGCTCAGGAGTTCCCGGGGTTCTGCTGAGGCTCGCGCACACGGCCACGCCCACCTGTCCACGTCCAAGTCACAGAGCTGGTAGAACATCTGTCGGTACGGAGGAAGCATGCCTTCCCTGAAGATGTATGCAGACTCCTAAAGGGAGGAAAAGACGGGTCGTCACTTGATCCACCAGCCTGCTGCCCTCCACCCCCACTCTCACCTTCAGCTGGTAGGACAGAGGAGCAGAATCCCGGCTGGTGCTGGGGTTTTCCCGAGAGGGAATATGCATCACGCTGGTGGCCTGAGGGACTGAAACCATGAGATGCTGGGAGGTCAGAGTTCACTCTTTTTGTAAAGGCACAATACAGACAAATAAAATCTCTCCTCATTGGCAGATTTTCTTTAAATAAGACAAAAAAATCTGGCAGCGGCTTGTATCTAAGACAAACATTACAGGGTTTGTTGTGTTTATCTCGACATGTTGTGCCTCATCCGGCCTGGTGGCCCACTTCTTCTAAAGTTTCTGCCACTTCATCTCATTCACTGCAGGACTTTGGTTGGAGTCAGCATCGTCACTTCCTGCAGCTCCGTTTCTTAACCCCTGTGCTATCTTGTGGAGTCCAGATTTGATTTGATTTTGATTTATTGAATTATGTCAAGCATTGTAGTCAAAGTCAAAGTCATTACAGAAATGATGAAATGCATAGATTAAAAAGACAGAAAATAAAACAAAACAAAAAAGTCACTTAAATCACGTTTGCTTAATTAAATACAGTGATCATTAACTAAAGTCAAGTAGAGTTTGATTTATGGCTTGAAAAGGAGCGGGAAGAAGCAAACGTATATAATCCCACCCCTACTGAGTAAATTCATTTTATAATTTTACTGTTGTAATTAAAATAGCTTTGATTATTTCACCACCATCAAGTTCATGTATTTGGAATTATTCAAACCCCTGTTGATCCTTAACTCCCCTTATTTTTATATCGTGAGATCAGAGTTTCTTTATACCTTTTCTTGAATATCTGAACATTGTTTGAGCTCATTACTGAACCCGTTCCAAAGTTTAGTGCCACACACCGACACACAGAAACTTTTCTTTATGGTTCTTATCAGTTTGATCTTGAAGTTCCTACATCCTTCATTTTCTAAGTACTGTTTCTGGATATTGAATGGTAACGATTTCCCACTGACTCTGTGTAAACTTTGCGCAGTGTAAAAATCCAGAGGGTAATACAGTTTTAAAAGTCTAGATTGATAAAAGAAATTGTTTGTAAGATCCAGATATCCAGCTTTATGTACAATTCTGACGGCTCGTCTTTGAAGTAAACAGAGAGGATGTAGAGAAGAACTCTTAGAATTATTCCCCCAAATTTCTATACAGTAGGTGAAATATGGTAATATTAAGTAGCAGTACAATACATATCTACTGTTAATAAACGTTTAGATTTATTTACGATTTAAATACTTTTTGAGACTTTAGCTTGTATGTGTCTGATGTGTTGCTCCCAACTTAGTTTGTCTGAGGCACGTTAACATTGGGAGTGGGGTCATCTGGACCCCATAAGTTAGCACAAGGGCTAATCCCTCCTCTGCATGTCGTCAGTCTGCTGCAGCGGACAAACCTTTGAGTTGGTTCTGGATGCAGTGAACTGGAAAAATACCTGCTTTGTTCAGCGTGATGGGAAGGCTGTAGTTCAGGGAGCTCCGCTTAGCTTTCACCAGCAATTTGGAAAAGGAGTATCCTGAAAAGAGGACATTGGTTTTGAAATGAGTTTTCCTAAAACTAGTCTTTGGTGGACTGCGGGCTCAGCCTGGCAGGGGGAGCGCACTGCTCTGACCGTGTTTGGTGCTGCAGCGCATCCTGAAGTCCAGCATCTGGTATTTCTTGGACTCCGGGTCCTTGCGAGGATCGTAGCCTAGCCTGACCCACAGGCTTCGCCACGGTCCGGTCACCTGCACAAACGCCGCCACAGTTTCTGTTGTGTTTGTCAGAAGAACAGAAGATCGCTACGCAATAACGTGAAATGGGCTCCGACCAGGAAGTGGTTTGAGAGCCTCAAAGGTACGCTGCAAAAAAACGGCCCCTAAGAAATAAGATCAAAATTCGTATGCTGTTACCAAATTTTCTTTAAAAAAGCAAAATGGAATTCTGGTCACAGAGACCTTTTTTCCTTTTACTATTAAAAACCTTTTTTGGTCAGATTCTTGGACAGAAAATAAGACAACTTTTCTTGAAACAAGGGTCTTTTTACCCTCTTAAGATTTACTTCTAGCACTGATTAAATGCATAAATTCAAGAAACTGTGAAAGGCATCGCCCCAAAACGCTTCAACACAAACACTAACTAGCAGTTCTTCTGCCATGACGTGAGACAGGATCCAACAGAATCCTTCACACAGGTTCTGAAGCCACTTCCATCTGCCTGGGCTCCTTCTCTCTCCGCAGCTCACCATGTAGTAGGCGAAGAGAGGCAGCAGCAGCTTCAGCTTCTCCGGGTGGATGTTGAAGTTGGCCTTCACTGCATTCTTGGACCAGATGGGCCGGCTCTCAAACATCTGAGCGAGACATGTTTGTCTGAGATGAGCGAAGCACTCATCAACATGCTGCATCAGCATGTGATCAGACACCTCTGCAGCTTCACCTTCTTTATCTGCTCTTCCGCCAGTCGGTCATTGTCCTTCAGGCAGCAGCGGGCCCAGTTCTGCCTGGCCCCCTCCAGACACTCTGTGGGCACCACGGCGTCGTTGAAGCTGACAAATATGGCGTTGTGGGGCCGGCGAGCGCGATTCAAACCAATGGAGTTCTTGTTTGCGTACGTTTGGCTACAACCAGAAAGGAGGAGACGCGTCATCCAGGTGATACGGATGGTAACAGTGATGCTTCAGGAAAAAAGGACTCACGGGGCCTGATGGGCTTCGGCGCGGTAGAAGTAGTCCATGGGGTTGTCCAGGCGCGAGAAGATCACGGGCGGCAGGAAGTACGGCACGGGCTGTTCGAAGAACTCCTGGGTCTCCGTTTGGCGCAGGATTATTCTGTCGTACAGAGACGTGTGCATTCCTCCCTGAGAGTCCACGGCCAGGTACTGAAAGTCTGCCAGGCCTGCAGAGTCCAAACACACGATCAGAACCACCACCGCTTTCACTTTAGATCACAAAAACAAAACCTGAATACGAAACAGTGCCTGGAAAGGAGTCGATGGAAATATGCTGCTTCTACATGTTCCATCATTACGTCACATTCACACCCATGTCACACTCTAAGGAAATACCTGAACGAATGTGAAGCTTCTTTGGTATTTTTCCATCTAGAAAATGATTGTTTCTGCTTCCTCACATCTAATCACATGGTAGTTTTGACCTTTTCTGGCCTTTCAGCTAACGAAAATAAAGTCTTCATTCTTGTGTCAATAAAAAGAGGAAGCCCATACCATGAACACACCCCCATCAATATACATGCCGATCATATTATGTGCAGAACTGAGGCTCTGCAGCTGCAGGTTAGCCCTTGTGCTATCTTGTGGGGTCCAGATGACCCCACTCCCAATATTGTTCGAGCCTCGGAGGCACGTTAACATTGGGAGTGGGGTCATCTGGACCCCACAAGATAGCACAAGGGTTAGAAGATGGTTCACAATATGCCCCCATCATCAAGACAAACATGAAGAGGCTTACAGCGGGTAAATTCTCACCTTGGAATTTATAGGTGGTTCCAATGATTCCAACTACATCCATCTGGATCTCGGCGTCCTTGGGGTCTTTTCTTCGGACGCGCCGCCTCACTCGGAGGAGGATGTTGCTGGAGGAGAGGCGGTTCCCGCAGGCAGAGTGACAGAAAGGGTCCTGGGGCCGGAAACGCAGCTCCAGGCGCCTGTTGGGGTCGGCAAAAGTCTGGACCGACAGAAGAGCTGGTCAGAGACGAGTCTGCAGAGTTTGGATGACGGTCTGGCTTCATTAGAAATTCACCTCTGACTTATGGGCAGCACTGCTGGCCTGCTGAACGGCGTACGTCACAGCTACGAACTTTTTCAAAAAGCATTTTTTTCGTCAGCTCTTGAGACTTAAAGGTCTTGAGTTCAAATCCAGGGCAACCAAAGACTCTAAAAATGGGGTCCAGCTTGACAATCAGCATGAAGGGGGTTGGACTGGACGTTAAACCATCATATGGTTCTTGAGTGAGGCTCTGTGTGCAGCTCACCGTTCCCTCAGGGGATGGGGGAGAACAGATTACAGAATTGAAGCTTAATTTTCTTTATCTATGCCCTCCATCATTAGAAAACATGTCAAAAACACCAAAGAGACCATTTTTATCGGAGTGGGTCTTTAAACATCACTGAGCACGGTGACACGTTTCTGGACATACTCACTGCAGTTCTTCATCACGGTTTAACAGACAGAAACCCCAACACACCCACCAAAAACGCCATGAAGCTCAGTGCCACAGAAACCAGAATGAGCTGATGACTCCGCCCATCGCATGGTGTCCATCAAAAGGTGTTGGCTCTTCTTTTATTCATTTCAATTTGAAATATAAGAACCTGTACAGTCTGTATAGAACACTTTTATCTCCAAAGTTATCTCCAGAATAACCTGAATGAACACAAATTACAGCAGACGGACTCTGTCATCTGTTTTTGGGAAGGTGGGGCTTCCAGGAAATTATACCTAGTCAATAAAAAATAAAAAAAACAACGGGTCACATGACCACAGGGTTCATCAATTCTTTCACTGTTTGACCCATTGACCGTCACAGAGAACTGGAATGAATGACTGGATGACTATTTCAATGGGAGTCTTACGTCACCCATTGAAATAGTTTACTTCTGCCTCAGAACCAAATGAAGTCAATTCAGTCGCCATTTTTTTTGCGATACGGACATCACCGTGTTGGAGCCAGACAACTTCAGTAAGCAGTGATAGGTCCGTCGGTCTGAGTCATCGTTTCTATGGCAACAACTCTCGCTAATCAGGATTGAGCTTGTTTGAAGGCCACACCCTTACCACTGAAAACAGGGTCTGAAGAATCTGTCAATCAAACGTTTGGAACATTTGATGTGGGGGAAAGCGGGCACCACCAAAAACAAATGGCCGGGATGGGGATACAGAAAAAAATGCAGTTTTTTAAGTGAGGATTTTAAAGAAGATGTTAAAAAAAGTATGTAGCAGCCAGCAGGTACTTCCTGTTTGGAACGCCAGGGGTGAAGGGTCACTCAGTCCAGGTCTCATATACAGTCAGTGCTATGACCTCAACAGCGGCGTGGGTTTTGCAGCTAGCAGGTGTGTTTGACACTTGGGTGTGTGTGTGGACAGGCTCCGCCCTTTTTGTACTGCATTTGAGCCTTATCATGGTGATTAACAACCAGTAAACTTGTTGCTGTATGCTGCTTCATGGTCTTATCCCCCTTCCCCTCCTACTATCACCCTCCTTCCCCCCCCCTCTCTAACGTCCCTCTCTCTTCTTCCCCTCTTTCCTTTTCCGTCCGGTCCAACACCAAAGATCTTCAAACATGTTTGAAATTAATAAAGTTTGGCCTCAATTACAAAAGGGGTTTATTCAGACATACCTTTGGTTTGTCTGAAGATTAATAACCCCTCTTGTTAAAGTAAAATATGTCCAACACAAGAGGCCCTCAGCTCTCATCTGTCTGCCCAGCTGTTGGACAGGACAAGTTTAAAAAAAAAAAAAAAAAAACAGCGGCGTGGGTGTGGCCAAGGTAAACATCACTTACTGAGGCGGGATTTTTTTAAACCTAACTTGATGGACCCATACAAAAAGTTGCTCCTTATCAACCACAGATAAACAAATATTTATGCAAACGTTCAAACGTCTTGTTAGAAAAAGACACATTTAAGCCAATACAGTGTAGAACGATTCAGTTTGGAGAGAAAAGCAACACTTTTCTTCACATATTTGATGTTGTTGTTTTTTTTAACATTATTTGTTAGAAAAATATCAGGAGACTTATTTCGGCAGATTCTGTGCAATCAAACTTTATAAAAACGATTTTGACAAACAAAATCCTCTGCTCTCCGGAAGCATAATTGACTCATATTTCAGAATGAGTCAAAATATAGACTTTTATTTTGAAATATGAGATACATATGCCCCCATACTCCGGACTTCCGACTCTGGCTATATTGTACTAAAAATGTCAAAACAGGCACTACAGTGTTTCCTCCACGCCACTCACTTTGCTCACGGCTTGCTCCCCGCCCAGGGTGTCCAGCATCTTGTCCGTGTTGTGGACCACCGCGGGGTATTCCACGCACACCAGCTTCCTGTCCCGCAGCTCCAGGGTGGACGAGCTGCCCGGCACCGCGTCCTCCGCCGCACCCGGCAGGGTCAGCTCCTTCAGGGTAAAATCCAGCCTCTGGTACCTGGGTTCTGCGGCCATACCTGCTACTGAAGGAAGCGTCGAAACCAAAACCGGAAGTTCAACTGTTGGGGCCGTCTAAAAAATCAAGCCGGGTAGAGACAAGTTTGGACGGTTAAAGTTCCGCCCATTTCTTCCCCGCCCCCCATACAATAAACAGCCTGAACCAAATACATTCTTAATAAAAGAATGTTTTTTAAATAAAAAAAAAGAGAATTAAGCTAGTTTTTATTTTAATTTACAACTGCTGTGAAATATAAATAAAAGTATCTACTTTTACACAAGTTCTGCAAAAAAGCTTACTGGACAACACAGAACACAATTTTACACAGCATGCAGTTTTTTCATACTGCCGTTATAGCTGATAAATATGCTTTCTTTGTCTATATTTTTTAATTATAGACAAATATAGAACATTTGAAAGTGTTGTGTGAATAAATGTGTTTTTGCTTGATTTGTTCCTGATATGTAACTTAAGATAAAAGCCTTTGCTATTGATTCAGGCTCTTGTCCTCTTGTCTCTTTGGCTGCGTCTCCTGACTCCAGTCCCCCAACTGTTCTTTGACATACCATAATTTGCCGACTGTCACTTAAATATTCCTGCAAACACTGATGGTGAGAGGAATCAGGTATTTTAACAGAATTGCATTGAAATCCTATAAAACAATGTGTCCTGAGGAACAAAATTAAAAAAAAACACAGGTTTGAGTAGTAACTTTCATCTCAGCTCAACAGAAAAACAACCCAGAAAAAAGTCTGTCCAGCACATTTAGTCTTTTCATTTGTTTGTATCTCAACTTTCAGTCAAATCTTTATGTTTTGGTGCGCTACACAAAAATGTTTCTTCTTCTTTCTAACAAGTTCGCATATTAGTGTTTCTGCAAATGAATGTGTCGGTCCTGCTGGATAACACCCCCCCATATACACATACAAAAGTATTCATTCATTCATTTTCTTAACCGTTTTTCCCTTTCGGGGTCACGGGGCTGCTGGAGCCTATCCTGGCCACTTGTGGGCAAAGGCAGTGGACAACCTGGACAGGTCACCAGTCTGTCGCAGGGCAGAATGTCCACAAGCACACACTCACACCTAGGGACAGTTTAGAGTGACCAATTAACCTATGAAGCATGTTTTTGGATGGTGGGAGGAAGCCGGAGACCCCGGAGAGAACCCACGCATGCACAGGGAGAACATGCAAACTCAAAACAGAAAAGTCCCCCATTGATGTAGTTTTTCACATCCCCCAGCCAGGACTAGAACTGGAGGCCTTCTTGCTGGGAGGCAAGAGCGCTAACCACTGCACCACCGTGCAGCCTACATTCAAAATTAGTTACGGTATTCAAGTGAGCTTCAGAGCTCCGCACAGCCCAAACATTTGAATAAAAGTAACTCAGACAGAACTGAATGGTCACATCATTACCATTAAAGGAATTGTCCTCATTTTTTATGCGTGAGACAAAAAATAGAAGTGAAACCGTCATCTTTGACACTCTTGAGCAGATATTCCCACTTCGGGTTCACTAAAGCAAAAGAGCTTCAGCTGTTTTTCTGTGAGTTGATGTTTTGCAGTCTTGGTCTTTTTTTCTTGTTCCTTTTACCTCACAGATCATCCAGAGATCCACTGTTTGTGGTTCATCCACCTCACTTTGCTATTCTGCATCCTCCTGGTTGATCTTAGAACATCTGCATAGTTACTGATCTTTAGTTTTTAATATTTTCTGCATGTTTAAAGTTAACTTTGTGGGATTAAATGAACTGATGCAAAGTAGAAATTATCTATTAAATTATGATTTGGAATCAAACAAAGCAAAAGTATAAATATCTAATGAAGAAATTCATTGAACAAATGAAAAGTATATATAAAAGTTAAAGCTTTATTATTTTAGTAAAAGTAAATATAGATCAATCAAAATACTAAATGAAACGATTTAAAGGAAAGTCAGGTTTTACAGTGAGGCTGAAGTGGCTGCTGCTGTGCAGCTTTTGGCCTCATGGTGGCAGCACGTCGTTGCCTTCTCTTCACAGCTGAGCATCATGACTCTGGAGTAGCTCTGGTTGCTGGATAATGCAGAGTTGAGTGTTTGGATCAGTTGAGTATTTGTTCAAACATCAGCTGAGTTTTTCCTGCAGATTTGCTGCTGTCCCTCCCCAGCGAGTCAACAGATCCTGTGGCTTCACAGGAAGGGAAGAGGCCTGCAGCCTGTTGTCCTTGTGCTCTCAGGATTACTGCAGATGCTGCCTCACAGTCCTCTGATGCCAAACTGTTGACTTTAATTCAAGTTTGTCTCCTTTGCCTTTGAAAACCTCCCTCCTTCACAGCGACTGTGTTTCCAGTTTCACTTTAAAAGTTTCCAAACTCTGCGTGTTTAACATTTCTAGCTGTGAGAAAGGCTTTCAGATTGATGATACGTGTGAGAGAATTAGGTTATTCTGGGTAATCTGTCCCCAATCTTTGGGTTTGGATCTTTACGCTTCCTGGACCTTCGTTGGATTAAGTTAGTCTTTGTCACATCTTTGAATGCCTAAACCGAAGAGGAGTACATGAAAAACAGTCTCAGAGGGTGGCGTGAAGGTGGGGTTTTGTGGGAGGGGTCTTCAGACAGAAGACGTGACTCACAATCTGTTGTGTGGTGAGGATTTGGTTGATCTTAGAGTCGTTTGTCTTTGTCTCTGGGGGCTCTCATCAATGGGATGTTCACTCAGTTATTGCTGTTATCTGAGCTGAGGCCCTCCACCCCTCCCCGCCTGGCTGCTGGCCTGCTTCAGCCGTTACAGTGTGGGGGGGGCCAGATAAGGTTATCAGGTGGCCTCCACCGCCCGACTGGCTCTGCTGGAGGCTGCTGCTGCCTGAAGATTTCAACGTGCCTGCTTCCACAGCTTTCCCCTCTCACTCATCGGCTCGTCCGTCCTGTCAGAGCCGGACGCTAATCAGCGGAGAGGAAATCTGAATGTCGACTTTGGTCATATTTGGATGTTTGCTCTGGTCCACAGCCACAAGGCCCAATCGATCGCTGCAGTCAAATGGAGAGGAAGGTTTCCGACGGTTCACTAAAAAACCCACAAACATATGAAAATAATACATTTTATTTGTTGGGCGCCTTTCTAGGAACTCAAGGTCGCCGTACATAATAGCGAAAGCTAAAAACAATAAAATGTACAGTAAAATGTGCATTTTAAAACAGGCCAAGAATGTCTCGTTATGGGGGGGAAATATGCAAGTTGTGAGAGAAAATTGTGAGAATTGTGAGAGAGAGGCAATGTTTCTGAGGTCAGGAGGAAGTGAGTTCCAGAGCCAGGGGGCAGAATAGCTGGATACTTTAGTGCCGGACCCTCTCAATTCTTCCAAAAAATGTTTATTTTTTCCCACAAGTCAGAACAATACCAGTACACATCTTTACATCTCCTGACGTCCGACATTCCTTACCTCATGTAACACATCTTTACTACATCCAACACATGTTCACGTCCTCTAACATTCACTTTTTGTAGCGTTTCATCTCCCCTGTCTGTCTTTACATCCTCTAAACGGTACATAGTGTAACCTTTGACCCTCTGAACTCACTGTTGACTTTACCAATCGCATCTCCTGTTTACAAAGATGCAGGAATGCCCCCCCCCCCCCCCCCGCATGCTTACCAAACTACTTTTGTTGCTTTTCATTGACATGAAGCCATAATTGGGCTAACAAAGTGCTAATCCCTCGTTTTATTTCCTTCGACACGGTTTGTTTGTGAAAAATGTGCTTACGTCCGTTCAGCCTGATGCTGGCAAATCAAAGCATCAGTCACAGCCGTGCTCTTCTTTACACCCCCTTTAAGACAGAGGGTACGTCTTCTGATGCTGGCAAAAATACAACAGTAAAGTCCAGCCTTTATCCTGAATTCTTGGAGTGTAGTGACCCCCCCCCCCCTTGTTTTATTAAACAGATTATGTCCCAAAAGCGAAACATGGTTATCAAAGTTTTCTATTTTGCCGTGTCCCTCAGGCGTGGCCTCGTGCACGTCAGGCTGCCGTCAGCGCTGCACTTATCTGCAGTGAAGCAGAACCACATCACTGTCACTGCCAATCAAACTGGACCCCCCCACCCACCCACACACACACACACACACACACACACACACACACAGCACGAGGGCATGCGTCCTGTCTGTTCCAGCCCCAATGTCATTTCTCACAGCAAGGCAGGTTTTAATCCGGAGCTCAGACTTTAAATTAAAATCAAATTTACATTAACTTTGCTAAAAGAAAATAAAGTCTTCTTTATAAAATATCTGGCGTTTTCCATTTGTATTTTTGTGTAACACGTAGATTAATAGTTTTACTTTGTTTGTTGTGTTTTTCATGTTAGTTTCTGTACTGCATCTGTCTCATTTTCAGATAAACGAATAGATGACTCTGATGTCAGAGACCAGCTGCACGGCTCACATCTCTCTGTTTTTAAGGTCTGACTGTCAGCTTCAGAACTGATTTTGAGATTCTTTCATTTGTTTTTAGGTTCATTTCAGTCTCAACCGTTCTTTCAGATCTCCACTAACAGATCCTTCAGAGCTCTTCAGGTGCTGCGCTGCGAACAATTCCCACAGTGAGAACCAAATCTCACAGTGAGGCAGCGTTTCACAGTGATGCTTCCTGAGGACCTATTTGTTTCAGCGTTTAGCCATTCCAGTTGGTGTTTGATGCCTTTGAGATTTTTTATTAGCAGATTTCTTTAACATGTTTCAAACATTTTCTAATAATAACTATTTTATTGTGTAAACCCACTTCTAGTTTATTTACACGATAACTATTCAAGTATTTTCATTTCATTCATAAAACAACATATCCGGTGTTTTCTTGAATTTAAATACATATTAGTTTGCAAAGTCTAATTTATTTTGTTGAATTTTCCCTCTTTCCTTGTTTTTAAAGTGTCTATGTTCTCTCTTGAGCTTTTTTTCTCTCACTTTACTGAGAGCCACTTTCTGTTGTGAATGTTTATTTGAAAGTGTGTGAATAAAGTAAATAGTTTAATGACAAATGACCGTTTTTTTGGACACCAACAGTAAGAAAATTGTCATCCGTAACAGGTACACAGGAGGTGAAGGGGTACTCTAGTAAAAGTACTTTAAAAATGAGATTACTCTACATTCTGATGGCGGTTAGTAAGAAAACAACCAGAAAATGCCGTAAACCTAAACGACCAACGACAGAGGACTGGTTTGACGTTGTACAAAGAATTTCTACAATGGAAAGAATTTCTCACTCACTACAAAAAACAGGATGTTTTTTTACACTGCTTAGTCTAAATCAGGGGTTCTTAAAGTGCGGCCCAGGGGCCAATGGCGGCCCGCAGGAAGATTTTTTGTGGCCCTTAATTAAAGAGAGGCAGAGCAGGTTCATTTGAGGTAAAAATTTGTGTTGGTGAGGAGGAAAAGGCGCTTTCAAGCTAAGTGGACAAATGCTTACTTTACCTCATGGGCTGGATAAAGTCATGTGCCTGATTTGTAAGCAGGTAAATGCAAATGCTCAAAGTACTCAATATAAATCGTCACTATGTTAAAAATCATAAAAACTATGACAAATTTAGCGGCAAGTAGCGGAACAATAAACTCCAACAACTACAACGAGGCTGTGCTGCACAGCAGATGTTTACAAAAAGGGCTGAATCCAGTGAAGCTGTAACAGAAGCTAGCTATGTTGTGGCTTTGGAAATGGCTCCGGCACGGCAAGCCCTTTGTGACGGGGAGTTTGTAAAAGAATAAATGCTGAAAGTTGCTGACATTGTTTGACTAGACTAGACTAGAGAAGAAGAAAAAGTTTGAAGAAATAAGTCTGTCAAATGACACAATTACTAGACGAGTAACTGGGAAAACATGTGGAGGCCCTGGTTAACTGTACAAATGACACTTGGTCAATAAAGTTATTAAAAACCACTTTTTCTGTTTTTCCATTTTTTTTCACCAAAATTGGCCCCCAGTCTAATATCAAGTTCCTAATCTGACCCCCTACAAAAACTTTGAGAACCCCTGGTCTAAATGGACAGAACATGTTAAGCCTATAAGATCAGACTTTATGTGAAGTGCCACTAAAATTGTTAATGTTTTGAAAAATCTTATACTCTCTCCCATGTCTGGTCTTTTTTCATTTAAAACTGAGAAAGCAAGAACATTGTAGTCTGTCAACGCAGTGTACAATTTATCATGTGCTTTAAAAAAAAGGAATCTCAAAACAAAAAAACGAGATTACACAAATGAAAGTAAAACACAATTACAGTTCTCTCTAATTACAGTTTCTGTTTTTTAACTTATCTTTGGCACACAGTCAAGGTTTTTTTTCTATGCCACTACAATATAACTTTTTTAATTGATTATGAACTGTTTGTGTCTGTTTGACGGCAATTATGCAACAAGGTAGCTTTAAAAGCATTCCTTGTACGACTCAGTAGAATCCATGTTTTGCTTAAAATCCTTAACGCTTGCATGATTTGACTTCAGGTCTGCACAGACAGTTTAAGTGCTCCATAAAAAAAGTTTTATGGCATGGCACAGCACGGCACAGCACAGTAAGGTACAGTACGGTAAAGAAGGTACAGTTTGGTACGGTATGATAAGGCATGGTATGGCATGGAACAGTACGGTAGGGTACAGTACAGTATCGTACAGTACGGTATAGTACGGCACGGTACAGTACAGCACAGTAAGGTACTGTATGGTATGGCATGGTGTGGTATGGTGTGGTGTGGTATGGTACAGTATAGTACAGTATAGTACGGTGCAGTACGGAGCGGTATGGTATTGAATGGTATGGTGTGGTATGGTATGGTATGGTATGGTATGGTATGGTATGGTATGGTATGGTATGGTATGGTATGGTATGGTATGGTATGGTATGGTATGGTACAGTACAGTAAGGTACGGTACAGTATGGTACGGTACAATATGGCACGATATGGTACGCAGCGGTATGGTGCTGTATAGTATGGTATGGTACGGCACGGTACAGTACAGTAAGGTATGGTACCGTAAAGTATGGTAAGGTACGATACGATATGGTATGGCACGGTACGGTATTCGAATGAGATTATAAAAGTATCTGTTGGAACATCTACTTAAGTTCTGTGGTACAGCTAAACAACATTTTTGGAAAAACTCTGCAATCAGATGAAAAAAAGGAACATGTCAGTATTTCAAAACTAAAAACATGAGTTTTTGATAGCTCAGTTGGTTGGGTGTAGGACTGTCACACAGGAAACCTGGATTTGGGTCCCAGGCCGGGCAATGAGCTAAAAATCCATTGTGGGTCCTTGGACAAGACCCTTGGAGATGCTGCCTGTCTCATCAGATCACTCAATCAATCAATACTTTATTGTCCCGTCAGGGAAATTTGTCTTGGGCTGAGGAGCCCACAGCTACAACATAAAGAACACAACAAAATAAACATGCACAATAAAACAACACCCACAAAAATAACAACCAGAGACCCGAAGCCACGCAAGTGTTGCTTTCTGAAGCTTTCGCTTCTGAAAGGTCTTTTTGTGAAGCTTGTTGTGTTGTAGCCTTTCAGAGTCCAGAGATGTTTGTGTTTTGTTTAAAAAAGTTTACTTCCTTGTTGAACGGGGAAGATGTTGAGCAGAGGATTGAGGAGGGGCGAGGCCCTCCGTTCTGCGGGGGATACCCCGCTCTGACATCTGTGAATGCTGATGCCTGGGGCGCTATCCCGCTCACATCCTGAAGAGTTTCCAGAGTACCGGCCCCACCTCGTTTGCATAGAGCTGATTTGCAAACCAAATCCTGCTGCATTCTGCTTGTACCTGCATCAGGAGGCTGCAGACAGAGGCCTGTTGTTCGGTCTTGATTTAATTGAGTTGTTGTTCAGACTGTTTGCTGGATGCAGCAGATTTGGTTGATCATTGTCTACTTTTTTTTTTTACCTCTGTAGCTAACATCAAAGCAGACAATCGTAGTTTTTCTCAAATATTTCTCCTTTTCTTCAGAGCTCATTTTTTCACCAACATTTCCCTCATGAAGGTCCAGTGAGTGTCTTTTTGATCCCGAAGCAGCAGTTTGAACAAACCAATCTGGCTCCTCATGATACCCCCTCCGCCGTGCTTCGGGCACTCAGAGCTGCACACTTCCTTCAGTTTCTCCCGTTTTTCCCCGGGCAAACCCCAGCTGCAGCGCCCCTCCTCCTTCAGGACTCGTGTCCTGTTTGTTCAGCCCCAGACAGGAGGATCCTCCTTCTGCTGCAGCCTGTGCAGGATTTTGATTTGCTCCATCAACTCACAGCAGCAGGTCTAACCGCTGTGAACCCCCCACCCCTCGACCCGTTTGCCAACTCATTTTGCATAAAAACCTCAGATTTGTTTGACAGAAACTCTTCCATCCCCAGACTTTGATTTCTGCAAAGATGAACCCCAAGAGAAAATAAAGCCTGTTGCACCTCTGACAGTTTCTTATGCAAAGTGCATTTTTAAGCCTTTTATTAATAAACTTTCTTTTAACCTTTTAGCAAACTTGCAATGACTTTTAGAAAACCAAACTCAAAAGTAAATAAATGCTTAGTCCATTGAAGAAAAGGCATTTGTTGGAGCTCTAAATATATTTTTGTTTCTTTTGTGTATTTTTTTTAAATGAAGAATTCAATACATAAACTGTCTCTAAAGAATCAAACCTCTTTTATCATGGAGCTAAGTTTTAGTTTCATTAATTTCATAAAGTCATACATTTAAGCTCTGTTACAGTTTAAAGTATTTTTTAACGGCAGCTGAAAAACTGGATCAGAACCATCTGAAGAGAATATTTCTTGTGAGCGATCTGTCTTTTTAGGATTTTTGTGTAAAATCTGACATTTATAATTGCTTAAAAGCTCAGAATAAAGAAAATGCACATTATTGAAGTTGTAAAGAACAGAGCTGAGAGGAAATGTCTCTCTGTAAGTAAGTGTTAGTTTGTCTGGAAATGAGCTTTTGCTCACCTGAGTTCCCTGAAATGAAGCCCCGGCTGTCTTAAGTCTTTTTCCCTTGAGCTCTCTCTGTTGATCTAGAGCCATCTGCTGTTTTGTGGATTTCTCTTGGTTGTGCCTATAGATGATGCACAGTCATCTGTCTAGAACCTGAACTGCATGTAGTCAAACACCTGGATTCCACCGAAATGTTTGTTAGAGATGCCCTTCTGTTAGCTTTGTCTTCTCTTTGCCCAGTTTGGATTTTTTGTTAAGCAGAAATTGGACAAAAAATGTGAGAAAAAAAGAAATATGACATTCTAAAATCCTTCTACAAAATATCATCTAAATCCCCGGCTGTTAGCTTTTATAAATGTATCAGTGAATGTTCTGCACATTTACATTTTTGCTTATTTTTAAAGACCCACTCCAATGAAAACTGTGTTTTTGGTGTTTTATTAACATATTCTTGGGGCATTTTTCTGATGATGGAGGACAGGAAAATTAAGATTGAAACTGCATTTCTGAGTATTTATTTATTCAAATCCTTGTGATTCAGGAGCAGACGAAAGAAATGCTGTTTGAAAAACCTTGTAGTGGTAAGCTGCGACAGTAGGCATCAGCAAGCTCTCTGCTCTGCTCCGTTCTGATGATCCACTGTCAGACAAATGGATCCATGAACGTCTATCTTTTCCTCGTCTGAGCTGGAATCTGGATCTAAACTGTCCAGCTGGATAGCTCCAATGTTCCTTGCCATTTTGTGTTGCACCGCTAAAGTTAAGTTAGGGCTTTTGAGGGATGTGAACTAGTGGGAGGGCACATAAACAGATGGATGATGGGAAGTGAGGGAAGGCTTACTTCCACACCAACAGTACCACCCACCACTCAGAGGGGCATTTCTGGTGAACTCTGATGCCTCTCTCCTGAAACGTTGTCCTAGAAAACAACACGTTTTTTTATTTTGGCTAAAAATGTCATAATCATAAGAAATGATAAAGACCACTGGGAATGCTTTCAGAAGAGATCTAAAGGGACTTTAAACCCCCATGTTTAGCTCTTTAAGGAAATTTTAATATAAGGTGTTTTTCACAAAGTTCCTTCTGGGAGCTCCTGTCAGATTTGAAGATGTGATTTCCTTGAGCAGCTTTGCTGATGGGGTTTTCTGTTTGATGAAGGCGTTTGTTTGTCGGAGGTAAATCCAACATGATGAAGGGTGTGGTGGAGGGAGTCTTAACTTAGAACTCAGCCTCTTTTTCCAGAGCTGTTTAATTAAGCCGGGATCCCCTGGAACTGCAAAGCAGTCGGTTTCAGCTGCAAAGTACTCTGTTTAAGCTGCCGTGCAGTCGATTTCAGCTGCATAACTGTCTGTTTCAGCTGCCAAACATTCAGTTTGAGGTGCAGACCAGTTGTGTTTCAGCTGCAGAATAGTCGTGTTACAGCTACAGAACAGTCTGTTCCAGCTGCGGAACAGTCGGTTTCAGCTGCAGAACAGTCAGTTTCAGCTGCAGAACAGACGGTTTCAGCTGCAGAACAGTCTGTTTCAGCTGCAGAACAGTTGTGTTTCAGCTGCAGAATAGTCGTGTTACAGCTACAGAACAGTCTGTTTCAGCTGCAGAACAGTTGTGTTTCAGCTGCAGAATAGTCGTGTTACAGCTACAGAACAGTCTGTTCCAGCTGCGGAACAGTCGGTTTCAGCTGCAGAACAGTCAGTTTCAGCTGCAGAACAGACGGTTTCAGCTGCAGAAGAGTCTGTTTCAGCTGCAGAACAGACGGTTTCAGCTGCAGAACAGTCTGTTTCAGCTGCAGAACAGTTGTGTTTCAGCTGCAGAATAGTCGTGTTACAGCTACAGAACAGTCTGTTCCAGCTGCGGAACAGTCGGTTTCAGCTGCAGAAGAGTCTGTTTCAGCTGCAGAACAGACGGTTTCAGCTGCAGAACAGTCTGTTTCAGCTGCAGAACAGTCTGTTTCAGCTGCAGAACAGTTGTGTTTCAGCTGCAGAATAGTCGTGTTACAGCTACAGAACAGTCTGTTCCAGCTGCGGAACAGTCGGTTTCAGCTGCAGAACAGTCAGTTTCAGCTGCAGAACAGACGGTTTCAGCTGCAGAACAGTCTGTTTCAGCTGCAGAACAGTCTGTTTCAGCTGCAGAACAGTTGTGTTTCAGCTGCAGAATAGTCGTGTTACAGCTACAGAACAGTCTGTTCCAGCTGCGGAACAGTCGGTTTCAGCTGCAGAACAGTCAGTTTCAGCTGCAGAACAGACGGTTTCAGCTGCAGAACAGTCTGTTTCAGCTGCAGAACAGTCTGTTTCAGCTGCAGAACAGTTGTGTTTCAGCTGCAGAATAGTCGTGTTACAGCTACAGAACAGTCTGTTCCAGCTGCGGAACAGTCGGTTTCAGCTGCAGAACAGTCAGTTTCAGCTGCAGAACAGACGGTTTCAGCTGCAGAACAGTCTGTTTCAGCTGCAGAACAGTCTGTTTCAGCTGCAGAACAGTTGTGTTTCAGCTGCAGAATAGTCGTGTTACAGCTACAGAACAGTCTGTTCCAGCTGCGGAACAGTCGGTTTCAGCTGCAGAACAGTCAGTTTCAGCTGCAGAACAGACGGTTTCAGCTGCAGAAGAGTCTGTTTCAGCTGCAGAACAGTCTGTTTCAGCTGCAGAACAGTCGGTTTCAGCTGCAGAACAGTCGGTTTCAGCTGCAGAACAGTCTGTTTCAGCTGCAGAACAGTTGTGTTTCAGCTGCAGAACAGTCTGTTTCAGCTGCAGAACAGTTGTGTTTCAGCTGCAGAACAGTCGGTTACAGCTGTAGAACAGTCTGTTTCAGCTGCAGAACAGTCTGTTTCAGCTGCAGAATAGTCGTGTTACAGCTACAGAGCAGTCTGTTCCAGCTGCAGAACAGTCGGTTTCAGCTGCGGAACAGTCGGTTTCAGCTGCGGAACAGTCGGTTTCAGCTGCGGAACAGTCGGTTTCAGGTGCAGAACAGTCAGTTTCAGCTGCAGAACAGACAGTTTCAGCTGCAGAACAGACGGTTTCAGCTGCAGAACAGTCTGTTTCAGCTGCAGAACAGTCGGTTTCAGCTGCAGAACAGTCGCTTTCAGCTGCAGAACAGTCTGTTTCAGCTGCAGAACAGTCTGTTTCAGCTGCAGAACAGTTGTGTTTCAGCTACAGAACAGTCATGTTCCGGCTGCAGAATAGTCGTGTTACAGCTACAGAACAGTCTGTTACAGCTGCAGAACAGTCGGTTTCAGCTGCAGAACAGTCTGTTTCAGCTGCAGAACAGTCTGTTTCAGCTGCAGAACAGTTGTGTTTCAGCTACAGAACAGTCTGTTTCAGCTGCAGAACAGTCTGTTTCAGCTGCAGAACAGTTGTGTTTCAGCTACAGAACAGTCGGTTACAGCTGTAGAACAGTCTGTTTCAGCTGCAGAACAGTCTGTTTCAGCTGCAGAACAGTCGGTTTCAGCTGCAGAACAGTCTGTTTCAGCTGCAGAACAGTCTGTTTCAGCTGCAGAACAGTTGTGTTTCAGCTACAGAACAGTCTGTTTCAGCTGCAGAACAGTTGTGTTTCAGCTGCAGAACAGTCTGTTTCAGCTGCAGAACAGTTGTGTTTCAGCTACAGAACAGTCATGTTCCGGCTGCAGAATAGTCGTGTTACAGCTGCAGAACAGTCTGTTACAGCTGCAGAACAGTTGTGTTACAGCTGCAGAACAGTTGTGTTACAGCTGTAGGACAGTCTGTTACAGCTGCAGAACAGTTGTGTTTCAGCTACAGAACAGTCTGTTACAGCTGCAGAACAGTTGTGTTACAGCTGCAGAACAGTTGTGTTACAGCTGCAGAACAGTCTGTTACAGCTGCAGAACAGTTGTGTTTCAGCTACAGAACAGTCATGTTCCGGCTGCAGAATAGTCGTGTTACAGCTGTAGGACAGTCTGTTTCAGCTGCAGAACAGTTGTGTTACAGCTGTAGGACAGTCTGTTACAGCTGCACAACAGTCGTGTTACAGCTGCAGAACACAGAAAGGAGCGGCAGCCTTCCCTCGGCTGAGCTGCAGTCTGCATGGACAGTTATCTAAACCTGCATTTGCATGGCCTTCCAGGTCTCATTTGAATGCAGGATTACTGTTTTACAAGCCAGGTCTGCTTCCGTGACAGATTTGCACCTGAGCTTGTCATAACCATCCTACTTTTACGGGAACAGACCGTTCATCTGCACAGTTACTGACATTGGATGAACTTTTTTTCATCTACAAAGAAAAACGAAAAAGACAATAAATATTTCTCTTTTATATTGATATTTATTTAAAGATTTACAAACTCAACAATAAATGTAAAATAAATAGGATTGACAACTTTTTTTATATAAAATTCAAAAGACATCAGTAAATCTCCCACGCATGCTCACTGTCCCTTCACAAGGTTTTTCAACATGTGTATGAATATTCTGAACGGAAACTTCTAGCATGACTCGTAACTTTATCATTACCTACTGTAGACATGACATACGCCGACATGCAACGGCGGCTTCGATAGCTCACGCAGGTGCATGAACTGGCGCGTGACAGTTTACCTGAGCTGCCACGTATCAGTGTGCTGCCAGGTGAGGACAAAACACCTTGCTTTTATTTGAAGGTTTATGACCTTTAATTTGACAGCAGCCTCTTTTACTTTGAAAGATCTGCGTGACTTCTTTTTTTCACATTTGGGTTTGTTTTCACCTGCTTCGTGACTTTGTCGCTTGCATTTTCTCGCGTGGTTTCGTGTTATGATTTAAAGAACTTTCTTTTCTTCATAAAGTCTAACATTTTTGTGTAAACTTCGCGAGTTTGCTGCCGTTCTCGCGTGACCATTTCAACGGGAACCAGTCCAATGACTCACAGTCCACGCGCGTATCCACCGCTCCACACGTCTCCACGCAGCGCGCGCCCCAGAGTTCGTTTGGATGTCTGCGCAGCCGCAGACTGTGCGTCAGGTGTTTGCGCTCCGTCACTTCATGCCGTGCTGGCTCTCGTGGTGCCGCCGCAGGTCCACCTTCCTCTGGAAGCCCTTTGCGCAGATGTCGCAGCCGAACGGCTTGAAGCCCGTGTGCTTCCTGCTGTGGGTGATCAGGTTGGAGCTCTGGCTGAAGGCTTTGCCGCACACCTGGCACTTGTGGGGCTTCTCACCTGAGCAGACCATAAGAGAACGTGAAATCTGATCTTCTGTCACTTCTCTGGTGATTTATTTGGACGCGCACGCGCGCTCTACGCCCGATGGACAGACGTCGGGCAATTTTCCCGCACGAAAGAGTCGGGCTATTGTTCAGATTTGTCCGCCGTGATGCTGACAGGCAGACGGGGACAGACTTCCTTTCTCAGAGCTGTGCGTGGAAGCGGGAAAACCAGATATGCAAATTCCCCCGCGTCTTTTTAAGCTTCATTTCCAGATTTATCAGCGGTTTATGGCTCCTGGAAAGAAAAGCTGCAGCAAAGCCCTATGCAAATGTACAGATAGTTACCAGTGTGGATGTAGGTGTGCTTCTTCATGTCGGACTTCTGGTGAAACCTCTTCCCGCAGAACTGGCACGGATAGGGCCGCGTGTCCGAGTGGATGAGTAGGTGCGTGGAGAGCGTGGAGGAGCGCTTGAACGACTTCCCGCACATCTTACACTCGAAGCTTTTCTCCTGGTAGACAGCAGAAGACGGAGCGAGCTGGAGTATGAGGGGTCACCTCATTGCTGCCTCCCCCCTTCAGCCCCTGGGGTACCTGCGAGTGAACGTTCATGTGCTGCTCCAGACTGACGGCGTGGCCGAAGGTTTTCCTGCAGATGCTGCACCCAAAGGGCCTCATTCCGCTGTGGGACCTCCTGACGTGAACCTCCAGGCCGTGAGACGTGGAGAACACCTGAACACACGCAGGCGCGCGTCAGTAATGATGCGCCCAAGGTTCTTCCATGCAAAAAGAGATTTCAGTTCAACAAAAAGGAAAGAAAGTTCAAATAAGAGCTTTTATTTTGAAAATAAAGAAAACAGTCCTCATTGGTAATTTACAAACTTAAAAATGCATTTTTATTATCAGGATATGCATTAAATGAGGCGAATCTCTTAAGGTGTTTTTTTCCTGTCGCTCTAGGATTGGTGGTACCTTGTCACAGGTGATGCAGTGGTAGGTGCTGGACAGGGGGGTGTAGTGGGTGCTGCAGTCCAGCGGCTGCTGCGTGGGGGGGCTGCGGCTGATGCGGCCGCCGTACAGGCCGCTGGCGTGCTGCAGCACCGTGGGGCTGAAGCTCAGCTGGCGCAGCTCGAAGCGGGACGGCGCCGGCTCCCACGCGAACGCGGGCTTGTAGTACGGGGAGAACTCGTCCACGTGGGGCTCTGGGGTGGGGAGAGTAATCTGATTACATACGGCAGGGTTGTTTTGGATTTCGTCCTGGAAAATCAGATGTATCCAGAGGAGAATTTCCAATACATAAATAAATCTGCTGAACTTTGACGAAAGACCCGAGGATGGAAGGGGGGGGGGGGTCATATTAGGAAGTCCGGGTGCGGAAACAGGTAAACTGATTTCCTGGTTTGGTAACCAGATTACTGGGCGCATGTAAACACACAAGCTGATTTGGATGACTCACCACTCAGAAAGTAAGGCTGCGCGCACGCCACCGGAGAGCTGGGTGGATCCCGCTGAACAGGTAAGGGACGGGGCAGCTCAGCCACCTGCTGCTCCTGCGAAGGGGGGGCCGCGGCCTGCTCCCCAGGCTGAGGCACGTCCAACAGGTCTGCACTCTGGAGCTGCAGCGTGACATCTAAAATCCACAGCAAACACGAGTGTGATTCATACAAGACAAACATGCCTCCGAGGTGTTCCAGAGGTAAACATCCTGGACTCCGAGGCCTCAGCAAAACCAGGAGACTCTCAGGAGGAGATCCGAACCATGTGGCGCAGAAACCAGAGACATCCCAGAGCAGAAAAAGCCTTTTCATGAACATGACCAGTTTTCCAACAAAAGGAAAATGTTTCTCTTTTTTCCTGAAACCTCGCTGCTGTTCAAGGATTTGAAACCCGAACTGATGAATTTAGGAGCTGAACCGCATTTGGTTGGTTTTAATTTATAAGAGTTTATAAGGAAAACTTAAGTTACATTATTTGAGAGAAAAACTGCTGACCTGCACAAGCTGCGGCCTTCGGCTCCTTCTCCGGGGAGCGATGAACATTGTAGGACGCGCATCTTTTGTTTTTCACCAGGAATGACCGCGGCATGATGACGTTTCACTGCAGGGAAAATGAAACATGACGCAAAAGGTCTGCAAAATTATAAGCGACCTTTATAGGTGAGAAGTTGCTATGAGCCTCAGAATTAGAAGCGCCTGTTCCTTCAAACTTCACCGAACCCCCTAAAGAAGAGTTTAAACCATAAAGGGTTCAATTCTGCATTTACAGTTATAGTGATACACATCAAACGAAACTAAACAACAAACTTTAAACGCCTGTCAACACTTTTCCCGGCAGTTCTGTCTCACCTTCACCTGCAGCTCCGCGCGAAGCGCGGCAAACGGACAGAGGAGAGAGAGGATGATGACGCCCGCTTTTCTGAGTCTCCCGGCCGCTCGTGCGTCCCCAAATCCGTTCCTGAAAGTTAGAAAAGCACAGCCGCGTGAAGCCATCTCACCCACTGCCCCCCCCCACCCCCCGCCTGATTTTCAATCAGATAACTTCAGCGGGACAATCTGAGTGTGCTCTCAGCCAATCAGCGGCCGACCCGCAGGCGCACATTTGCCTAAAAAAACACGCGCCTGTGGAACAGTTATACAAAACACACACCAAACTCTGACGCGTTGAAAGCTAAAACAAAATGAAATATTTGAAGTTCAGCTCTAAATGAGAATGTTCTCATTTCATGGAGAGAGACAGAGAATAAAAACAGAACAGAGGATCAAACGTGGCGGCATTTGGGCTTCAAGATTCTCTAGAAAGCCTGGCGCGCGCGCGCGTATGATCTGGACACCTGCTGACTGCTGCTGTCCGACACAGAAATGAGGCACCTCGCGCGCCTCGCAACTTAATAACCATCTCTACTGGAAGCCCACTGCTGCTGCTGCTGCCATTGATAATAATATTCACAATAAAGGTTTACGGGGCATTTTAGAAAGTCAAACAGAAAAATGCTGAAGCGCCCTCTTGTGGAGAGTACGATCAAAAAGCATTTCTGAGGTGGCGTCATAACTTCTGTTGCTGTTCATGAGGAGAAAGCTGAGAGTATCCCATTACAGAAGGGATGTACTACAATAACATATTACCATCCACTCTGTAGTCTGAGGTGTTACCAAATAACATTGGTAATATTGACTCAGTACACTCTCAGTTTACAAAAGACTAACTGCCCAGAATACCATCGTTTAAAGCACCTATGAAGCATTAAAGTGCCACAAACCAAAACTGTAGCCTGTTCTGCTCACTTAGAGCTTCACTTTTCACATCACTGCCTACAGAAAGGAAGAAGAGAATAAATCAACGGAGTTTTGCATTGGCACCCACAGTTTTTCTGCTGGGGGCTGATTTCCCCTCCAGAACCACACATGTCACACTTTCTTCTCTGGTCTATGATTGGACCTTTAGCTGCTTAGGAGAAAACAGTCCACATCCTTTCTGTTCAAGATGTGAGCTGTGAGCTTCAGGATGGATTTTCAGGTTCCTTTGTTCTCTCAGAGTTCTGGTTTGTGAACTCTTTCATGAGGCCTTGTTAAAGTTTGGATATATTGAATTATTGTTTTACTCTTTTTTTACTCTCTATTTATAAATGTTCATGTTTCTTTTTTTCTTACCACATTTAATCGCATTCATTCGTTTTTGTTGCATCTTATATCTTTATGCTGTTACTAATATTTGTAGTTGTTTTTCACTGACTTATCTGCACATCTGTGTTTTCTTGACTCCACACAAAATAAATGACATTTCCTTTTCTTGCTTTAATATTTTGTTTAGTCTTGCGTTTTGGTTTGTTTATTTATTTGTTTATAACATTTTATAAGCAATGGGGCGATTAGCCCATTGACGTGCCTGTTCCCTCCTGTTAGGTTTATAACAATAAAACCGACAAAGTAGAGTTAAACAATAAACAAACCAAAAGAAAATACAAATTATGACATAAATTACATTATCAAGACAAAACATACACACACAAACAGCTCTCACTTTATTTTATCTCTCCTTCTAAAGCTGTTTGACAAACTTCGTATTCAATAAAAAACACAGAACATAAATGATGTGCAAACATACTAAAGAGGAAAGAAAAAAAGAAAAGGACATTTTCAGATCATTAATGATCATGTAAACAAAAACGTGAGCGTGTATCTTTTCTTCTTAAGAATTTGGCGCACTTTGAGTTGAAAGGAGAAGGAAAGGAAAGGTACAGAGAACCCGCAAAACCGACACTAAGACTTTTTTACAATCCACACCAGCAGAGTTCATCGTTTTAAGTTCATATTTCAGCTCATTCATCCTCATGTTAAACTCCACTCCCATCATCTTTTGATCTGTTTTCAAAGCGTTCCCAGTGCTCTTTTAATGATGATGATGATGACGTATTTAGTCCAAAAAAAACCCAAAACTGTGTCGTTTTCTATAGTTTCTGCAGAGCAACAGGAGTTCATTAGAAATTCACCTCTGAGTTGTGGGCGGGACTATTGGCGTTTCCCATCACTCCTTTATTTACACTCTCTCCCGCTATACAGCCCCTCACACCCCCAACTTATGATTAGTGATGCAACAAAAATGGCAGCAATATCAGATCTTTCCAGTTATACAGTTTAGGTCCAGATTCCAGTCAAGACGAGGAAAACAAATACGTTCATGGATCTATTGGTCTGACAGTGGATGATCAGAATGGAGCAGAGCAGAGAGTTTGCATCCTGCCAATTGTAGCACCTACATCACAGTCACAAGCTGTTTTTTTTTTGCCTGCTTCTGATTCCCAACAATGTGAATGAGGAAATAATCTGGAATGCAATTTAAATCTCAATCTTCTTTTTGTCTTCCATCATCAGTAAAATGCTACAAGAACATGTTAAAAAAAAAGAAAAAAAATCATTTTCTCCCATTTTCATTGGAGTGGGTCTTTCAGATGAGTGATTTTACAACCTGAGGGAGACAAAGACAGAAACAGGAGGAACTATACGAGGAACCGGGAGGATCGGGCTGTGCCATGAACCTTCTCAGAACATTTAGATCAAACAATCAATATCCAAAAGCGTTCGCTCACCCATCCAAATGATCAGAATCAGGTGTCCTAATCACTTGTCCTGGCCACAGGTGTATAGAATCATCACTCAGGCATGCAGACTGTTTAACAAACATATGTGAAAGAATGGGCCGCTCTCAGGAGCTCAGTGAATTCCAGCAGGGAACTGTTATAGGACGCCACCTATGCAACGAATCTATTGGTGAAATTTCCTAAATATTCCACAGTCAACTGTCAGCTCTGTCAGAACAAAATGGAAGAGTTTGGGAGCCATAGCAACTCAGTCACCAAGCGGTAGACCAGGTAAACTGAGATGTGTCCGCAGATACTGAAGCTCATAGTCCAAAGAGGTCACTGACTTTCTGCACAGTCAAGTGCTGCAGAGCTCCAAACGTTTAAACAGATTAGCTCAAGTACAGCACGCAGAGAGATTCGTGGAATGGGTTTCAATGGCCGAGCAGCTGCATCCAAGCCACATATCATCAAGTGCAATGCAAAGCGTTGGATGCAGTCGTGGAAAGCACGCAGCCACTGGACTCTAGAGCAGTGGAGACGCCTTCTCTGGAGTGATGAATCACACTTTTCCATCTGGAAATCTGATGGAGCAGTCTGGGTTTGGAGGTTGCAGGAGAACGGTACATGTAGGACTGCATTGTGACGAGTGTGGAACTTGGTGGAGGAGGAATTATGGTGTGGGCTTGTTTTTCCAGACTTGGCCCCTTAGTTCCAGTGAAAGGAAGTCTGAATGCTTCAGGATACAGAAACATTTTGGACAATTCCATGCTTCCGACCTTTTAGGAACAGTTTGGAGCGGTCCCTTCCTCCTCCAACATGATCGTGGACCAGAGCACAAAGCAAGGTCCAAGAAGACATGGATGACAGAGTCTGGTGTGGATGAACTGGACTGGTCTGCACAGAGTCCTGACCTGAACCCCATAGAACACCTTTGGGGTGAATTAGACCAGAAACTGAGAGCCAGGGCTTCTCCTCCACATCAGTGTGTGACCTCACCAATGCTGTTTGGAAGAATGGTCAAAAATTCCCAGAAACACACGTAAAATAATGGCTTAGCCCCTGGGTGAGCCTGCAGTGTGAAAGCACCACTCCACTGCATTCAGACTGAAGTGAACCACACCAGAGTTCATCTGGAAGTGAACATTGACCCTCGTGCGTCCGTCTGAATGCATCTTACTGTGCTAGTGTGTGATGCAGCTGAAGCGTCACTCAACTGAACATTTGAAAAGTGATGCAGCGGCAGCAGCAGCAGCAGCTTCGTCGTCTGTCATGAGGCTGGATGGGGTTGAGTTCTGGAAAGGAGCAAAAGTGAGATCGTTGGCTCTTCAGCCATGAAGCCATGCATCCGTGACAGCTTTTGTCTTCATGGATGTGAGCTGTGGAAGCTGAGACGGCATCTATTGAAACTCTGCTTTCTTAATGTTTGCTGAAGGAGGTGTTTTACAAATGAGTACAAACTATTAAGTTACCATCAAAAACCAGTCTGGCTTCGCTGCTGCCTCAACATTTCTAATTCACTGCCGGAACTACAGTCGCCTATTTAGCCAACTTTTGGAAAGACAAAAAAAAAAAATCACACTGGTCTGGATGTGACTTGGTTCAGCCAGACAGCCAAAAGGGGCGTTCAAGTCTGGATTTCTTTTAGATTTTCTTTAGCAATCAGCACTGAACTGCAGGATGGCTGTTCAGGGGTCTAATATGCACTTTATTCAATTTAGTTTGGCATTAACTGTACATTTCCCGGGCACTTTGAAGGTATTGCAACCCCATTAAGAACTCCTCTCTGCCAAAAGTTGTTTCTCATCATGAAGCGGCATGAATCCTTTACCAGAGCTGCACCTGCTCATCTCGGTCACCACTGGCTCTGTCCCCCATCCATCCTTTATGCGTCCACAAGAATTAACCATGAACATCAATAAATGAGCGGTACGAGTAGGAACTGACGTCTCATGGCTTGTTTTGGCGGGACAACCTGGGAAGACTGAGGAGTTTAATCATCATTTAAGTCACAGTCCTCAGAAGTCACAAGTTTTTAATTCACTTGCCAACACCTCCTTTTACAGTGGCTGTCCTTCCTCTCCACTGGTGATTTGGTCAAAAAGAAAAAAAGTTTTGTTTACATGTTTAGCCCACATTTTCATGATGAAAGTGTAACAAAAACACACAAAGAAACAATACATTAAGACAAAAACAATGCCAGGAATATTTGGGATAAATGTGGTTTTTGTTGATGTTCACCTTTCAGCCCATCCCTTCAGGGGTCACCACAGCGAATCAGCTTTCTCTGATTCGCACAGGTGGTTTGGCAGAGATTTTTACTTCCTGACACAACGCTGTGTTTTATCCCGGCTGGGGACAGGCACAGGGGGCGCGGAGATTTCCAGCTCGACACCTCCTTCTCGATACGCCATCGATTTTTTAAGACTGGAAGTGTCGCTCAGTAGTGATACGAGTTCTGACTCGAGACGTATCCGGTACATGCCTTCCCAGCATGCATTCCATGCTCTGACAACGTCGTCTGCGTTGGCTTGGCCATGTACGCCGCATGGCGGACGGAAGGATCCCCAAAGGACATCAGTTACGGGGAACTGGCATCTGGGAAGAGAACCACAGGGCGCCCTACCCCACGATTTAAAGATGTCGGGAAGCGGGTCATGAAAGCCATCGATATAAAGTCCTGGAGGGGCACTCTGACCACACAGCTCAAGTCAGGTGAAGCGAACATGATGCTTGCATCAGAAGAAAAAGGAAGGAAGTTACGCAACAACAACAGCCAGGGAACCACGACTGCTGCGACAAAGAATGTCTGTCCCAGATTGGCCTTTTCAGCCACCAACGACGCTGTCCCACACGATCCTCGAACCAAGACGAGAGCCAGGAGATGTCCTCCATGGTCAACGCTGACCGACGGAGGCCAACTGCAGTAACGGACCAAACATTGTTGCCAGTGTGGGTTCATTGTTGTGATGGAAATCCCAGCTCTTCTTAGAGATTCGGCTGTTTTGTGACTAAAAAGAGCCTTTTTCGGCTCCCAAACAGCTCTTTAGGTTTATTGTTGCTTTATTTAATTTTTTATGAACAGTATAAGATTATGCACAAAATGAATAAATAATGTAAAAAATTTGTTTTTATTCATATAGGTGTATCATATGTATGTTTTTACTTATTCCTTCCAGATAAAATGTACAAAATAAAGGATAAATACAAAGCCAGCTCTTTACCATTCAACTTTTATTTACTTTACGTTTTTGTCTTTCTCCAAAATAAATTTGGAAAAACACCAGAACCACAATCCAGAATAAAAGTTAAAATGTGCAAGCCAAAAGAAAGACTTTTATTCACTTTAAAGGTTGGCATTTAGAATGACCAAATGAGGAACCGGTTTATGGAATTATTCTCCTGCAGACTCTTTTATCATCCTTAAAAGTCAAATGTTTCCGTACTTTGCTTCTTTTCCCAGTTCGGTCACTCGCTTGTGTTGCTTTACGTTTTTGTGTTGCCGTAGTTTCTCGTTGTTCCCCCGCCGCGCTCCCTCCGTCTCCCCCTTATACCCGGTCCATGCGCTGCAACATCCTCCACCCCGTTTCATTCGCGACCGACACATCACTAGTGCAGATGATCATGATCATTAGTGGCCAATCGGATATCCAAAGCCAATATTACTATACGACATGTTTTCCACATCAAAGTTGTCAAAGCACTATGCAGATAAAATGACAATTATACACCTTTGATCAAACATTTCACAAAAAGACAAACATCGACTGAGCTTTAAAATCTTCTTGAAGTCATGAGGTTTTGACTGCACGAGTCCTCTGATGCATTAATAACAGACAACCAGCAGATGTCACTATTTCTAACTGAAATCATCCGAGCAGAGTGTCCGTCTCAGCCCAGTTGTGTTGAAGCTGGTCAGTGCTTCATGAGGCTTCCATTTGGCCATCACTAGGGGGGACCCAGACCCCCATGTGGTTACATAGTTAGGCAGTGGTGTGAAGGGTGGATGAAGTCCATCGCACACGGATTTCCCATGTGCCAGTCAGACACAGAGCCAACTGAGCTATCCAGCCACTTCAAGAAGTTAGATTTTTGTAATAGTAACTGAAAGTAAACAGAAAATAAATCCGCCTGATCGCTAAAATAACATTTTTATCTTGAAAAGCCGCTCTGCTCAACACGTTCCACTCCTCCTCTGATCCTCGGTGCTGTGATGAACAAAGCGAAACTTCTTGAAACTGCAAAGTAGGGGAACCCAATGTGTCAGAGCTTCAAATAATCCTCTCCACGAGGCCATCTAGTGGTTGCACGTGAGAATAACAGGTTTGTCGCGCAGCACCAGACGGTGGGTTTGGCTTCCTGTCTTCATGAGCTTCATGGAAATTGAATGTTTTTAATTTAAAAAATGGAAATAAACTGTTTTTATTTTTTTAAAAATACATGTTATCTAATAAAATAATTATATTTATGTGGATGCTTCCAACTCTGAAAAACTGGAAACATTTTAAAATTCAATTAGATTGGGTTTTAACGACTCAAACTGTTGCTATCATTTTAGATTTTACTAATTAGTTTTTTATAGTTTAGGTCACATACTTGATAAATGTCACTTGCTTCTGGTGGCATTTCATCTTTATTAGTTATTATTTATTTCTGGTGGAACTGTCTCTAAAGGAGGGTTTTTGGCGTTTTCTAATTCTTTTCTCCTTGTTTTTTTTTTTCTTGCTCTCATAACTTGTTCCTGAATGGCGTTTTGTTTGGTTTGTGCAAAATAAAAAAATAATAAAACATTCTTGTAAAAACAAATAATGAGGTAGCAACATTTTAAAAGTCTTTTCCAAAGATTTAATTTTCTCTAAACTAATTCCATTTGCGAATTTGATTAAAATTCTTCTATTATTTTAAAATACTAGTATATTGAAGTAAGGAATATAACTGCTTATCAGAAAAAGTAAACATAAAAAAGAAAATCAAAAACAACAATTTCTGTTCTTTAAAAATCTGAATGTAATTTTCTAAATTTGTTGGATTTTCATTCTTAATATGATTTATAATTTTGTCCTGTTGTCTGAGTTCATGATGGAAATGTTCTGAATTTTGGTTTAGAGTTTGACATCAATAAAACTTGATCTGACAAAAGCAATAAAATAAACCAACAAAGAGAGGAAGGATTTTGAGTCAACAAATCAAACGATTGCAAAAGGCAGTTCCAAGGACACACGCCACCACCATGTCAGAAGTGTTCACTCCCCCACATCAATTACCGAGTTCACGTGTTTGGTTTCTTCCTCGTCCGCAGGTGAACAAAATCAGGCAGACTGCTTCTCCAAACATCTGTGAAAGTTTTCTGCGATGCTCCTGGGAAATGAGTCCAGTCCTGAAGATGTCCACACTGCTAAATCCTCCACACTCAGAGTGAATATAGCCACGAGGAAGAGCAGGTCAGAGGTCACCATCTTTCTGCAGAGTCTCTGCAGACCATCATGAGACTTTCAGACAAACTCAAAAAGAGTTGGCTTCATTGGATGGGTTTCCATGGTGATCAGCTGTCTTCCATCAAAGTTCTGTAATACAGGGGGCGTAAAACGCACATCTTTGGGCTCTGGCACCGAGAGGACGCCCTCTTTGGAGGGGACAAATTACACCAACTTAAACAAAGGAGCTCCAGATCAATTCAAACCCTTTAGATTATTATGGTATGTCACTTGAATTCATGTGAATTCAGCATAGTAAGGTTAACGTTTGTGTTGCAGTGTTACACTTATAAAGAGGGTATTTTGTAAGTAATTGCTGTTACAAAATAATTTTTTTGAGAGAAGTTTTTTGTGATCATCCATCTTTTTAAGGACAGTTGTGTCATGAGGATTGAACGACAAACCTTTTTGCGCACGCGCCGTCTCTACCTGTTTGCCAGCTAATTTGCGCGTGCGCGTTTTGCATGTGGGTCACGCGAAACCGTATCACATATACAAGCGCAGCGACGGGGAAAACAAACTAAGCTTTTCCCGGAGGCTAGTTTCCCCTGGAACCTTTAAGGAAGTTGCGCCCACGCGCGGACACCTGTCCGTGGAGAACCGTGCTTCGGCTGCGGAGGTAAAAGTCCCGCTAAATCGACGGCTGTGGCACTAATTTAAGGGATTATTTTTCGAGGAACCGCGGAGGCTGACGGCGGTGGGATGGGCTGTGAGTCGTTCAAGATGGCGGCGCCCTGTGGAGTGCATTTACTCTAGCAGGTAAACAGGTGTCTGTTTGTTCGTCCCACGCGCTCTTTGCTTCCGAAATGTGCACGTGCAGGTGAAGATCAAAGAGCAAGGGCTGCTGCCGCGGTTTCCACGCTGACAGAGCCCCTCTAGCGACCGAACGGTCCCGGGGAGGCTGCGGCTCCGCTCCGCTAACACTAGCTCGTCTGAGCGGCTGATGTTTTTCTGATGGGGGGGCGGGGTGCTGCGCGCTGGAGAATGTTTAGGACGTTTGTCGGGTTTTGTCCGAATTCTGTGTGAATAAAAAAAGTTCTGCTCGGTTCTGAACAGACGCTGCCGCGGTTTGATGAAGTGAAGCCGAGCCGCCCATTGTTCTGGAGTTGTTTTACGACACTCGGCGGCAGTCAGCGACACTCTCTGCTGCTGCACTTCATTACATGATGATGCTCCCCATCTTCATCTCTGCTGCGCCTCCTCATCCGACGAGCCAACACTTCTGCAGCTCCTCGTCTTCTCTTTTGCTTCTCCTCATCTTTATCCTTGCTCCTCTACATCTCCATTAATATTCATCCTCATCCTCACTTCTGTTCTGCTGCGTTGATCCCCACATCATATTTTTCATCTTCATCATCCTCTCTTCTCCCTGTTGTTCCTCCCTGACCCCCCCCCCCCCCTTCTGCCCCTCCATATCTCTCCATGTAAACTATAATACAGTTGAACAACTTATTCAATAAATTGGAACAATTCAGGGAATCTAGCTGATTTTATTTGTGTCATATTTTTTAAAAAGCTGGTCTTGCATCTGAATCAGACATTAAGTCGGGTGCGTTGTTGGAATGTTTTGGTATTTCTGAGCTCTGATTGTTCTAAAATTTGGATCATTTGATGCTGAATATGAAATATTGTCTGGTTCCTGGACGCTCCTGCAAGAGGAGGGAAGGCCTTGACAAGGGCGTGCACACAGCTAAATGAATTTTCCGTGTGCACGTGGGCGTGCTCGTGCTGCACAAAGCGTCTTTGTGCAGCACGAGCATTCCCGAGCCCGCTGAGATCACGCCGGGCGCAGCTCATGCTCGACTCGGTTCTGCAGCTCTGTGGTGCGTTTGTCCACCGCGCTCGGCCCATCTTCATCGCCATGAGTCACCAGCAGCAGGAAAACGGGGTTCGTGGTTGTTTGCTGGGACTTTGTGGATTGCAGGCCCGTTTGGACCCGGTCCTTTTCAGAGGTTTGCTGTCCTCCATGAAGCAGCACTGTGTAATCACTTAATGCTGAGCTGATTATGAAGAACATCAGAGGACTCTGGAGCGGTCATGTTTGAGTCAGAGTTGAGTAACCTGATGTGCCGACCCGTTTGTGCTGATAATCACCTGCCTGTCAGGATTATTTATGCCTGCTTTTCAGATTTTGGCCCCATGAAGGGCTGGGGAGCTGACATGTGTGGTGGTGTCTTTGTGCAGCTACACACACTCAGACCTCAAAAGTGTCATTCTTGTGAGTTCTGATCATGTTTGTTTGCACAGCTTTCTCCCTTAAATCGTCGTTTTCTGTGGAATCTACGAGCAAAGTGTTTTTACTGGTATGAA
This sequence comes from Oryzias latipes, assembly GCF_053564925.1. Lineage (NCBI taxonomy): Eukaryota > Metazoa > Chordata > Actinopteri > Beloniformes > Adrianichthyidae > Oryzias > Oryzias latipes. The sequence continues at coordinate 3,801,468 of NC_136248.1, forward strand.
AATGTGTCCCGTTGGTGGATCCAGGTCTCGTGTGTCTTATCTGAACACTGCATTTCAAGCACAAAGTGTATCCTGGATGTGCAGCTGATGTTAGCTCTGACTTTCATCGATAAACACTCTCATCTTTGATTCCGTCCTCCGTCGGTTTGGGATTAGCATCTTGAACTGTCCCTGATTGAGACGTCCTATCTGCGAACCAAACACGAATTTCTGCCCTGGTTGTTGACGTTTCTGTCTTTTACCGATGAAAAAATAAAACATTTTCTTCCCAACAGAATTTGGAGACCATAAACAATGAAATTGGAGGAAAAATGAGCTGTTCAGGACGTTGGATGAGCTCATTTTAGAAGCATGCTGCTGCAGGTTTCCGTCTTATCGGCAGAAGCAGCATTTTGAAACATCGGATGTTGAGTCAGAGCTAAAAAAAAGAGCAATAATCTAAACGACAAAGACATACATACATGGATTATTGTCATCAGGCCGTAATTTAAAGAGAAACGTGGCCAAATCACACAAAAACATTGTAGTCCATCCAAACATTTTTTTTCTTTCCCGCTGTCATCCAAAGTCACTAAATGTTTGCTGTCCATCCATTCCCTTTAGCCCTCTCAGGGTCACAGGGTTGCTGGAGCCTGTCCCGTGTTGGCGCCCTCGACGGGTCGCCAGGGCACACAATCACTCCCACACGCACACACTCACACCTACAGGCACAAACTGTGTGTTTTCCTTTAACTGTTGCCCTGGAGTAGACCTGAGCGATATCACCAGAAAGAAAAATCTGTTGTTTTTTTTGTTTTTTTCACGCCAAATTTGATTTCTGATTTTGAATCAATTTTTTTAAAATCTTTTTTTCTTTCTCCCTTTACTTTATTAAGCAACAATTACAAATGACAGATCAGATTTAACAAAATGTCTTTTATTTAAGGCTGAATTCAAGGTGCAACTAAAGAAACGCTGTAAAAATGCTTGTGAAACAAAGCGGCAGGCGATGTTTGAGCTGTGGCGCTCCAAACACTTTTGTCGTACTCCCATATCGGATTTTACGGCACGTGGTTTGTTGCTCCAAGTTTGAAGTCGAAAAAACCCAAAACAGGTCCATAGAAATGGAAAATTGCTCTTTCTTTTTGGGAACAAGCTCCTCCTTGCTACTTCCCTCTTTAACATCTGTGCATTACGAGAAAGTGGGATACTGGCAAAAAAAAAAATCCAGATTTTTCCAAAAATCAATCTTAAACAGCAAAACTGCAAAAAAATGCAATAAAATGAAGTTATTACCAAATCCTATCTTGCACTGCACTGTAGGTCGGCTTCTCAAAAAGAAATGCATTGATTTCATATTAATCAAATGATCTATTTTTAATTTTGTATACAGAAAAACCTTCTGTGGTTTTTACCAGAAGGATTTTCCTCTTCGCAGTTGCATCTTCCACCCTTGTTCAGTTGAAATCCTCACGTGAAAACAAAACTCAGGACGGAATAAACATTTGAACAAGGATTAATATTTCAATAAATTGTAATGACGTTTTGAATCCTGTAGGAAGATTCATGACTTCAGCAGAACCACAGGTGGAGTCTCTTCTCTCATCATTTAAGGCGGTATGCTGCGATCAGTCGTGCTGCGGCGCGTTCTGCACGCAAGCGAAACCCAGCATTGAGCCGCTTCACCTTCATCTCCTCTCAGACGGATAGAATAACCTTCCTCTCTCGGTGTGAGAGTCTTCCTCGTTGCTGTGTCAGCACAGCACTGATCCCAGATCAGAGGCCAAAATCACTCGCAGCCGTGTCGTTTGTGGGACAGAGTGGCCTGGAGACGGAATTGGTGGGCGGGCCCCGGGAGTCCTCCAGGCAGACGGGGACGGACACTGTGATCAGTTGTGGCCTCCTCCTCCTCCTCCTCCTCCCCCAGCACTGCCATGGCCAGGGAGCAGCCCAACGTGGGGGATCTCCTCCCACTGCTGGAGACCTCCGACCTCCACCAGCTAGAAGAGATCAGAGGCCTTATCAACGAGCAGCTCAGCACCGGTATGCCTGCGCCACCCGCCCTTTGACGTTGGTCATGTGACTCTGCTGGAACCTGACGGCTCATTTTCTGCTTCCTGAAGAGCGAGGTTCCATGCTGCTGAACGGGCTGGTGGATTTCTTTTTGGAAACCAACTCCGCCCACGCCATGCACATCCTGTCGTCTGTCAGAGAGCCCCACGATAAGGTAAAGGTCTGAGGAGCCGACGGGAGGCTTTCTCTTCAGGAGGTTCCCACTTTGTGGTTAGAGCTTGAATCCGGTCCACGTCTCCGGTCCGACTCCGCTGTCTGTGTCCCGCAGCACCTTCTAGACAAGATGAACGACTGTATGACCAAACCGGCCTGCCGCCTGCCCACACTCATGCTGCTCGGCCACGTGGTCCGCAAGCAGCCGTCCTGGATCCACAAGATTGCTCGGTACCCGCTGCTGCTGTCGCTGCTGAAATGCCTGAAGGTGAGCCCCGTCTTTGGGATGTGTGCTTTCAGCTCTCTGATCTGCTTTTCTTCGGTGACGTTTGTGTGAAACACGACTTCCCCACAGACGGACACTGATGTAGTGGTGCTTATAACCGGAGTTCTGGTGCTGGTCACTCTGCTGCCCATGATCCCTCAGGCTGGGAAACAGCACCTGTGGGAGTACTTTGACATCTTTGGTCGCCTGGCGTCATGGAACCTGAAGAATCCAGGTAGGACCCAAATGAGATGCTGTCTCTGGTAAACAGTAGGGATGCAGCAAAAGAAAAAGATGTTCACCCTAAGAAATTTTCTGCCTCTGGTTGCATTAAAAAATCACATTGCCTTAGAATGTACGTTTTTAGTAGAGTCAGAATAACTTTAGGCTTTTCAAGAAGAAAGTACTGTACTTGGTTGCATTCGTCATCCTGTTTTGTCAAATTCTAGGACAGAAAAGCGGCGATTGGCTGTGAAAAAAGCTTTCCAATTCCAGTCAATTTTATTTATGTAGCCCAATATTACAACACAGTTGTCTCAATGGGCTTCACCAATTCTAAAAAACATAAAATCAGTTAGAAAATACATTAGCTGATGGCTAACCTAAACCAAACAGACTGAACTGGGCATCCCTGCACTTAGACCCTCCTTCTTGCTGAGGAACAACAGATTCCAGAAGAAACCTCAGGGGTGTCCACATGAAGCAGGGATCCTCCTCCAGGACGGACAGGCGATGGACCAGAACTCTTGTCCAACTCTACACCTACATGTTTAAATAGTCCAGAAGATGGGTTTCATCCAGATGAAAGGGGGGGGGCTGGGGACGCGTGACGAGCCAGAGGTGAGGTCCACGGCCGAGTGTAGGAGCAGAGACGAGCCAACTGGAATCTGGAATCGCTCCCCAGGAGGGAAGTGGGAAAGAGAGACAACCCCCCCCCCCCCCCCCCAATCACACTGCACCCAACAGAGGCGTGGAGAACGAAATGATCAAGAATAGAGGACAGAACCTCAGTGCGCCATAGTTTCCCCATCTTCAAACGTCTAGCAGTTTACTAACAACTATTAGTTTTTGTTATTGAAATTTAATTCAGACTTGTTAATAGTAAGTTCCATGCACTATTGCACATCAATCTGACTTTATTAATAATAATAATAGATACATTTTTAGCACGTCAATGTAACACAATGTAGTATTAATCTAAGCAGGAAATGGGCCACCCTGGCCCGGTTCATGAAACCATCTTCTCTGCTTAGATCCACAGAGAAATATGTATAATGGATGTGATGAAAATTATAATTATTTCCTCAAACTTCATTACAGTACGTAATAAATTAAATATTCTCTGATTACTAGCTAGTCTGGCAATAAGTCTGTCCAAACAGGAATGTTTTCAGTCTAACTTTGAATGTAGAAACTGAGTCGGCCTCTCTTCCATGAGCTGGGAGTTTATTCCATAAAACAGGGGCTTGGTGGCTAAACGCTCTACCTCCAACCGTACTTTTACTAATTCTAGGAACCACAAGCAGTCCTGCATTTTGTGAACTAAGTTTTCTGTTTGGATGGTAAGACAGTAAGAGGTCTTTGATATAGGATGGGGAGCCAGTGAAGTGAAACCAACACAGGAGTGATGTGATCTCTTCTGCTAGTTCCAGCTAACAATCTAGCTGCTGCGTTCTGAACAAGCTGGAGACTTCTTAAGGAACTCTGAGGACACGCTGCTAACAAGGAGTTACAGTAATCCAGTAATACATTTCCAGAGAGTGAATGTATTTCTGTTTCTATGTCACTGTGAACACTTCTGCTGTCTGAGTTTGCTCCAGAAGAGAAAGTCTGTCCTAACAGTCTTTAGGACACACTTTCTCTTGAACAGATCTAAAGGAAATATTCAATAGATGCAAACGGTGACAGTTTTATTTTTGTGTCTGTTTTGTGGCCATTCAGGACACGTGCCTGAAGTTTACCTCATCCACCTGCACGCCAGCGTCTACTCGCTGTTCCACAGGCTTTACGGCATGTATCCGTGCAACTTTGTGTCCTACCTGCGCTCGCATTACAGCATGAAGGAGAACATGGAGACCTTTGATGAGGTGGTGAAGGTGAGGCCCTGTGCTCTGCGTCCGTCCTGTGCGGAAAGCGGTTCGTGTTGATGGGTGGTGTGCTCTCTGCAGCCCATGCTGGAACATGTTCGCGTTCACCCGGAGCTGGTAACCGGCACCAAGGACCATGAACTCGACCCCACCAGGTAACTCCGCTGTGTGTCAATCAAACAGAAGAAAGCGGTTCCAGCGTCTCCAGTTTGTGGCGTCGGTAAACCAGAGGGCGTTTGCTTTCCTGCAGATGGAAACGGTATGAAATCCATGATATCGTCATTGAATGTGCCAAAGTGTCTCTGGACCCTAAGGAAGCCTCCTGTGAGGAGGGCTACGCCACCATGCCCGAGAACTTCTACCCCCAGATCCACCTGAGAGCCCAGGACTGCACCTCCAGCCCGTACACGGAGCTGCACAGCAGCTTTGGTCAGTGGGGAAAAGCCGACAACGTGATGTTTGTCTTGAATCTGTGTTAGCCTCGCTCTGTACCCCATGAATTCCGTTGGACGTGTCTTTGAAGAATCTGTTTTTTTAAAAAGTGTTGAACTATCTGAGGTTGTTCTATTGTCTACAACCTGCAGCTTTTCTACCCCTCTAGTGTGGCTCTCTGGTCAAAGACAAATGAGTCTTAAAATATTCAAAAGTAACTGTAGTGTAAAAGGTAAAGTAAACTAGTTCCAACTTTATTCATAAACAGTTAAAGGGCGTATCACAAGTCGAACTAAAACTTTTTGACGGATGTTGAGCGCCGTGTTCCAAAGAAAATCCACTGGAGGTCAGTAAACTCTACCAGAATTAAGGCGCAAAAGAAAATAAGCCTGAGTTTCGAACAAACTCACAGATTTGAAGTGTCCCCTTATGTGCACCGCAAGCGGTAAAAGATCAACTAGAGTTATTTTTACTATCACTGCTGACATCAAGTACATTTTGAGATGATGATGCTGTGTGACTCGAGGTGTTTTATTTTAAGAGGAAGTCATGTGAACCTCAGTAAAAAGTTATGAGCCATTTTAGAAAAAAGGATAGTTTAATCTTTAGGTTTTGTTTTATTCATTCAACAAACAATAGTATATTGATCATAATAGTATCAATAACAGAAATGCATATCAGTGTCTCACTTTTCTGAAGGGTGAAGTGAGAGTTTCCAACTGCATCTGGGTTTTAGTCAGTAAGAAATGGACCCGAATGGGTCTTTAAGTGTTGGAGGCGGCAGACCGCTGCTTCTCATGTGTTTCTAGTCAAAACCTAAACTCCTCCCTTTATTTGTGAAAAGTGAAGCAACTCCCTGAAAGATGGACCTGATCTGTTTGTCTTCTCAACAACAGGAAGCTCTTCTTCAACCCCGTTCTCAACTCCACGCCAGCCGCTGCCCCCTCCCCTGTCTTTGCCCCCCGTCTCAGGGACACAGTTGACCTACCGCAGCCCACAGATCTCCAGAAGACAGGTACGGTCTTCAGAGACGGACAAGCACCCCCCCCCCCTGTTGCCCCCTCACCTGGGCTGGGTATCACTGCCATCATCCCGCCTTGATTCATGTCGCATTCACAAAGTCATGGTTCAATTTGATTTTTCGTCTGGCTAGACCTGAAACTGAGTCATTTTCCAAAATTCCATTCCAAACCCAAACCTGCTCAGTCATGACTCCCACCTGTGGACAAAAAAGCTGAAAGTAAAACCCATAGTGGCCCCTGAAGTAACTTTGAACTGGAAACCTTTGACCACAGCGGTGTGTTGGACTCAGATGTGTCCTGTAATCAGCATCACAGGTTCCTAAGCTGTAATCCGTCCCTCCGTCCGTCTGTTAAAAGTTCCACTCCGATCATCTTTTGATTGGCTGTAAAAGCTTTCCCAGTGAATTATCATTCTGCTGGTCTCAGGCAAAATCACGTTCGCTTTTCTAGGGCATAGTTTCAGCAGAGCGGCGGGAGGTCATTACATACTCGCCTTCTAGCTGTAGGCTGGACGAATGGCACAGAGCAACCCTGCATCCATTTCCCATCATCCGCCTGTTCACGTGCCTAGCCGCTACCTTACAGTCTGGGTCCCAGTGCAACAAAAATGTCCAGATCTGATCCAGATTCCAGCTCAGACCAGGAAAACAAAGACGGTCATGGATCTATGTGTCTGCGAGTCATCAGAATGGAGCAGAGCAGGGAGACTGTGACCCGCCCAGCATAACTTCTAAGTCGCAAATACGACCTCTTTGAAACTACATTTGTTTGTCTGCTCCCGATTCATGATTTGAATAAAGAAATACTCAGAATTTAAGCTTAATTTTCTTTATACACATCTTCCATCATCAGAAAATAACCACAAGAATATCTTGAAAACATCCAAATCACCATTTTCATCAGAGTTGGTCTTAAACCTTTTTATTTTTCCAACTTTCTTTTCTGGTAAATCGCTTCTTTTTTGCTTTAGGATTTGTGTGCCTTTGGAGTAGAGTTCAGAGCTCAAGGCTGTGCACGTGCAGCACTGTTGCAGTGTTTCTGAGCACGTGCACGCAGCAGCCTGAGCCCAAGCTTCAGGGTCCCAAAGAAGTCAGGTTGAAGTGGTTCACGGAGGAAGAAATCTCCTGTGATTCTCATTGTTTATCTCTTGTGCAGAACTCGACTTGTGACCTGAACTCCTCTTGTGGGAGCAAGGACCCCCTATGGAGCCCCTCCTCCCTGTGCGGCATGACCACTCCCCCTTCCTCTAGAGGCATGTCGCCCAACCTGGAGCTGTCCCACAGTGCCTCACACCTTTCCAGCCGCTTCCACTGCACATCAGGTAGAGCTGCCGTTTTCCCCACCCTAACTCAGATTTTAACTCAGGTTTTATCCAGGTTTAATCTAAAATAAGAAAGATTTACCCTGGGTTCAATTCAGATTTGATCGCAAGTAACCTACATTTTAAAAGGGGTTTAATCCAGTTTAAGCCTAAGAGGCCTTAGATTTGATTCCATGTTCAACACAGGTGAACCCAGGTTTCAACTTAATCTAAGTTTGAGATGTGTTTAAACCGGTCTAATCCAGGTTTAACCTAGTTTGTCTTTTCGGATTTGAGCAGGTGGGAAGGGAACGCCGGCCTCCAGCACTCCTGCCACCTCCTCCCCCCCTCCAACCCTGACGGAGGACTTTCCTGCAGTCTCTCTACCAGCCAACACAGTCCAGTCCAGTCCGCCCAGAAAAGTAGGCGCTCCTCTCACCCGTACAAACATCATTTTAGCTTCTTTGGAAAGAGTGCTGTGGCGTTTATGAGCCGGGTTTCTAAAAGGCTAAAAATGTTTTTGTTCTTTCATGTGAATTCTGAAAAATTCTAAACAAATGTGTAATTTAAAAAGTATTTTTAGCTGGCAGCTTTAATGCTGCTCTCATCCAGATTTGGTCCTGGTCGGATCCTGATCCAGTTTGCTCTCTGGGTTTGTTAGGCTCGAAAGTTCTTCTGAATTCTGATGTGGACCAAGCAAAAAAATGCTGGTCCTCTTAAGAAAGAGAGCCTCTGTTCACATGGAAGTGAACCCTGGTGTGGTTCACTTCCATGTGACTGCATCCAGACTTTCCAAAGACTAAAGAGAGCAAAGGAGCCAAAGGAAGCAACACTGCAAAAACCCAGTCTGAAGAAAGGAAAAAGACCAAATGTCTTATCTCCTGTCTTCTAATCTTATCAAGAAAGTTTTTTAAAAGCAAAATATTATTAACTTGAGAAACATTTCTTAAAATGAGAATTCTTGTTGAAACCTTTTTTTTTTTTTGTTACGCCACTGTCAGATTTTTTTTTTTTTCGCTTATTCAAAGAAAATTTGAGACTTTTTTTCTAGGGGGGCCTGTTTTATGCTGTGAGCGAGCGGCTGAGGATTTTTCCAGATGGTTTGGTTTGCTTCAGTCTTTGGTTTCAGAGTCTATTCCATTTGAAGCTCAATCTTTCAAACTGCGTTTACCCTCAGGTCCAAACCTGGTCCCAGAGCTGAAGCAAAACCTGCTTATGAACATAATTATCTCAAATGTAAATTTGTCTTCTGGATTGTTGTACCACACTATAAAAAAAAATCATCATCCCAAAATCTTTTCATTTAGGACCGTCGGCAGGAAGAAAGCAGCAAGCCGGTGCTGATGAGGCAGGAATCCGTCAAGGACCCAGAGAAACCGGGGGAGGCGCCTGCACACAGGGGTTTGTCGCTGCCGCCGCTGTCAAAATAAAAGCCTTCTTGGTTTATCTGCTGAAAATAGCCGAGCAGAGCGACCGAGTTTCCCTCCTGATTCCACATGAAATGATGATTGTGTTTTTACTTCTCTGGTGTTGTGATGGCTTGCTCTTACATTAGTATTTGTTGGTGTCCAGAAGCAGCAGAGAACATTTCCATGACGCTGACAGAGCTGTCTGTGTTCATGAAGAAGCAGGAGCTTGACCTTCAGCTGAGGACGGAGAAGGAGAAGGAGGAGGGTGAGTGCTTGGCTCCGGCCTGCTGGAGTGTCAGAGGAGGACGCCGACTTCAGTCGGCACTCGCACTCCTGCTGGTTACAGCGGGAATCTCCAAAGCACATCTGACCCCTCAGAGGTTTGGTGGACTTGGGAGAATTCTTTGAAAAGTGTCCCTTTTGGAGGGGGTGTGGCCAAAATGCATGAATGTCACGGGAAAAGTAGAAGCGCCTTGGTCTGGCGGCTTGCTCAGTGCAGAAAGCTGAGGGTGAACCTGTGAAGGTGATCTTGACTGAAGCCTGTGAATGTCGTTCTGCTTCAGCTGACATCACAGAGGAGCTGCTGCAGCTCACCGAGGAGAACCAGGAGCTGCTGGGCCTCAGAGGCTTCGATTCGCCCTTCTACCGCACCACCGAGACGCTGACGGGAACCCAGAGCAAAGGCCTCCCCAGCACCCAGCCCGGGGCCTCCATCCTAGACCCCCACCGGGCTGCGTCCACACCTGACAAGGTCGAGAACTCCGTGGGCGTCGGCGCTGAAAGAGGAGTGGGCGGGGACAGCCGAGGTCTGGCCCTGGATCAGTCCTGGTCCTTCCAGTCGGGGTTCACCCCCATCGACCACCACCTGCACCACAGCCCCTCCGCCCACAATGAAGAGGCAGCCAAGTTCAGCTTGTTCTCCCCCAGCCCGTGCAGTAAGACCCCCGCCCCACCACCCTACGAACCTTTTTTTGACCTGGCCCTGCCGAGGGCCGCCTCGCTGTTCGTGGGCAGGAAGACTTTAGAAGCTGTGAACAAAGCCGCCATGCAGAGGCTGCTGCAGCGGGAGGAGCGGCTGGAGGACGGCGAGGAGGAGGGGCTTATGCCCACGTCTCCGCTGGAGGTGCTCGACCGCCTTGTCCAGCAGGGGAGCGACGCACACGACAAAGTTCTCAAGAGGTGAGCAGGTCAGGCGGTGTCTGCCGTCAGAAAGCCACACATACCCAAATATTAATAACCCAATCTGATATCAAATACTCCTCTCTGGGTTCTTCACCCCAAAAAAAGTTATAATAATCAGCAAATATATATAATAACACTCTTTATAAAATTAGTAAAAAAACAAATGACCCTTTCCTGACTTTACATAAAAAGTCAGGAAATATTTAACAGTAGTTTAGAAAATCCATAATAACCACATAACTGTGGTTGTTCACAGAAATAAAGCTTCTGTTGTCCATGCAGACTCTTAGCTAAATGTTCAACTTCAGTTCTAGAGCAGAATCTCCTAAATGACTCGTGTGAACAGCCTCTTTAGGTTTTTGTGTTCTTTGCTTATAATCCAGTTTAAAGGTTTTCAGGAGGCTGGCCTAGCCTAACCACTGTTTGTTCTCTCTGATCATCTTCCCAGGTTAAATACCTGCATTCTGGATCAATGTTTCCCTTACCGACCCTTTTTGTCATTTTTCTGTTTTGACGGGGGGGCGGGGTCACGTTCAAGTTCTATGGCTGGGGCAAAGTGAGGTTGCAGTAGCAACATTTTTGCTTGGCTCACATTTCAATTCAAATAAGCTTTATTGATGCGAGTAAACAATACCAGGGATTCAGTTTTCTTTGCTTTCATGAATCACGAAAAAAAAAAGGGTCTCTCTCTGGTATCGTTCAGGCGACCGGGTCAAATGGGTGGGTGGGCCGGGGTTTGGGGACCCCTGCTCCAGAGTAATAGTTTATTTTTCCCCCCAATACTGACGCCACCATGTTGGAGCCAGAAGTCTTTATCAAGCAGTGATTGGTCCGAGTTAGTCTGAGTCAACGTTTCCATGGCAACCACTATCAGAAGTTGGCCACAGCCCCCCCACTTAAAAATGGACACATGAGAATCTGTCGAGCGTTTCAAACATTTGACGTGACACCACATGCTTTTTTATTTTTGGAGGCATCTGATTGGTCAGTTTATCACTTAAACAACTTGTTGTACAGAAAAATAAAATGATTATTTATAACATGTTAATAAAAAAAAGGCATCAGAGCAAGAATGGTTCTGTTTATTTCTCAATCCCTTGTAATTTCTTGTGGGGTCCAGGTGACCCCACTCCCAACGTTAACGTGCCTTGAGGCACGTTAACGTTGGGAGTGGGGTCACCTGGACCCCATAAGATAGCATGAGGGCTATAGAAGTCTATGGGATTTTGGCTTCTTGGAGCCAGCAGGTACTTCCTGTTTGGAACGCCAGGGGGGAGGGGTCACTCAGGCCCCCAGAGCGGGAAGCAGCAAGTACCTCACTAAAAGCTCTGTGGTTGCAGCCGGTGAAATTCTGCTCTGCCTCTTGATACTTTTGACCAATCACACACCAGTTTTCTTGAAAACGCCAGATCCAAATTCGTTTACCTGCCCCTCCAGCTCCTCTATTGCTCTAATTGTAGGGGCATTTGGAGGTGTCTGACTTTTTTTTTTCAAGTAATGACTTTTTTTAGTTAGAAAATTGATGTTAGGAATTTTCCGAGTGCTGGCAGCTGTGCGCTAACGTAGATGACGGTCGACTAATGATGACATCATCAAGCGGTAGTATCGTCCGGATTGGAAGGCACTACTTTTTCCATGTCTCTCCGCTTGGAGGGAAGGAATTGGGATTTGGCCATTGACTGGATTCCGGCATATTCTGGGCTGCGGTGCAGAACCTCAGTGGTCGAGGAGACGCTCTGCCTCTGCCGGAGCGCCGGGTGTCTTTGGTCCTGGACCGGACCGACGGCCTCCATCTGAACCGCAGACTTTTACTCATCCTTATCATTTTAAAGTGGTTAACAAGCAAGATGGCCAACAGTTACGCCCCTCTTACTTCCTAATTGTAATCTATTACAGATTACTTGTTTCAGAGTAATCCCTTACTCTAAAGCGTTGCACAATTCTTGGGTAATTTTTGATTCACGTTGTTAAAAGTAGCTACAGAATTTGTTCATGACAGCATTTTACATAAATTCTTGGAGGTTTCATGCTGGGTGAGTATTATGGGCTGTCTGGTTCTACTGTTTGTGTTCAACAGAAGAGGCGACAGGCAGTCTGCTGTCTGTGGTTCAAGATCGGATCAGCGGCCACAGAGTTAAAAACTGATTTTCCTCTGTCCTCTCCACAGATTACCTTTGCCGAGTAAATCAGCTGACTGGACACACTTTGGAGGTAAACAACCAAAAGGGGGGGCGGGGGGGCTTTTTACGTCACAGAAGATCTTGTTTTGGTGGGACATGAGTGGGGAGGTCCAGATCCATGAGGAGTCATGTGATCTGAAGTTAAAGCGTGGATGAGAACCTCACACTCATTCAGACGATCATCTGATCCGGAGCAGATCGGTCACAAGCTCTGCGCATTCCTCTGAGGCTGAAAACAAACTTCAGGAAACTCGGCGGGAGAACAGGAAGCAGGAATGCAGAGTTTCTGAAGTGATCCAGAAACTTCATTCTGATGTGATTCTGACCGTAGACGAACCATTTCACTGTAAATGATCGGAAACCTTTTTTTATGTGTAAAAAAAAAAAAAACACTCAACTAAAAGGTTCTAAAATTTTCTTCTTTCTTTTTTAGTCATTCTTATGGCAAATATCTGCATCCAAAGTGTCAAAACAGACAAAATAATGTAACATGGGGGAGGGGGTGTGATTTGATTTGATTTGATTTAAAAGCCAACAAGTTGGTTGAGGTAAAAGCTGAGTCTCTCTCCGCCCTCCTTTGTGTAGGCTCGGCTCCTCTGGACGAGCTGCACACGCTGCGCAGTCAGCTGCTACTGCTGCACAACCAGCTGCTGTTTGAGCGCTACAAGAGGGAGCAGCACGCGGTCCGCAACCGCCGCCTCCTTCGCCGCATCATCAACGCCACTGCGCTGGAGGAGCAGAACAACGCCATGGTATGCACACAGCAACACAGACACAAACTACCCTGCAGGGTGAGGGTTCAAAGCTCTCCAGTCAGAACATCCTCCTGTCGTTCATCAGCTACCATAAAACCAGCAGCAGAGGTCAGAGGGTCACACTTCTGAACACGACAGATGTTTGCTGGAAGCTTTTCCAAATGTGATCTGTGCAGAAGGACCAGCTGAACCTGCAGAGTGTGGACATCACCTCTCTGAGGGAGAGCCTGCAGGTGGAGCAGCACAGGTACCGGCAGCTGTGGGATGACCGGGAAACCGTGGTGACCCGGTTACACAGCCAGATCCGCCAGCTGCAGCAGGCCCGGGACGACTACTACACCCGCAACCAGGAGCTGCAGGTACGCACAAACCCACAAATAGGAGCTGCAGCTACACACAAACCCACAACCAGGAGCTGCAGCTACACACAAACCCACAACCAGGAGCTGCAGCTACACACAAACCCACAACCAGGAGCTGCAGCTACACAGAAACCCACAACCAGGAGCTGCAGCTACACAGAAACCCACAAACAGGAGCTGCAGCTACACACAAACCCACAACCAGGAGCTGCAGCTACACACAAACCCACAACCAGGAGCTGCAGCTACACACAAACCCACAACCAGGAGCTGCAGCTACACACAAACCCACAACAAGGAGCTGCAGCTACACACAAACCCACAACCAGGAGCTGTACGTACACACAAACCCACAACCAGGAGCTGCAGCTACACACAAACCCACAACCAGGAGCTGTAGGTACACACAAACCCACAACCAGGAGCTGCAGCTACACACAAACCCACAACCAGGAGCTGCAGCTACACACAAACCCACAACCAGGAGCTGCAGCTACACACAAACCCACAACCAGGAGCTGCAGCTACACAGAAACCCACAAACAGGAGCTGCAGCTACACACAAACCCACAACCAGGAGCTGCAGCTACACACAAACCCACAACCAGGAGCTGCAGCTACACACAAACCCACAACCAGGAGCTGCAGCTACACACAAACCCACAACAAGGAGCTGCAGCTACACACAAACCCACAACCAGGAGCTGTACGTACACACAAACCCACAACCAGGAGCTGCAGCTACACACAAACCCACAACAAGGTGCTGCAGCTACACACAAACCCACAACCAGGAGCTGCAGCTACACACAAACCCACAACCAGGAGCTGCAGCTACACAGAAACCCACAAACAGGAGCTGCAGCTACACACAAACCCACAACCAGGAGCTGCAGCTACACACAAACCCACAACCAGGAGCTGCAGCTACACAGAAACCCACAACCAGGAGCTGCAGCTACACACAAACCCACAACAAGGAGCTGCAGCTACACACAAACCCACAACCAGGAGCTGCAGCTACACAGAAACCCACAACCAGGAGCTGCAGCTACACACAAACCCACAACAAGGTGCTGCAGCTACACACAAACCCACAACCAGGAGCTGCAGCTACACACAAACCCACAACCAGGAGCTGCAGCTACACAGAAACCCACAAACAGGAGCTGCAGCTACACACAAACCCACAACCAGGAGCTGCAGCTACACACAAACCCACAACCAGGAGCTGCAGCTACACACAAACCCACAACCAGGAGCTGCAGCTACACACAAACCCACAACAAGGAGCTGCAGCTACACACAAACCCACAACCAGGAGCTGTACGTACACACAAACCCACAACCAGGAGCTGCAGCTACACACAAACCCACAACAAGGAGCTGCAGCTACACACAAACCCACAACCAGGAGCTGCAGCTACACACAAACCCACAACCAGGAGCTGCAGCTACACAGAAACCCACAAACAGGAGCTGCAGCTACACACAAACCCACAACCAGGAGCTGCAGCTACACACAAACCCACAACCAGGAGCTGCAGCTACACAGAAACCCACAACCAGGAGCTGTAGGTACACACAAACCCACAACCAGGAGCTGTAGGTACACACAAACCCACAACCAGGAGCTGCAGCTACACACAAACCCACAACCAGGAGCTGCAGCTACACACAAACCCACAACCAGGAGCTGTAGGTACACACAAACCCACAACCAGGAGCTGTAGGTACACACAAACCCACAACCAGGAGCTGCAGCTATACACAAACCCACAACCAGGAGCTGTAGGTACACACAAACCCACAACCAGGAGCTGTAGGTACACACAAACCCACAACAAGGAGCGGCAGCTACACACAAACCCACAACCAGGAGCGGCAGTTACACACAAACCCACAACAAGGAGCGGCAGCTACACACAAACCCACAACCAGGAGCTGCAGCTACACACAAACCCACAACCAGGAGCTACAGCTACACACAAACCCACAACCAGGACCGGCAGCTACACACAAACCCACAACCAGGAGCGGCAGTTACACACAAACCCACAACAAGGAGCTGCAGCTACACTCAAACCCACAACCAGGAGCTGCAGCTACACACAAACCCACAACCAGGAGCTGCAGCTACACAGAAACCCACAACCAGGAGCTGTAGGTACACACAAACCCACAACAAGGAGCGGCAGCTACACACAAACCCACAACCAGGAGCTGCAGCTACACACAAACCCACAACCAGGAGCTGCAGCTACACACAAACCCACAAACAGGAGCTGCAGCTACACACAAACCCACAACCAGGAGCTGCAGCTACACACAAACCCACAACCAGGAGCTGCAGCTACACACAAACCCACAACCAGGAGCTGCAGCTACACACAAACCCACAACCAGGAGCTGCAGCTACACACAAACCCACAACCAGGAGCTGCAGCTACACACAAACCCACAACCAGGAGCTGCAGCTACACACAAACCCACAACCAGGAGCTGCAGCTACACACAAACCCACAACCAGGAGCTGCAGCTACACACAAACCCACAACCAGGAGCTGCAGCTACACACAAACCCACAACAAGGAGCTGCAGCTACACAGAAACCCACAAACAGGAGCTGCAGCTACACACAAACCCACAACCAGGAGCTGCAGCTACACACAAACCCACAACCAGGAGCTGTAGGTACACACAAACCCACAACCAGGAGCTGCAGCTACACACAAACCCACAACCAGGAGCTGTAGGTACACACAAACCCACAACCAGGAGCTGTAGGTACACACAAACCCACAACAAGGAGCGGCAGCTACACACAAACCCACAACCAGGAGCTGCAGCTACACACAAACCCACAACCAGGAGCTGCAGCTACACACAAACCCACAACAAGGACCGGCAGCTACACACAAACCCACAACCAGGAGCGGCAGTTACACACAAACCCACAACAAGGAGCTGCAGCTACACACAAACCCACAACCAGGAGCTGCAGCTACACACAAACCCACAACCAGGAGCTGCAGCTACACAGAAACCCACAACCAGGAGCTGTAGGTACACACAAACCCACAACCAGGAGCTGTAGGTACACACAAACCCACAACAAGGAGCGGCAGCTACACACAAACCCACAACCAGGAGCGGCAGTTACACACAAACCCACAACAAGGAGCGGCAGCTACACACAAACCCACAACCAGGAGCTGCAGCTACACACAAACCCACAACCAGGAGCTGCAGCTACACACAAACCCACAACCAGGAGCTGCAGCTACACACAAACCCACAACCAGGAGCTGCAGCTACACACAAACCCACAACCAGGAGCTGCAGCTACACAGAAACCCACAACCAGGAGCTGTAGGTACACACAAACCCACAACCAGGAGCTGTAGGTACACACAAACCCACAACCAGGAGCTGCAGCTACACAGAAACCCACAACCAGGAGCTGTAGGTGACACAAACCCACAACCAGGAGCTGTAGGTACACACAAACCCACAACAAGGAGCGGCAGCTACACACAAACCCACAACCAGGAGCGGCAGTTACACACAAACCCACAACAAGGAGCGGCAGCTACACACAAACCCACAACCAGGAGCGGCAGTTACACACAAACCCACAACAAGGAGCGGCAGCTACACACAAACCATCAACCAGGAGCTGCAGCTACACACAAACCCACAACCAGGAGCTGCAGCTACACACAAACCCACAACCAGGAGCGGCAGCTACACACAAACCCACAACAAGGAGCGGCAGCTACACACAAACCATCAACCAGGAGCGGCAGCTACACACAAACCCACAACCAGGAGCTGCAGCTACACACAAACCCACAACCAGGAGCTGCAGCTACACACAAACCCACAACAAGGAGCTGCAGCTACACACAAACCCACAACCAGGAGCTGCAGCTACACACAAACCCACAACCAGGAGCTGCAGCTACACACAAACCCACAACCAGGAGCTGCAGCTACACACAAACCCACAACCAGGAGCTGCAGCTACACACAAACCCACAACCAGGAGCTGCAGCTACACACAAACCCACAACCAGGAGCTGCAGCTACACACAAACCCACAACCAGGAGCTGCAGCTACACACAAACCCACAACCAGGAGCTGCAGCTACACACAAACCCACAACAAGGAGCTGCAGCTACACAGAAACCCACAAACAGGAGCTGCAGCTACACGCAAACCCACAACCAGGAGCTGCAGCTACACACAAACCCACAACCAGGAGCTGCAGCTACACAGAAACCCACAACCAGGAGCTGTAGGTACACACAAACCCACAACCAGGAGCTGCAGCTACACAGAAACCCACAACCAGGAGCTGTAGGTACACACAAACCCACAACCAGGAGCTGTAGGTACACACAAACCCACAACAAGGAGCGGCAGCTACACACAAACCCACAACCAGGAGCTGCAGCTACACACAAACCCACAACCAGGAGCTGCAGCTACACACAAACCCACAACCAGGAGCTGCAGCTACACACAAACCCACAACCAGGAGCTGCAGCTACACAGAAACCCACAACCAGGAGCTGTAGGTACACACAAACCCACAACCAGGAGCTGTAGGTACACACAAACCCACAACAAGGAGCGGCAGCTACACACAAACCCACAACCAGGAGCGGCAGTTACACACAAACCCACAACAAGGAGCGGCAGTTACACACAAACCCACAACAAGGAGCGGCAGCTACACACAAACCCACAACCAGGAGCTGCAGCTACACACAAACCCACAACCAGGAGCTGCAGCTACACACAAACCCACAACCAGGAGCTGCAGCTACACACAAACCCACAACCAGGAGCTGCAGCTACACACAAACCCACAACCAGGAGCTGCAGCTACACAGAAACCCACAACCAGGAGCTGTAGGTACACACAAACCCACAACCAGGAGCTGTAGGTACACACAAACCCACAACCAGGAGCTGCAGCTACACAGAAACCCACAACCAGGAGCTGTAGGTGACACAAACCCACAACCAGGAGCTGTAGGTACACACAAACCCACAACAAGGAGCGGCAGCTACACACAAACCCACAACCAGGAGCGGCAGTTACACACAAACCCACAACAAGGAGCGGCAGCTACACACAAACCCACAACCAGGAGCGGCAGTTACACACAAACCCACAACAAGGAGCGGCAGCTACACACAAACCCACAACCAGGAGCTGCAGCTACACACAAACCCACAACAAGGAGCGGCAGCTACACACAAACCCACAACCAGAAGCTGCAGCTATACACAAACCCACAACCAGGAGCTGCAGCTACACACAAACCCACAACAAGGAGCTGCAGCTACACACAAACCCACAACCAGAAGCTGCAGCTATACACAAACCCACAACCAGGAGCTGCAGCTACACACAAACCCACAACCAGAAGCTGCAGCTATACACAAACCCACAACAAGGAGCTGCAGCTACACACAAACCCACAACCAGAAGCTGCAGCTATACACAAACCCACAACCAGAAGCTGCAGCTATACACAAACCCACAACAAGGAGCTGCAGCTACACACAAACCCACAACAAGGAGCTGCAGCTACACACAAACCCACAACCAGGTGTGTACCAAACTACGGTACACCCTTAAATGTTACTGAGTTTTTCTCTTTTACCAGTTTGTAATTTTAACTCTAAAACTGTTTTAGGAACGCCTGTGCCTTAATGTTGAGCAGAAAAAATGTTTCTACAAAGTTGTTTGTCAGGTTGATCTTTACAAACTTACCAACATATGCACACAACTTTTCAATGTTTTGAATGTGTTAAATGACGATTGAAACATCATTTTCACTTAAACGTTTTTATAGAGCAAGCTGCAGGAGTGCCAAAAGAAGATGGATGAGCTGGAGGCGGAGCTTCAGAGGGCCAACAACAAAGTTTGTCACACGGGTCACCTGCTCAACCAGATGACTGTGAAGGTAAAGATGGTGACAGAATCTGGTTGCTCGGCTGGCTGTCGTTTAAAACGCCTTTTTTTAGATTGAAAGGAGCGTCCATGTTGTTTTAAGGCTGTCGGATCCCCTCAGACTGGAATCATAGCAGATGATGTGACCACAGGAAAGAGAAAAATCAAAGCAGAAGGACAACTGTGTCTGACCACAGATCAACAAAGGTTGATTGGTTATTAATAGTTTCTAAGAGCAGATTGAAAGCAGACCAGATCCTGAGTCTAATCCTTCATTTCAACCCCTGGTGCTGAAGTTTTAAGGGGAGAATCATTGAGTTCCATTGTTGTAGTTCTTTATTTTGCACTGAGCCGATCCCTCCATCCATGCTTTACATCGATCACATCGATCCTGTGCCGCGTTTATAATGTCTACAAAGATAAAGAGTTCATCCGTGTGCATTTAGAAAACAGACATTTTGCTTTAAATAACTGCAGCTTCTACTCCACATTACTATCAAGTTTTTATTTATTTTCTGAAAAACTGTAATAACCAAAGCTCCCTTTTCCCTAATGCTGTACTTTCATGAAGTACAAATCCATTTTGACGTGTTAGTTGCAGGCAGACTGGCTGGTGTTTTGGTGATGGTGGTCTTCTCACAGGCTGGAATAGGTGGATTCATTCATAATAAACTCGCTTTTCCTTCAGCTGAGCAACAGTGAGAGCACGCAGCAGCAGATGAGCTTCCTGAACAAGCAGCTGCTGCTCCTGGGGGAGGCGCATAAACTGTCCATGCAGGAGCTGCAGAACGCCGGCACAGATAACACAAAGGTGAGAGGCGGGAGAGGAGGCTTCGGGAAAGAAATGTCAAAAGAATTCATCTGACAGAGAAAACATCTTTAACCGAACTCAAGTTAACAAAGCAAAGACTTCCCCCCCCCCTCCATCTGTCATTCCTCCTGTCTTTCATGCAGGAATTTTGCCTCCATAGGTAGAGCTTTTATATGCAACATGTCGACTTGATTGTGTTTGGTTTGACAAAACAATCTGAGATTCAAAGATGCGGTTACACTTAAAAAAAAGCCCTCCTCACATTGCTCCTCTGCTCCTCTCCTTTGGGCAGCAGGAGGCCCGGATGCTGCAGACGTCCTACGCTAAGGAGGTGGAGGCTCTGCGGCAGAGTCTGCTGGTTCAGGGGCAGAAACTGGAGGCGGCGCAGCAGAGAGTCTCTGAGCTGGAAACTCACCTTTCCAAGAAGGAGCACCTCATTGCAGAGCAGAAGAAGTTCCTGGAAGATGTCAAATGTCAGGCTAAGTGAGTGACTCCACTCTGGAAGTTTCACCCTTTCTAAACATTTAACTGTTTATAGACTTTGTGCTTCAGTGGTGGGGGTGGGGATGGGGGGTGTTCCTCACCACATCCATCTAGGCTGGCGGGTAGCCGGTTAACAGCACGAGATGACACGCACGTAGCGTTTGCCTGATTTTAAACCTGGAAGTGCTTAGAGGAAGGTTTGCTTTGACATCCCTGACCCCCGCCCTCGTCTCGTCTCGTCTCTCAGGGTGGAGCTGCAGGCCTCCGACAGCAGGTACTTGGTTCAGAGGACGATCACGCAGCTGCTGCAGACCGAACTCCTGCAGCTCTACAGCCGGGTGGAGATGGAGGCCCCTGCCAGCAGCAGCTTGCCCCCGGGGGGCAGGTCCGACCTGCACACACCCGCAGACCCCAGGTGAGAGCCCTGTCAGCTGTGTTGTGTTTACTGAACCTGCATTAGAGCTGGTTTTGGCGGTACCGTTCACATGTGAAGTAGCCGGCGTGACCCTCATCTGATCCCTTCGACGTAGAAGGAAAGATGTTGTTGGGAAGTCTTTTTAAAAAGTTCTGTAGCAGTTTTCAGAGGGGAAAAAAAGAGCGTAAAAACATTCATAGGCCGCATTCACACTGCATGGTTCAAGTGACCCAATTCCGATTTTTTTCCTCTCATGTGGCTCAGATCGGATATGACCGGTGAACGTGTAAGCAGGACAAAAGCGCATGGATTCCGATTTTCTCAGATCGGATACAGGCCTCACTCATATGTGGAAATAAATCGGATACGAATCGGATACGTGCATTTACTTGTGCCATGTAAGCAGACAAATCGGATATTCCCCAGTAAATGCGAGTCGTACGTCAGTGACGTCAACTCAGGACACCACCAACTGAGATCACATGACTTATTTAGGTGATTTTGTGCGCTGATTTTGCTGTTTGAGGACAGCTGGAGCCCCAACAGCGTGTTGCCTTTCAGCCTCAGGCTTCAGACCGTAGTCTGAAACCGCTGTTATTTCCGGTCTGGTCCCGGTCGGCACGCAAACGGTAACTAATGAAGCGAGACACCGTTGCTTTGGCACAGGCTGAACGCCGTTTATTTCTTTGCTTTGGATCATACTGTTAGGACAGCACAACGTCTGCAAACACTTCCTCATTCAAAACTCAGAGGGAGCACATAAGCCGGCCGAGCAGCCCTTCTTTTTCCTCTACCGCGCATCCCCGTCCAGCCTCGTCCAGGAGCGCCCAGGGCAACGCCTCCTTCCGTCGCTGCGTTGCCTCCATGACAACCGCAGTCACACTAAAGTCCGAAGGAGGTCCGCGGAAATGCTGCTACGTTACGTAGTCCTCAGAACGTCTACGTTTGGTAGTTTCAGCATTGTATAGTGTAAATGCAAAAATCGGATACGGGTCACTTTTAAAAGATGACGTAAGCGGGCCGTCAAAAAAAACGGATATAGTCAGAAAATTGGATTTGGGCATCAAGGCCTGCAGTGTAAATGCAGGCATAGTCTTTCCTCTCTAGACCATGCTTCACCTTTCACTGTCTTGCTGCTTTGCGGATTTTGTTTTTAGTACAAATTTGTCAATCCGTTTGTCAATCAATCTCCCGTGGATTTCACCTATCGTGAGTAATTTTAGAATGTAGCCCCCGCGATGAACGAGGGAATAGTTTAATTATTTTTGTTGTCATTATGATTTTGATGTGTCTAAAGTTTTTGTTTTAGTTGTATTGAATGATAAGAACCAAGATGTTAAATTCGTCTCCACACACTTAAAGAAAATAGTTGCATCATCTGCATTCACCTGTATGAAAAGAAATGGTTCAGAAATCGACCCTTGAGGAACACCAGTGTCCCACTCTGGGCAGAAGGCTTTAAAAAGATTAACTGTGTTCATGAAATCTTTTTTTTTTTTTTACCCAGTGTGCTGGTTCCGGACGGGCCGGACAGAAACCACACCAGCCAGGATCCGGATGGCAGACCCCCCCATGACTCTCCCCGGGGCAACGGCAGCACTTTAATGCCACCAAAGGTCAGCGGCTTTTCCCTTTCTGCAGCCAGCTCCATCAACGGAGGCCAGGACCCGCCCCCTCCCCTGCTGGTCGAGCCCCACCCACCCTGCCCTCATTCCAATCCTCTGGCGCCCCAGCCTGCGCCCGACACCCCCGTCACCGTGGGCTCGTACCCCAGCGCCAAGAGCTTCCTTGGCATGCGGGCGCGCGAGCTGTTCCGCAACAAAAGCGAGAGCCAGTGTGACGAGGACCAGCCCCCCCGACGCCTGGCAGGCCTCGCCCACGGCCTGAAGACGGAGATGTGCGTGGAGCCGCCCTGCCCGGGCTACACCGCCCCCCTCGACCCGGCGCCCTCGGCCGCTCCCACCTCACCCCTCAAAGCCTCTGGCCGCACCACGCCTCCCACCGCGCCCTCCAAACACCCCCCCACTGAGACCAAGCACCGGGCCTCAAGCCAGGAAAGCCCCCGCAGGAGGGCAGGCGGGGGTCAAGGGGGAGGCAGGGGTCAGATGGGGTCAGGCCGCCCCCGGCAGCAACAGCTAAAAATTATGGACTATAATGAAACGCATCAGGAGCACAGTTAATGACATCCAGAGAGCCGGCAGACGCCAACGTAACTGGGGGGAGGGGCCAAACATAACCGGGGGGAGGGGCCAAGACAGACTTTTTAACAGGGAAGGAGCTTCAAACCTGCAGGAGTCCATCAGTTTTATCGTCCCGGTCCTGAGTGGACAGCAGGATTCCCACAAGCTCCTCCTCTTTCTTTTTCTGGAACAACGAATGACCCTGAAGGATTCTGGGAATGTCACAAAGCTAAAGGCTAAAACGTCGGGGAAGCCGCAGAAGGACGAGAAGCCTCCGTCAGTCTGACGCTCAAACTCATCGCAGGACTCCAGTTTCTGTCTGAAACCAGGCTATTGGCTTTGGTCTGACCGTGGAACACGTTCCTGACGCCACAGATCCTCAGCAACTCTCACCGGAACACGCCATTATCCGGCTCCAGGGGGGTCAAATCCGGTGACCAAAGCGATAAAGGTTTTTTTTGTTTTGTGCCAGCGTGGAAGCAGCCTCCAAGTAAACAAATGATTGTCGCTTCTGGAAAACATGTTTTCAGTTCTCCCAAGACCCCCACCCCGACATGTCGCCATGGAGACAGATGTGACTATTTTGGAGACGGTCAGCCGAGTTTTTTTTAACACGAGCACTTTAGTGAAGTGAAGTGAAGAGGAAGATTTCCATCCCAACCCTGCAGGAATCTGCTGATGCAGCCCGGAGGCCCAGCGGCACACGGGAAGGGATGACATCACAGTCATTTCTTTCTCCACTTATTTATGTATTTATTGACTTTTTAGAAAATTCCAGACCAGATCAGTACGTCTCAACGAGAACCTTTGAGAGAAACGGCGTCCTCATCTTCTTCCCTAAACCAGCTTGTGTCTGCGTCAGACGTATTCGGACCGGCCGGCCCGTTCAGGCCTACGACATTCATGTTTTGTTTTTTGTTTTTTTTTGGAAGTGAAGCTGAAGGTTTGTCAGAATCTTGTCGTCCACTGGGGAACTCCTGCTGTCACTTCCTTCTGCCTCGCTATCTAAAGCATGTTCAGCCGCCCTCCTTATACGCCAACTGTAGAAGCTGCAGCAGAGCCGGACAGAAGGTACAATCAGCACAAACCGCAGGAGCACGACTGGGAACACGGGACAACTCCACGAAGGAAAAACAACAAAAAACAAAAAAAAAGGAAGTTCTTAAAGCAGTGGCTTGTGTGTAACTGTGAACAATAAAGATCGTCTTTAATGTTTTGCACTACAAATGTGACTTTTCTCTGTTTTTTTGGTGTACACCGAATCACCAGACAATTTACCAGCGGTAATAAAAAGTCTCTTCTCCTCTGTGGAGGAAAGAAAGCTGTAATCTGACCGCTAAATGATCCTGATCCAGTTCTATGTGCATGGATTGATGATTCATAGAAGGCTTGTAAGTAATTTGATTAAAAATTACAGCGATAGTCGACTTAAAGAAGGGTTTATTTTTTCCCTAAACTTCTCTATTTATAGTAAACATTTTTTTGTTTTTTGGACTCTTTTTATTTAAAGCTTTTGAATGTGACTCAACCAGGATTGAAGGAAAGGTAATGAAGCCTAAAGCACAAAATCAAACTCATTAGAAACTCACATTCGTTACAAACGATTAAAACAACCCAACTCCAAGGATAAAAAGAGATAAAAATGAATATATATAGTATTGTTCCAAAAAGTAACCCAGAACTCAAGAACTGGGTTGTCTCAGGAGTGAATTGTAGGAATGGACAGTTCCAGATCTGCATAGAAGGTTATTCTGCTGCTCAACGCTCAGGATGATTGCAGGTTAACAGAACACGATTCTTCTTTTTTTTAATTATTATTCATTAGCCTCTGCAGTGCGTGGAAGAACCATGGCGGTCACAACAGCCTGGTGGTCACCGTGCTGGTCACAGACGGCTGATCACACAGCCGTCATGGTTTTTTTTTGGTCACTGACACATACAGTATATCACACTAAAGCTGATCACACAGGATGTGGAAGATCTTTAAAAGAAATTCAACCAATCTCCGTCTTTACCGGAGTTGCGTGAACACAAAGGAGAGGACAGCTTTAGCATTTGAATTGGTCATCTGCCTGCAGCAACTCACTGAGCAGCGTGCTAAAGATGATGGTACCACCAAAAGCTGGTAAGTTCACGCCCTTTGCAGAAAATGAAAAAGTGTTTTCATTTCCATAACTTACTCTCATTATCAGAAATCTTGTTTGTGTGGGTTTTATGAGCTGGAACCCCAATTTATGTAAAAGTAAATACTTGAAATCGATTCAACAGTTGGCCGTGGATCTACACTGGGAGTTGGGTCTTCTAGACCCACTGTGCCTAGGATAGCACAGGGGTTAAAAAACAAACAAAAAAACAATACATTGCT
This sequence comes from Oryzias latipes, assembly GCF_053564925.1. Lineage (NCBI taxonomy): Eukaryota > Metazoa > Chordata > Actinopteri > Beloniformes > Adrianichthyidae > Oryzias > Oryzias latipes. The sequence continues at coordinate 3,826,893 of NC_136248.1, forward strand.
CGTCAGTTTTATGACTGGTTGCCCAAGTGAGACCAATCATGGAATCGTGGAAGGGTTGAGGAAAGCAACGAAAGAAGTCCATGGAGTTATGTGAACTCAGATTTGGCGCCCCCTAAAGGGAGCAGCATAAATAAATGAACAAAGAAATAAATCTACATTTCTGGACTTGTTGCTTTTGAGATATTTAACCCTTGTGCTATCTTAGATGACCCCCCACCCTTCCATTGACGTGTTCTCCCTACCATGACAAAGGTGGATAAAGGTGGAAAGATTTCATGTAATCCATGGACACCAGTGAAGATCACAAATCATTGAAGAAAAAAGGTTCAGAGCACTGTCTAGTGGGTCTAGATGACCCCACTCCCAATGTTAAAGTGCCTAGGATAGCACAAGGGTTACTCTAAAAGAAAAATAAAACGTTCCTGAACTGTGTTGCACTGAGGTTCTGTTTAGTGACGTGTTATTGCAGATCATGGACACAAATCTGTTAGTTTGGGATTTTTCATCGTCTTGTTGGGTTGGCTCACTGAATTTCTGTTTGGGAAGTCAGCAACCTGGCAGACTGGGATTTGTCGAGAGGACCACCGTGAGGAACACTAATCTATTTCCCTGGAAGCCAAAGTTTTTGTTTTTTTACTTTAGTAAACCCCAGAGCTCCTATTTATGCATCAATGTTTATATCTGGTCCTATATGCAACTGTCAGAAGTAACCCTTGTGCTATCCTAGGCACTTCAACGTTGGGTCATCTAGACCCACTAGACAGTGCTCTGAACCATTTTTCTTCAATGATTTGTGATCTTCACTGGTGTCCATGGATTACATGAAATCTTTCCACCTTTATCCACCTTTGTTATGGTAGGGAGAACACGTCAATGGAAGGGTGGGGGGGGGTCATAGGATAGCACAGGGGTTAAAAATGAGTAAATATTTCTGTGCAAACACTATTCTTTTATTGAGGGAAAGTTCAATAATTGATCAGCTTGACAGAAGTTGGAAAGTGAAATCTGAATTCAGATAAATTCAGCAAAGACAGAAAGTCCCTGATGTTTGCTTTGATGCCACTCTGGACTTAAAGCAAATGTTTACAATGTAAATGAAAAATCATTTTCCATCAGAAATGGTTTAAAACTAACAAAGTTCAGTCTGAAACTGTGATGATATGCACACTTATGTAAAGAAAACAGGCAGAAGCAGGAAGAGCTCAGACAGCTGATATGTTTAATCTCCAGACTTTGGCGGCGCCTCGACAGACTCCTCCTCCGAGCTCCAACGCGGGTCATGAAACAAGACGTCAGACATTTGTGCTGCCAGCGTCACGGCTGGTTGGTGCTTCTGAGATTTAGAAAAACAATTCATACTGAAGCTTCGCCTTCATTCAAACAGCTATAAAATACAAAGGTTCTGTTCCAAAAATCCCCCTGCTGTCCATCAGTTTGACCTCAAACACGCTCAGGAGTGGAAAAGCAGCCAGTAACAGTCCTTCAGACACGGACGGCCAGAGGCGGGAGCTCATCACGGGAGAGGAGGAAACGTCCGCCTCATCAGCCGCCGCTTCTCCTCAGACCTTCAGCTCAGCGGCGAGGACTCCAAACCCGCCGTGAACCAACATTCAGAGCTCCAGAGATTTATGTAGTGCAGAAAGTCATCAATAAATACTTCAGTGTCGAGGATCTCAATCATCAGAAACAATCCGGACTCTGGCGCTAAAGCTCACCACGCAAAGGCAAAGACGCACATTTTCTATTAAAACCCAGAAAAATGCAACTAAATAAAAATAAAAAGCAAATTCAGAAAAAAACAAAAACTTTTTTTTCACACATTCTTGTTCACTAGAGAAGTCCTGAACTTCATGGACGCAGAAAGGGGGACTCGGACTCTGACTCAGTTCTCCAGAACCACCGTCCTCAGCTGGTCCTCCTCACTGGTGCTGATGGTGGCGATGGCTCCGTCGTTGAACTCGAAGGACGTCCCTCCGTCCACCACCATGCAGGCGTCCCAGCACCGCGAGCGCACACACACCCTGCCGTGGCACACAAAGACAGCCCCGTCAGAACCGGTCCTGTTCTGCAGGTCCAGACGGAGCGGGCTCTCACTGACTTGCTGGCGAAGCCCCTCTGCCGGCCGCTGGAGAAAACCCTGTTGACGATGGGCTCCCGGATGCTGAAGAGCAGGCGCCGGTCGTCCGGACTGAAGACCAGGGACTGGTTGTACTCGTCCGTGACTGGACACCACCAAACGCCTGTTAGAGACGCTTCTGAGATGCAGGCAGACGCCGGCGGCCTGGAACTCACCTTTCTCAATGAACTCGCGGCTCAGGGGGACGTCCATTCCGGCCTGGGACCTCCCTGAGGGGAACACAAACGCGCAGAAGTGTTCTAATGCTCTACACACAACCAGTTTCCCTTCTTTGACCTTTGACAGCTTTCCAAAGAAGGTCCTCCTGCTGCGGCAGATTTATTTGAAATCAAAATGAAAGAAAGCCCAATAGAACATGGCATTTTTCCATCATTGTGACTTTGATGCAGCTTCATCCTTTTACTATAGAATCTAAACATGACAACATTGGTGTAGAGACCTGTTCTCTGTAGATCTACATGTGCTTTAAGCTCATTCTAATCGTATAAAACAAGCTATCTGACAGGTTCAAAATCTATGTACATGACCTGATTTACCAAAACAAACGAACCAAAACTACCAACCAATTTTTAATGGAAACAGTTAGCATTTTTATTCAGAAGGAGCCACATGTGGCGCCAGAGCCTCAGGCAGGCCATGTAACCGCCTCACCTGTCGCTGAGAGTCAACAGGTGGATGAGAAGCAGAGAAATGCTGCAGGAGGGCGAATATGTTTGGATTTTGACCATGCGGCAGAAGAATCTTAATCAACTCACCAATCTTCAGAACCTCTTCCACGGCTTGTTCTGCCAGCTTGTTGATGTTGTAAGACCTGCAGACAGAAAGTAGAGAAGAATTTCTGACTCGAACGCCTAAAGTTTCAAAGCAGCCCCCGTCAGGCTGGTTTGGGTCCTGCTGAGGCGTCACTAAGCACAGCTTAACCTGCTGTTTGGATATCATGACGGCCAATACAGAAGATCCTTCCATTAGGAAGTATTTCTATCCATCTATCTATATACCCAGGCTGTGTCCCACCAAGGTGGGGAGGAAGTATTTCACTTGTCTTAAAATATTCCATTGAAAAGATTATTGGAAAAAATTCCACAGTTTTTACAGTATAAACACTGTTAACTCTATCTGTTCAAATGTTTCACTTCATTAGAATCTTCCATCATTGACTTTAACAGGAGAGTCCAGTAAAGCCGGGTCCTTTTGGATGAGAAGACTGTTCAGCTCCGCCCGGTTCTTCTGATCTCACCACATCTGGTTGCTCCTCGTGGATTATGGTCATTTCAGGTTGTCACGCTGCACAAACCAAAACATTTTCCTGTGTTATGTCTGCTTTAATAAGCCCAGATTTCAGGAGTTTTCCAGCACTACGTCTGGAGAAAGTTCTGGGTTTGGGTTTCCGTGTGGACGCTCCGAATCTGCATTAGTCCTCATTGTAAAAGGCTGAGCGGTTAGTGTAGATCAAGGAGGTTAAAAGCCACCCGCTGCACCCCAAACCCCCACAAAAGGTCTTACCAGGCTTTGGACCCCGTTCCAGTGCAGATGCTGAGCCCCGAACTCTTCTGCTTCTCCCACGGGCCGTCCTCCACAGAGATCTCATAGTAGGAAGCCCTATGGAGCAAGAGGTTAAGGTGGGGTTTGAAAGACTTTGACCTGTGGTGGACAGAGAGTTCACCTGATGAGTTCTGGACAGGTGAGCATGCTGGAGGTGGAGGGGCTGGGGGTCAGTGATGGTTACAGATATATTAGATGAGGAAGAGGAGCTGAAGCTTTGCTCCAGATCACTGAAGTACCTGGATGACAGAGATTCTCCGATGAAGATTTCGTTGAGGCCTCTGACGGGGAGCAGGCTCGGCGTGGAGACGCTCTGATGCAACGTTCCAGACCCTGAAAGACGCACAAGTGTGAGACGGGAGAACCCTGGTCCTCTTGAGGGGGGGGGGGGACAGGCGGGCGGCGGACTCGTACTCTGTTGGCTGTCGGAGCGGTGAGCCTGGCTGTGCTGCTCCAGGCTCAGCTGCTGCTCGTGCAGGTCCACCGGGGTGGGGTTGATTCCCGTGCCCTCCAGGTGCAGACGGATCCTCTGACGCCACAGCCACCTGACAGACCATAGGATGGGGGGGGGGGGTTTAGAACAGAATTTAGCTGCATTTCAATTAGCACTTGCTGAAGGGCGTTTCCACCACTTAGGGTGCTGCACAGCGGCAGAGCCTCTCTGCTTTCATGGTCCAGACTCCACCTCCTTTTCACGAGAAAGAGGTTGTTGTTGAGTCCAACAGCCTCCCATTTTAGAGTGAAAGACGAGCAATCCATTTATGATCACTGTATGAGAGAACTGGACTGAGTGTGATGTCACCGTAGAAAATTGCGTAATCATTCCTGTTCCAACCAAATGAAGTCAATTCCGTTGCAAAATTCATTTTGTTTGTAATACGGTGTCACTCAGCAGCGATTGGTCCAAGTCGGTCTGAGTCAACGTTTCCATGGTAACCACTCTCACCATTCAGGAGTGAGCGTGTTCAAAGTCCACACCCCCTACCACGTGAACGCGAGCTCGGGAGAAGCTGTCAATCAAACGTTCAGAACGTTGGATGTGGGCGCCAGGCACCACCTGCTTTTGTTCAAGGATCTGACTGGTCAGTTCAGAACTGGAATAATTATCACTACAGAAACAATATTATGACATAAAAATGAGGATTATTAATAACATGGTTTTTTTTTTAAGTATCAGAGCCAGAATGGTTATTCTGACCAATAGAATGACTGAGTAACAGCGGTTTATTTCAGGGAGCCAGTGGGTACTTCCTGTTAGAATGGGAGAGGGGAACGGTCACACAGTCCAGTTCTCCTATACAGTCAATAGTCAAGGCCGGTCCAGATAAGCAGCTAATTGAAATGCAACTTTTGAGTCCGGTTTCAAAGCAGTGAGAACTGGAAGCCGTGCTCCGCCATGGATCGTCCATAATCCATGACCTGGAAGTGTGACCCAGAATTATATGGATGAATGTGTGACGAGCAATACATTTATGACACAAAACTCTGGTGTTGTGGTAAACCGGCCTGTAGAAATACTTATTTTTTATTAAAAGGACTCACAGTTCGTACAAGTTACACTGTTGGTGGCAGAAGTTTTCCCATCTGAATTATTGACTGTACATGAGAACTGGAATGAGAGACAGAAAAGTAGGTCAAACGGAGCCGATCCACTAAGAGACGGGTTCAGTGGGACCGAGTCTTTACCAAAGAACAGCCTCAGTCTAACAAGTGAACTTTATCCCAACATCGTACAAGCAGGAGGGAAACCAAAATATGAACCAACGTTCAGATGAGAAGGCGGAAAAACCGAGATGAACCTGAACGCGTCTTAAATAATCACTGACAGTAAGCTGTTTGTGGACAGCAGCCTGAGCGCGGGGATCAGCGACAAACACGCACACGTCTGCAGCCGTAAGCAGACCTTCTTCACGGGACGTAACTGGATTTAGTAGATCCTGCTGAGCCTCAGGTGCCGCACAGGGTCCCCCCCCCCACGTGGCTCCACAGATTTACGCCGCACACAGACTGAGCTGAAGCTTCGTGGAAGGATGCTCGGACAGAAAACACCGTATGAGAGTTAATGTCTCACTGTACGGCTCATCTAATGCGTCGTTTCAGAACAGCTCCACTCAGAAGCTCTGAATGAAGCCTGACTGACAGCTGATGAAGGCTTTCCCTCCGGAAGCAGAAGTCGGACACGCACCTGAACTCTCCACGGCACAGTTTGTCCAGCGCCTCGGGGAAGGCACGGGTGTAGCGCACGGGCAGGCAGAGGTGTCCTTCTGACCTTCAGCACAGAAGAAAGAGTTCAGAGTCAGACGGCTGCATGCAGGCGTGGCGTTGCTCAGCGTTTACACACAAACAACTTTCCCCATTTCAGCCACTCATTCATAACTCCAGCAGGCGTCCCGCTCACCTCTCAGGGTCCGTGTTCACGCCAACAACCGGCTTGTCCTTGCTCAAAACTTTACTGGCCACCAGCAGCATCGTCCCGTCTCCTGACAAAACAAGCTGCGCTTAGTTTGGAGTCATTTATCTTTATTTGCAAGAAAAGCCAGTCCAGGCTGTACTTTCTCCGGAGGCTTTAACATCTGCTGCACCCGTTTTACCAGTCGGTGGTGGGGAGGGCTCTCCTCTATGCTGCTGTGTGCTGCTGGTGCAATACCAGCAAGAAGAACACCAAGAGGGCCAGCTCTGTGGTGGGACTGAAGCCGGATGTTGTGGAGGAGGTGGCAGAGCAGAAAACTCTGAGCAGGGTCAGGGCCATCATGAGGAACCCCTCACATCCCCTACATGAGGCCTTCGCCAGCAGCAGGAGGACATTCAGCAACAGACTGCTGCTCCACAGATAGACTGAAGAAATGGTTTGTTCCTCGTGCCATCAGGCAACACAACTCTCTGGCAGGGCATCTTAAAAGTAATTTTATTTTTTTACCCACTGATTTTTAAATCTATTCATCTATTAATCTTTTTAATTTATTGCTATTTTTATGTTTTTTAATGTGTGTGTTTTACCAGTGTGAGCAGATGGCCACTTTTACATTTCCTTAGGGATTATTAAAGACTGTTCTATTCTATTCTATTCTATTCTAACCCAGATGAAACCTGAGGAGGAGACAAGAGGACAGCCGGGACCGAGAACAGAACCAAAACCCATCAGTCAACCCGACCAAAACAATACAAGATTTGGATCTCAGATCACATGAGAAAAACAAAACAAAACATAAAATTTTCAAGTAAATGTTTAGTAAACAAAACGTATGGAATCAATTTGAAATCAAAGTTTCTTTCATGTCGTTTGAAAGATTGAGACTATCGGTGAAAGTTCAAAATGAGTTGAAGAGTCATTGGCAGCTAAACTGAGATCTGAAGAATGATTCTGATTCTGAAACCGTTCCAAACTTTAGAGTCTGACTGAGTCCAGAACACCAGAGTTTACCCGGGTTTGTGAATAAAAGCAAACGTCCTGATTCTGTTTGACCGTCTCCACACATGTGTGTGACATCCGGAGAGCCGATACAGACCAGAGCTGTGTGATACTGAACCAGAGAAAAAGGCTTGGAGGGCTGCACACACAGAGGAGTGGATTCACATTCCAGCCCTGAAGACGAGACCGGCTGCACAGAACTTTAGAGAAGAGCCACTAGGGGGGCTGCATGGTAAAGAACAGGACAGAGCTTAGCCCCAACTTAACCGCACTCTCTTTATTCTTATTCTAACAGTCTGTGGAACTTCCTGTTTGGTCACCAGGTACCTACAGCTCACCAACCCCTGGTCATCATCATAAATCTACATTTAGCAACAGATGCTTTTTTAAAAAGTGCATAAAAAGTCCTGGCAGACCCGCTCCAATCATCTGTTGGCGACAACATTGACCTTTACTACGTTCCGTAAATGCCCCACGATATTTGTGAAGTGGGATTGCAGATGATTTGAAGCCTCGCCACTCACTTTATTCACTTTCCTCAGAACAACATGAACATTTTCACACAAAGTTCAAACCTTCATAGAAAAATAAGTCTAGAATGAAAACAAAGATCTGATGGCGAGCAAAGATTTGAGTCAATTTGGAGAACTGTCCGCATTCGTACGATCTTTTTCGGATGGTATTTTTTCCATCTGCTCCTGATTCACAACGATTTGAATAAAAAAATACTCAGAAATGCTATTTTAATCTTAATTTTCTTTACATATATCCCCCATCATCAGAAAACGCCACAAGAACGTGTTAAAACATCAGAAAACAGGGTTTCATTGGAATGGACCTCTCAATTGCTGCCTGTCCATCCTTTTATTTTGAAAATCCCGTCAGCTGTTTCCTTCAGACTTCCTCTTCTACTCACATTTGACCGCTTCTATTTGTCCAAATCAACTCAACGTGGTCGTTCAAACTGCCACCCGTGGATTCCTTCACGTGTGACCCGTATGTGGTCCACAAACGCAGCTGCATCGTGACCCGGTTCGACGCCAGCGGTCCGCTCACCTCCAGCAGAGACGATGGCATCAGCCCACCGGACCACCTCTTCGTTGTAGGCCCCCCTCTTCACCAGCTGCACCTCGATGCCCGCCCTCCTGCACAGGAGGACAACAACGACCCGCTTAAAGACGCGTTTGGACCGAGCAGCGACCGGGCGGCTCCGGTTCGGCTCTTACTCCAGGCTCCTCACGACGTGCTCCACGTTGCTGGTGTGGATGTCGTGTCTCTCCAGCAGGCCGCTGTAGCTGGAGCCCTTCAGGGCGAGCTGCGGACACAGGGGGACCCGGGTTCAGTCTGACCTGTGCGCGCGCGGGTCACGAGCACGCACAGGGGTCAAAACAGTACCAACTGCTTCAGGTCCTCCTCGGCGAGTCCCGCATATCGGTACCGCTGCAGCTCGAACTCGAACCGGGTTGTTTTGGTCACTACCGCCACCTTCTCGGGCTTAAAGCCGGACCTGGGCTGGCACGAGGCGCGGCGCACGGGCGCGTGCGGGGGGTGCAGGGGGAACCGACAGCATGCGGCTCGGTTCCCGAGGCACATGCTGTTAAGGATCGAGCGGAGAGCCATCCTGACCGGGTCAGCCCCGGTCGGGATCGGTTTCACTCACCCAGCTGTCGGGGGAAGGTCGGCGGCTTCCCGCCCTCTGTGACGCCCCGAGTGTTTCCACAGGCGCCGAGTCAGACACCGCGCCTGAGCTGAAGCAGTGATCTCGTTAAGCCGTGCGTTCGGGTCAGCTGACGTCACGGGGCTAAAGGAAGCTAGCTCGGTGCTAACGGGTAACTTTCACTTCGCAGCTGCGCAGATTTCCCGCGCTCGCGCGCTCCACAGTCCCCAAAGACGAAAAGTAACTCACGGTTAGCAGCTTAAAACACAAACACGGCTGTGGAGGCACGCGCCATGCAGCCAGGCACGTACTCAGCGGGCACGTTGATGACGTAGACCTCAGCGCTAATCTGATTGGTTGAAACAGCAGAGCGTAGATATGATGTTTGTTTTGACTGCTGGAAGAAACTATTTGGAACTTTTTAACAGACATAAGTGCAGAGTAAGAAAAATAATTCCCTTATTTACTGGATTTATGATAGGGATGTTTGAATTTTATGAACAAATTAATAAGATTAGTACATCCAAGGCGTGTAACACTGGAACAAAATGTGCTGTTTTGTTAATGTGAATAATCCCCTCTCCTAAGAAAATCATCTGTTAAAGTTTTTTAGAATGATTTTTTTTATTACTATCAAACTTCCCTTTTGCTACTTTCTTTTTATGTTTATTGCACACTGTGGTTCTTTATTTTTTGGAAATTAATACTGTTGTTGCTTCTGATAATTTTGGTTTGTAGTGTGTTTGTGTGTGTGTGGGGGGGGGACCATCATAGACTGAATAGGAACTGGAAAAAAATGTGTTCTCAGGGGATGTAAATAAAAATATATTTTTTTTTGGGTGCCAAAAAATAATTACAAGTGAAACAAAAAATGTATAGTATGTATTTTATTAAGAACTATTTTTTAATTCTTTGCTTGTCTAATTTGATTATAAATTATAACATTTTCTTTAAGTTAATGGATATTTTCCAGTTGCAGTTACAGAAATAATTAAAGATACACCCTCCCCTCTTTTGTTAAGATAAAGTTTTATCTATTCAATGCCTTTTAACATTTAATGGTTTTTGTACATAAATGCATTTACTCCACAGTTTCTTTTCAGAACTGTCGCGTCCTCGTCTGTACGGTGGCCCAGAAGTCTACGTTTGCCTTTGAAAGCAACACACTTCAGCACTTAGCAGTGATGGACTCTGCAGTGCTGAAACAAAATGTTGAGGTAAAGGCTGAGATATGAAAATAGACATTATGCAATCTGATATTGTAAGCCATTTTAAAGAAATCAATTGAATAAATGAGGTTTCATGGCCAAATAAAGCAACAAAGCTTTGCTTTTATTTCAATATCTTTGTTGCTTTTACTTTCATAGACCAGCAGGGGGCACTAAATGACAAACTATTTCCCAACACACCTGGCTGAGAGGCCTGGATGCCTGATGGGGCTTCATCTTACCATTAAATGTCTCCATTATAAACATCACTCACTGTCTATGAAGGGAGGAAGAACGCTGAGTTCCATCCCCAGATCACCACACCCACTGTGAAGCATGGGGGTGGAAACATCATGCTTCGGGCTGCGTTCCAGCAAAGGTGACTGTGCACTGATGCACATCCAAGAGAGGGTGAATGGGGCCATGTGTGGTGGGATTTGGGGCAACAGCCTCCTTCCATCAGTGAGAGAATGAAACACGTCTGGATCTTCCAGCAGGACAACGACACCAAACACATCACCTAGGCAACACAGGAGTGACATAAGAGACGTTTCAGTCCTGTAGAGAATCTGTGGAAAGAGTTGAGTGTCATTGTTGCCAGAAAAGCCCCAAAACGTCACAGCTCTTGAGAAGATCTAAAATCTCTTATTTAATGGTTCACATATTAGTTGTCAGTGGAAGCCATAATGGCAAATAAATAACTGTGGTCTACGGCGCAGTGCAGGCTGTTTGTAGTACAGTTTTCACAGGAGTTTGCTGAGTTTTTAGAACATAAACTGAAAGTCTTTGTAATGAACATCAGAAAGATTACAAAGAATAATGCCGATAATAAGATCATGAGACAGTTCACCAAAAAAAAAAAAAAAAACTTTGCCAGTTAGTTGGAAAAAAACCATTAAATAATTACGCCAGTGAAAGGTGGCTTGTATGGTTGTGCATGAAATCCTGCACTCTTGTGCAAACAATAACTTAGTTTAAACGTCATTGATCTGAAATTCTCAGATTTTCAGTAGATGTACAGTATTTAGAATATTTCTTCCAGCAGAATGAGGTGTCAGATCATACCAAAAGTTGTTTTTTTAAGTCTTCTGGCTCCATCAGAAGTCGATCTCTTAGCTTCTCCCCCTCAGGCTGAGGGCACCAGTAGGTCCACTGTGTTGGCAATTTTCCCACTATAGGAAAAAGGCCGTTTTAGTAAATAATGGGTAGTATACCTATAACATTTTGTTAACCCTTGTGCTATCCTAGGCACTTTAACGTTGGGAGTTGGGTCATGTAGACCCACTAGACAGTCCTCTGAACCTTTTTTCTTCAATGATTTGTGATCTTCACTGGTGTCCATGGATTACATGAAATCTTTCCACCTTTATCCACCTTTGTCATGGTAGGGGGAACACGTCAAAGTAAGGGGGGGAGGTCATAGGATAGCACAAGGGGTTAAACTGTAACATGTCCCAAATATAAGGTGGTCGAAAGAGCTCAACGTCCTACAAATAGAAAACGGAACGCAGCTGCCCTGCATTAACACAGCAGCACAAGGACAACCCCACAACATGGTCACACTGCAAACTTAAAGACTTTACAACTTTAAAACCTTAAGAGGCGCTGCAGTCTTAGGAGGAGCAGCTATAAAAAATGTTTCTGGGGGGGACACACCTGATATCCAAAGGAAGTTTCCTGAAGTTATAATTTTTAGTGAAATAACCCAACTTATTTCAGCACAAAATCAATGAACAACTAACAGCATAACTGTGGGCTGAAGTGCCACTAATTATCTTCCCCCTGCAAACAAGAAATGAAGAGACCCTTTAAAAAGTTTGAAATAGAAAGAGTAGGTTGATTTTCAGAAGTGAAAATACAGAGGAGCGAAAATTAATAAGAACATTTGCATGAAAAATGACAATAATTTGAGATAACAACTTAGTGTAGCGCCCGTGTGCGTCACTAATAATTGTGCCCCGTAAACATTTTTGTTGATGCTCATCCAAAGAGGGGTGCAGACAAGATGGCACCTGGACATCATCAGCCGAAAGCGGAAAATCCACGTTTTTAACTAAACTTTTCATGCTGTGGTGCAAAATAAAAGTTTTAGTGTGCAGGATAAGCTTGAATGGGGCAGAAAACTGTAATTGTTTTATTTCCTTTCAAAATTGGTATTATCAAAAGTGTTTACATTCCTTTGACTACTGTAATTTTTCACCTCTTGACGTGATCTGCAACACTTTCTAAGTAATGTCAGCACAAAGGCGCTTTTCTCTGCGAATCAGCCGATTCGTGAAGTTACAGGATGTCAAAGCGGGGCTGCCAACTTTTCCTTAAAGTTTGGAGTGGGACTCTGAAAATAAAAGTCACTCTTTACAGCAGCAGGTCGTGAGACGAGGCAAGTGTAGTTTTGTGAAAGTGTAATTGTAAAATAAAGGACCATGATGCAAAAAAAAAAACGATGAATTGACAAGTAATAAGAAGAAAAAAAGACTTCTTAAAGAGCAACACAAAAGAAATAATAACACGAGGAACAAACAAACTACTCTACAAACTCAGTGTCTCTGATAGAAACGGCCTTTGGCCTTTTTCAAAGCTTTGAGATGTGTGGATGGTTCCCACTTGAAGCAAGACTCAAGGCAGGCTATGTAACCCTTGTGCTATCCTAGGCACTTTAACATTGGGAGTTGGGTCTTCTAGACCCACTAGACAGTGCTCTGAACCTTGATGCATTGATGCATGCAAACATACTTGAAGACATACATGCAGCATTTATGTCTGCAGGAATGCATTATTGCATACGTGACCCCTTTTCGCGAGTGTGCAGAATGTGGAATGTGTGCCTACAGGCATGCAGACATACATGCAGGAATGCATGCATGCAGATATACACGTCGTTATGGATGCAGCCTTACATGCAAAATTAGACGGTGGTCTGTATTTGTTATCGTTACTATCATTACTATTATGATAAATATGAATGACCAAAAAGAAAAATTAGCCTTATTTTAAAAATATGTATATAACATGGTATAACGTTTGACAGAGGTTCACATGATTTCCTTTTAAAATAAGACACCCTGTGTCACATAGCATCAACCTGAATGCAAAAAAATGCATTAGCAGGTAATGTAATGTTAGCACTGAACAAAAAAAACAAACATTTACCGTTTGTGGTGCAGCCACAGTCAAATCTAACTGACAAATATTAAATCAGAGCCCATCAATGACCTTTGCTGTATTTTTGAACCGTATGGAATACCTGAAATCTCAGATTTCTGTTTTTTTTTTTTGGTGTTTTTAATCTTGTGTCAGTTTCCTCCTGATGGAGCACATATACGAAGAACATCAAAGTTAAATTTCTGCTGATGCAAAAATGTGTTTGGAAGAAGCTTGTAGCTGTAATGTAGGAGCAACAATCGGCGGGCTACAAGCTTCCTGCTCCTCTCCATTCTGATGCCTCCACTGTCAGACAAACAGATCCATGGACGTCTTTGTTTTCCTTGTCTGAGCTGGAATCTGGATCAGAACTGGACGGCTGGATGGATCTGATATTGCAGCCATTTTTGTTGCACCACTGATGTTAGGTTGGGGGTGTGAGGGGCTGTAAGCTAGTGGGAAAAAGTGTAAACAAAGGGATGATGGGAAGGGGACGGCCTTACTCCGTGCCAAAAGTCTCCCCCACAACTTCTAATGAACTCCAGCCGCTCTACAGAACCTATGTTCTTGAAAACGACAAAGGTCTTTTTTTGCTAAAAAAAACAGCACGATCATGATCAAAAGACCACTGGAAACACTTTTAAAATCAATCAAAAGGTGATGGAGAGGGAGTTTAAGAATGATCTCTGGCTGTGCTCAGTCACCCCCAGACTACAAAGCTCCACTGCGTGATGGAGCATTATGGGTAATGTAGTCAGGAGCCTGGCAAAGTAACATGTACTGTTATCCCACTGTTTGTGAATGAGTTGAATAGTTTGAGTTAGTGTTGCTTTTTTTCTCACTTACTTTACAGTTACTTTTTCAAATCAAAAACTATTTTTCTTTAACCAGAGAGCCACAATGGAGGGGTTAAAGAGCCACATTACGGCTCCAGAACCTCAGGCTGCAGACCCCTGAACTCACACTAACCCTTTCAGAGAAATGATGGATCTCTGGACATGTCAGGAGTCTGGGATCATACACCTGATATGGGGGGGGGGATCCAGGTCGTGGGTCCTCAGTCTCATGAGGTCATACTGTATTTTCGACCGTAGCCTTAGCCGAGCCTGGAGGGTCCCTCCATCCTGACCGCTTTTCTCCATGTCAACCCCTCCTCTTCCATACTTGTGTAGCGAAAGTCCTCTTCTTTTATAAAGGTCATCAAAGCCCCCCCCAACAAGATTTCTGACTCAGCAGAAAGTCCTGAACAGCTGTATGTGTTTATTAAAGACAGTTACAGAGAAACACACATGCATGTTGGCTCCACATCAAACCACGGCTGTGCAGAAACTGGAACGAGGACGGCGAGTTCGGCTCATTTCAAGTCAAAAAAAAAAAAATCAAAACACAACAACATGTGCGCAACAGAGAAGCACGACACGCTAAACAAACGGAAGGTCACACGTGGACACACACATGCACAGAACAGCTTCTGCAGTCACTGTTCCCCGGAGCACACGGGTGAAGAGTCCTCAACGTTTTTCATGAGCTAATCGGGATCTGATGAGCTGCAGGAGCGGACGGGTTTGTTTGGTCATCATGTGAACAAAGAAACAACCATCAGGCGCTGATAAGATTTTGGAATATTGTGTCGTAAACGATCCCAAAACGGTCCGACTGTGGACCACGAGGGGATCTGCAACGACAGTTCTGCCCACGGTGTCAGTTAGCAGCGGCTCTCCACGTCTGAGGAAACGTTCCTGGTAATCAGTGATCACGGTGATCTCTGTGTGTGTACAGGGGTGTGCATGTGTGTGTGGGCGCTTGGGGGTGGGGGGTCATTAGCTCAGCAGCTCCAGGTAAGTGACCGGGACTTTGCCCTTCTCGTTCCCTCTTTCTCCAACCAACCAGTCGGGGTCCATTCCTGGGACGGTGTAGACGGTGATAAGCTGCAGGAAGGAGAGAAGAGACATTTTCAGGGACACAAAATAGTTTTATACCAAAGGAAAATCCATTTCTAGAGCTGGACATGCCCAGCTTCTCATGCTGCTCCATGGAGGTGTACGGAAACCTCCGACAGCGCTGGAGAAAGGCCCTGAAATCCCAGGAGGAGAGAGTTTTCCCCTCCTCGAATTCACCAAACATTTGACCCCACCGACCTCCTGCTCTGGGAGTCCAAAACATGTCAGTAGGATAGCGTCCGTCCTGGTGGGATCGATCCCTCAGTCACGGTAAACCCAGGAAATATTGACAAACCCTGAGGTCACATGACTCGGTTTATTCTGGACTCCCGAGGCCCGTTTCATTCGCTCCATGTCATTGCCAACTTTTCAAAAAAAAGGAAATATGTCCGTCAATCATTGGAACAAACCCAGTGAGGCCGTTTTAGAATTGATGATTAGATGAATGAAACCCAACAACAGAGGAGGAAAGAAAGAGGGCGGGGCTTTAGGAAGCAACCCTGACTCCATCAGTGCAGCTAATAAAGCCTGAAGATTGTGGAAACTGGTGTGTGCATCCCAGAATCTGCTCTTTCACACTCCCATAGACACAGAGCTGGATGCATCTCCTGCTCTAAGCATCATGGGAACCTCGTCCGGGTCAAAACCAAAACTCTGTGATGAGGTTACGGCATACAGGATGGACTTTCTGAAGGAAAAGCGAGAAATAGATTCCCAGCATCAACCTGACCGTCTATGACATCACTACACAGATTCTGAAACCTGAAGTGGGAGGGGCATACTGACAGAAGTTAACTCCGCCCACCTCAACAAACATGCTGGAAAATGGCAGATGAGGCAGAAGAGAGCAGACGGTTTCATTTGAGTCCACCAATAAGTCAATCGATGCACCAGTGAGACACTCCTCTGTTCACAGCAGAACTTTAGCTCCTGTGTTTTTGTTCTTTGAACTTTCATTATGCAATTTACATAAAGACAACAGACTCTTAAAGTTGAGAAAAGCAGCTTTGCTGACTGGACCTGTGTTTATTTTTGGCTATGAAACTTTTTAACATGGGGGTGTCGATAGGAAATGGCTCTGACACCGCCATCCAGTGGTCTTTTGAAGAACTGCAACATTTCTGGTGTGCATCCTATTCAGCACTGGAAGATGAGGTCTCAGTGCACAAAGACCGCCGATCATATCGGTTCGCTGGAACCCGTTTCAGCAAAAACCGTCGGGGTCTAAACGGGTGGAGCTCAGTCAGCTGATGCTGCTCGAAATTTTTCAAACTGAAAAATCAACATAACATAGCTTTGTATACAGAGGATCTTTAAGACATCATCATCATCATCATCATCCAGCTTCCAAAGTAAAACGTTTTCGCTTTAGGCTGGTCTTGCTGTACCTCGTCAGCCAGGAGGGAAAGCTCGCTGGCATCGTGGGCGTCGTAGTCGTACAGGACTTTCGCCTTTCGGGTGCCGGTGGCCGGCGGCTCCATCGACAGCGGTCCGGGCTTTGGATCGCACGCGGAGAAGCTGGCTCCAGGAGACGAATGATCGGACGGAAAGGCGGGGTTGGAGCTAGCAGCAGACGAGTGGGGGGCGCCAACAGCGTTGGCACATCTGACATTTAGAAGAAAACAAAGCGAAGCTGTGAGTGACAAAGGGATCATCCTACACTCTGAGGGACCGCAGGAGGTTCCTCCTCACCTGTGGAGCTCCCGCTGAAGCTCCTGCATGTGGTGATGACACTGAGAGAAGTATGTGGTCTGAGCTTCTGCAAAGTCCTGCAGGCAGCGCAGATGGTTGAGCTGTGGGGACAAAGAAGAAGGTCAGGGGGAGAGGAATCAGCTCCCGACACCAGGAGGGCAGACCTGAAACCTTTCACAGGTTTTAGCATTTCTCTTCTTTCTAAAGAATCCTTTCATCTTTTCTGTAGCATCTTTATCCTATTTATGAATAAAAATAGACGACAAACATTTTTCTAATGTAACCTCTAATTATAATCATTTTTTTAAATCTGAAAAAAAAAGTTTAATTTGTGAATTAAGGAGCGTGCACGTTTTTCAGCGTTGACAATTCTGCTGGTCCTTGAACGTCCCACTGAAGTGCCTCTTTAAGGCGGATCCTTAATGAAGGTGCATTTCTGTGATGAACAGCAGAGACGCTCGTCCTGGACCTGAAGCCAAGCACACCGCCGCTCTGCACACAGGCCGTCACTCACGTGCGTGCTGCTGATGCCCTCCAGCAGCAGCCGGGTCACCTCCGCCTGCCGGTCGAACTCCGTCTGAGCCACCCGGAGTTCGTGCTCCGCCTGGGAGGAAGCAGGCGGTGAGGAGGCAGCAGGAAAAGACGCACAAACGCACACAGCACACACAGGATACTCACTTTGTCCACTTCCTCGCTGAGCAGCTGAGGGGCAGCGGGGGGAGGATGGGGGGACCAGAAACCCAGATTACCAAAACAGCAAAGATTCAGACGCTAAACCAGAGCAGCACAGCTCATCTCTGACCGATTCCTATCTGAAACGTCTGAATCAGGAAGAACTGAACCAGGTTCCTATTTCTTACAAACGTCACTGTTTCTACGGCAACGTCGTGGTGAGGATGGAACAGATCAGGTACTCTGTTTCTGGACCGGGTCAGGCCGTTTTTCAAACTCGCATGTTTTTAAACTGGACGACCCGTGACTAAAACCTGATGATGAGGGAAGAGTGGGTGCTACACAACATCTGCTCTACCGCAAACACACAACCACACACAGGCTATCCTCTGCCGCGAGGAAGAGTCCAACCTTCGTCTGCGGGCTGGCAGCGGAATCAGGCGCCACGTCCCAGCTCTCCCAGCCGCTCTGTAGCCGTTCAGGAAACAAACTCAGCATCACCGAGAGCACACAACAGACAGACACAAACACACAACCCTGACCCTGGTGGGCAGCAGCTTCAGCTCGTCCAGCTTCTCCCAAAGCCCTGATGATGAACTATGCAAAACTCTGCAGTTTGACAGCGAGAACACGGTTCTTAAAAACATTCCAGACTGGAGAACTTCCGACCAACTGGACGTCTGAGACTCCGCCTCCTCAGACGACGCTTCATAATAAATCAGACCTGATCTCAGTTTGACTTCTTGCCTGAACTTTCTCAACATTTGATGCTCGATCTTAATTGACTTCAGTTTATCTTCAAAACAATCTGAACGGGACAACGGGCGTGAAGCACGGTGGGCGTTGTAGTCGTACAGCAGAAGCGGCAGGAAGTTAACAGGTTAACGTGTGGCGCTGCTCACCGCCGAGGCGCTGGCAGAAAGGACGTAATTTCGAGGCCTGGTCTCCTGAAAGTCTGGGGCTGCCTGTAAAAAAGAAGAAGAAGAAGAAGAAAGGAGGTGAAAGAGATTGACGGAGAGGAAGTTCAGTTTGAATTATCTGAATGTGCCAGGAGAGGCAGATCCGCCCATCGTTCCAGCCACGCAGCGAGGTCACACATTGACCCCTCCCCTATGTGACAACAAAAACTCCTCCATGCAGGGTTTGTTTCAGCTGGAGGATTTTAATAGCACACCTATAAAAATTGTATCGTGGAATTTTTTGGGTGATAAAGATAATTTGTGATGATAATTTAAGCTAAATCTGATTCTTGCTTCATAGACTGAAGGAATTCTGCAGAATCAGAAACGGCCTGGAAACGATGGAAAAACGGCGAAGAGGTTTTGGCGCCCTCTGGTGGTCAAACAGTGCAATTTCAGAGTTGGTAATTGATTTGAGGAGGAGAGAGGAAGGGAACCACAGAAAACTGAACCGTGTGACGTCACCCGTAGAAAATTTTATTTATAACTGAAGTCAATTCAGCCGCCATTTCTTCACAGTGCGGACCCTGGCATGTAGGAGCCAGATGTCGCCAGAAAGCAGCGATTGGCCCGGATTAGTCTGAGTCATCGTTTCTATGGCAACCACTCTCCCCAATCAGGAGTGAGCTTGTTGGAAGCCCACACCCCTGTCACTCGAAAGCTAGGGAGAATCTGTCAATCAAACGGTTGGAGCATTGGACGTGGGGGACAGCAGGCACCGCCTATTTTTACTGAGGCGTCTGATTGGTCGGTTTATAATGCCAGGGGGGAGGGGTCACCCAGTCCAGTCTTCTTATGCAGTCAATGAGGGGAAGGTGCATTCTGGCCTCACCGCAGCTTTGGCCTCGGCATGCTTGGCCTTCTTCAAGCGAGCCTTGCAGATGTCCAGATCCAGCCGTCGGTTCTCCAGAAGCCGCTTCTCTTTCTGCCAAAGAGACCAGAACCCGGCGTCAGCAGAGGAGCTCACGTGCGCGAGCAGCTGGGCTCACATGCACGCCCGCGGGGCACAGAGTCTTACGGAGATGGTCCTCCAGTCTCCTTCCAGGAAGTTGCGTAGAGGAGAGAGGAATGCGGCCGCTGAGGTCTGCAGGAACTCTCGCTCGGCACCCCCCAGCCTCTTCTGGTACTCCCCAACGGTGATCAAGGTGCTGCCTGGGGGTCCGTCAGACACAGAAAGTCACCCACCAAGACTCAAAAGGATGAAGATGAGGAGGATAGTTCCACTATCAAAATGTCATTTTAAAAACAGTTTGGTTTAAAAATAAATTCAACAGAAATAATGAGTTTAACTGTTTGGTCGAAGTGTTATAAATAAAGTAATACATTCTGACAGAAAAGCTTTATAAACTGATAAAAAATGCATTCATAATTTTCAAGAATCAAACGTGTTCGTTTTCTGGACGTGACGACCACGATTCTGCTCGTATCTGTGCTGGTCTGCTGACATCAGCATTTTCAGAGCCATTACTTGGCAAAGGACAAGAAACTCTTCCCGGTTTGTCTGCAGAAAATGTGTCAGAAATGGGGATTTGAAGACGTTATATCCGACGCAGAGAGCAACCCAAAAACGACAGATCGCTTCTGCAGCAGGAGAAGGCTGCCGGCTGCAGTTCTCAACAGAAAAACAAAAACCCCGCCGTTCCAACAGCCGGGAGCTCAACAAACGCTGTGCGACACTAAACCCTTCCCTCACAAACACAATTACCTGAAACCGGAAGAACATCAGAAAAACACTGACTACATTCTGCTCACCGTACGGAGAGTCTGCTCCGAACTCCTTGGCGGCGTCCAGCATGTACTGACCCAGCAGCTCGGCGGTGGTCATCCGGGACGGCAGCTTCTTGTCCAGTTTGTCGTAGATGAACTCCTCGATTCGAGCGCCTGCACGGTAAAACCAGCTTTCAACCTCTGCAGAAACATCTGGCAGCTCTTTGAAACCCGCCGCTGGTGTTTCTTTGAGACCGGATCAGAACAGGACCGGTTTCATAAAAAAAAACATTTTATGAATCCTGAAGATACCAGAACACAGAAGGGAGAACTGGATTCATTTTAGGAGATACCCGAGACACCTTCAATCAAAACCTAAATAGAATCCTGAAAATTACAGATCATAACAAAAATTATATTTCAATATTATTTAACGTATGAAATATTAAGTCTAACTCTACTTGAAGTAAAATACATCATGCCCAATTCATAAAAACACAACAAAAACCCGAATAAATTCAAAAGTACAAAGGAATTAGAATAGATTCTGAATTACACAAAAGATCTTAGCCGAGCAGATAAAAATCAAAGTTCTAAAACAGTTTAAAATCCTCTGAAGTGAACCTGAGGTCAGTTTTTTTTCTGAATCTTAAAGGTTAGTAAACTAGGTCTCCTTAAAGAACAGGATCAATCCTTTTTCTTTCCTTCAAGCCGTGGAGCAGCAATGAAGAATGTCACCTCCATCCAGACGATCGGCTCACACCTGAAGGAAGCCATCGCTGAGCCGTTGTGTGAAGAACAGCTCAGATCTGGTTCCAAACCAGGTTGTCTGGTGGTTGACAGAAGTCCTGATCACCCGTCCTGGAAAGGTTTTTGTTTTCTGCAGATTCTCCTCTCCGTTCTGCTGGGGTCAAAGGACTCCAATCCAGGAGTTCGGGGGTTCAGATCTCTGGACCTCGGTCATGCTCTGCACGTCTGACGGCTGCTGCGCGGCACGCCAACGCGCCGACTGAAGCCGCAGAGGCTGAGATGAAGCCCACACTCATTCCCTCCACCTTTGAGCGGATGGGACTTGCCAACGTGAGTTTTTTCCTCTGGTTCTGACCCAGCTTGTGTCGCCTCGTGGGTTTATTCTTGTGAAGCGGGTTTCTGTGCACGGAGGGAAGAACTGCATGCTGGGAAGAAGACATCCATCTAGCAGGCAGCAGGGTAACTTGAGTGAATTTATTGAGCTTCGTTGGTTCGTGAAGCTCACCACAGATCCTCGCATCTCATCTAATTCAGTGTTTCCAATGAAAATGCATTTATTTATGAACATTTACCATAAATACATTTGGTTTAAAAAACAGTTAACTAGTAATTTAAAAGAGGGGGAACCATCTTATGTATAATAGCCGTCTTAGGTGATGCCCCGCCCACTTCTAAGGCTATTTCTTCTTCTGATTGGTCAACAAACAAACAGTGTTCTTAATGCTTGTAAACCATAAACACTGTTTGCTAAATGACTGAAGACAAATACAACCTTATTCCTGATAAATCTACTAATAGAAAAGGAGGCTGATCATCGCAGCTCAACTCCTCCGATCTTTGCTGTTCCAAACTCACGTCCCTGATGCTCAACAGACCTTCATAGTTTCAACACAGACGTTCCCGTGTTCCCGTGCAGAGTCTGAGGAGCAAACTAACTGTTGGAGGCGCCAACAGGGCAGAATCCGAGTCCAAAGACCAGCCGGTCCAGAGCCCGACTGGGAGCCGTTAAAGGGAGGTCCATGCATTTTTCAGCAGGACCGCATGTGAGCACGCCCCGCTCACGTTACAAAGACGTGCTGAGGAGGAAGAGGAGGCGGAGGAAGGAGGAAGCAGTCCTGACCTGTTGCCGTGACACAAACGATCCCGTGGACGGACAAACATTTTCCAGGGCTGTGAAGCTCCTGACAGAAAAGATGAACCCCAAAGTCCGACGTTCAGAGGCGGAACATCAAAGTCACGAGTCAGGATTCCAAAAGGCTTTTTGTCCAATTCCTGTTTCCACCTGACATCAGTGTTTCCAACAGAACAAAGGTGGAACTAGAAACCATCAAACTGTTGAGGCTCACATTTAAACTAGAAGAATGACAACATTCTGCACCAAAAGAGAGACAACAATAAGGGTATTTTAGGAATCACTTAGAGAATATATTTAGTGAATAAAGTTGATATTTAAACCTAGATCCATGACTAAGGTTAAAGGTTAAAGTTTGGTTTGGGGGGGTTGGAGGCCTTAACTCAACCTGACAAAACATGACAACACAAAAAAAGAGTTTCTGATTGTTCTCATTTCCTTAAGCAGATCTTACAGTTGTGTTTAAAATCCTCTGGTTGTTGATGGACAGACACAAAAAGACACGGCGTGAAGATGAAGCTGAAGGTTTCTTCACCTTCAGACTCAGAGGAAAACGGAGGAATCACTCACCTGTGTGGTCGACTGAAGCGTGCAAGAACAAAAAACAGAAGTCAACAGTCAGCAGCTTTTCTGTCTCACAGGACAGAACCGTGACACAGAAGAGCTAAACCTGTACTTTGATTGAACTCATGTCACACAAAAACAGAACCCAGGTCCACTGCACCTCAACCCTTCATACTGGACCAGATGAAACCACCAATGCTGTGGTATGCGTGACCCTAGTCTGGGTAAATGCAGAGGGTTCTGTCAGGATGATTGTCTGATGTAAAACTAAATCAATCAGAACTTTCAGACTGGATCTGTCGGGTCAACAACCATCAGTGGTTCTGTTGACCTTCAGGGTTCTGGTCAAAACTGAACAGCTGTTGGTGGAAGAAGGACAGGAGGACGGAGTGTCTGTAGAAAGAAGAGGAGAAACTTTGAATGTAGGAACTCTGACAGGAAAACTAGAGAGTTTATCTAGATGGATCTGGATCTCCTGTGAGTTGAAGAGACCAGATGGAAAGAGATCAAAGCTTCTGGATTTGATCAGGATGTGGATGGAAAGAGGAACGGAGGAGAGATCCTGAAGGAGTTTGATAAGAATGTTCTGGAGGTGAAGAGAGGGAGATGGGTCTGAAGCTGGAAGTTGAAGGTGAAATGTTGAATGTTGTCGGTTAGGATGTGAGCTGGAGGAGGAGGAGAAATGATCCAGGGTTCCTCTGAAGGGGACGGGGGGGGGGGGGGGGGATTGAGCTGACATGTGGATGAAGGAAACAGAGGAAGTTTGGTGTTCAGGACAAGAATGCCGAAGGACAGATGCTGGTGAAGTGGTGAAGACACCCAGAAAAGAGAGGGAGGAGAACACAAGTTGATGTTGTAGATGTCCAGACCACAGAGGACGGTGGTGTGAGGAAGACTCTGGTGGTGAGGAAGATAAAGGGAAGAAGAACGGAGCAGAGGAAGTTAAAGTGGGAAGGTTGCTGTGTGGCTTTGGGGGAGGAGGAGGTTCTTCCAGATGATTGGAAGTTCCAGCTAAAGAGATCAGGGAGAACGGCGGATCAGGAGGTTCCTGGTTTTACATCAGATCAGGACATTTGGAATGAATTTCCTTTTTGATGTTTAGATAAAAGTCATTTTATTCACAAAGAAAACATGAAGCTTCCTGATCCATGCTTAGCTTGGTAAAGTGCTTTAGGAGAAGGGCGTGTGTCGCTAATGCTCCTTCGTTTCTGAAAGAAACCTCCTCCAAAACCACTGAGCGAGTCCCTCCACGTCTGCCAAAGTGGGACAAAAGTACACCCAGAAAACACCTGCATACAAACCATCACTGGGGGAACTCTGGGGGGGACTTACTGGGGTTGGGCTGCAGGAGAACTTCAGTCTGTCTCAGGATCTTCTCTGTCCAGTTCTTGGTGCTGTCTGCTCTGGTTATCAGGTTTTCTAGATGAGGGTCCAGCTCCGTCTTCTCCGCCTGGCCCAGCTTCTCCTCTGTGAACTGAGACCCGTGGATAAACGTCAGGAGAAACGATAACATTCCAGCAGAGTCCAGGAGGAACCACATCATGAAAACAGAACTTCTTCAAGTCCCACTCAGACCATCATTGATGTATTGTCTAAGCGTTCTGCAGTTTTTAGCCGCTGTTTTCTAGGACATAGTTCCTGCAGAGCAGCAGTTCATCAGAAATTCACCTCTGAGTTGTGGGCGGGACCCTTGATGCAGAGTAAGCCTTCCCTCATTTCCCATCATCCCTTTGATAACACTCTGTCCTGCTAGCTTACAGCCCCTCATAACATTAGCGGTGCAACAAAAATGGTGATCAATATCAGAGCCATCCATCCGTCCAGTTCTGATCCAGATTCCAGCTCAGACCAGAAAAAAAAGACGTTCTTGGATGTATTCGTCTGCAGGTGGATGATCAGAATGGAGCGGAGCAGGAAGCTTGTGGCCCGCTGACTGCAGTTTGTACAAAACAACTACAAGATTTTTCAAATGGTGTTTTTTCATCTGCTCCTGAATCACCACAATTTGAACTAGAAGGAGCAGCATTTCCACAAGGAAATGCAGGTTTGAATGCTATATTTCTGAATGAAAATGAAAAGTAAAGGGGAATAATTGTCAAACACCAAAAAAATAAAGAAAAAAAATGATCAAAGTTGACCATAAATAAAGTGAAAACAGCCAAATAACAAAAAAGATCTGTTTGTGAAAAATGCCAGAACCGGGACTCGAACCGGCGAGCTTCTGCACTAAGGATTCCCCGTGTTCCAATGGAGGCAGAAATCCTGGAATATTTTGAAAAGTTCAAGGATTTGAAGGACCAAAAGTCATAGCTGGAAAAAGCTGAAAGAGCTGAACATTTGAATAGTTAAAATAGATGAAAAACTGTGGAAGGAGTTCAGGAACAAAAAATGGCGGAAGAGAAACAGAAAAACAATGGGTTGAATACTTTATAGCATTCAACCAATAAATAAACGCTCTGAAATGCAGTTTTAACCTTAATTTTCTTTATAAAATGACCTCCATCAAGAGAAAAATGCTACAAGAAAATGCAAAAACATTGAAAACCGCAGTTCTTTCCACTAAACACTGCTTTGTTTTTATTGCTCAGTTTCTTTGTCCTTTAGGTCAAATGCATCTCCATTCTTCAGCTGAGGTCTCCAGAAACAATGTGGACAAAGTATTTTTTGTAATGAACCGTCCAAAATCCCAGAACCCAAACAAAAACAAGTCTTTTAGTGCCACCGGCAGAAATACAAATGAAATATCGTTTTTGTTGGCAGGGTGACGCCGGCTCTTTAACAACGGCAGCCTCTGAAGAGACAAAGACGGTTTCTGATGACCTCAAAGGGTTTCAATCAGGTGACTGCATCCTGCTGCGCTCTGCTGGCAGCACCAACAGGCCGACAGGTGCATTAAAGTCCTGACTCATTTTCCACATGTAAAGAAAATTAGACTTAAAACAGCATTGCTGAGTATTTCTTTATCCAAATTGGGATGAATCAGGAGCAGATGAAAAAATGCAGTTTGAAAAAGTTTGTAGGTGTGACGCACAAGTTACTACGGTAACACGAAGCTCCCCGCTCCGCTCCATTCTGATCCTCCACCAGCAGACACATAGATCCATGAACGTCGTTGTTTTCCTCGTCTGAGCTGGAATCTGGATCAGAACCGGAATCTGGATCAGAACCGGACGGCTCTCACTGGGTTCTGGCCGGTCTGAATCTGTAGCAAACGGCTCTTTTGGGGCACAGGGGGCAGATCTAAAGGATGAAAGACCGTTTTTTTCTACTGACAGGAGTCTCTGCTCCTTTATTTACCCATCGGAATCTAAAATCCTTCTTATGTCAAAGAGTTTTTTTCATTTGAAACTCTATATGTAGAGTAGAAATCTAAAGTAGAGACTCTTGACTCACTCATGCCTTTGCAAAAAACAGAAATCGATGTTTTAAAATAACTTAATAACTGGCTAAAAAAGAAAATCCAGATGTTAGTTTTGCCAAAATAATTCTAATTTGTTGTCCCAACCTGAACTGGACACTTTTCCTGTCGCTCTGCTTTAACCAGACAGGTTTTTTTTTACACTCTTTTGTTTTTGTTTATTTCAAATTAATTTACAAAAAACGTAAACCTGCAGCAGCAGCTGGATTTTTCTGGTTTTTGTTTCTTTGAGGCGCGTTTAAAGACCTGACATCATCACAAATGTTGTTTTTGTGATTATGAAGATAAATGATGAGGATGAGGAGGATAAACATGACTTGGATTAAGACAAATGTGATGATGATGATAACAACCGTTATAAAGGAGAGGAAGGTGAGGAGAAAGAGTGTAAATTGAAGACGCTCGCTATCTGCCTCGTCACGTGACTAATGGGCTCCATCGCAGCCATCAATAATGGATGAAAGCTGCACGAGCCTTGATCGGCTTACAGCGCGCGCGGCTCAGTAATAAAAAAAAACCGCGCAGAAAACTTCCCGAATGCCCCCCCCACCCCGGGCTCATCCTGCGGTTGCGGACCGTCAACCCCATCGCACCGAGCAGCTGCGGAGGCGCGCGCCCGGGGCTCACCTGGACGGCGCGCGTGAAGAACACCCCCGCGTCTGAGGCCAGCTTCTTGACGTTGAAGTCCATGACGGCGCGCGGGCTCGGTTCGCGCAGCTTCGACTGTCGGCTCGCGGAGGAATCCTCGAGGTTCGAGGGGGGGGCGGAGGTGAAGATGAAGCAGCAGAGCCGAAATCCTCCGAACGCCGCTCGGAAATCCTCTGACCGACCTGCGCTTAAAGGGACCGCAGCCCCGCGAGGGAGGGGCGACGACAGACCCCCACCCTCCTCTCCCGAATGTGACCCAAACCAGGAAGAACCAGAACCTTTTATTTGGACAATTAGAACATTTGCAGAACATTGGACTAGATTCATATTACAAGACATATCTGGACGTCATAAATAAAATAAATAATTACAAACAGACAGTAGGAGCAAATGCCAAAGGAAAACTCAACTAATAAAAAAAATAAGACAAACAATAAAAAAGAAGAACCAGAACCACTGAACTTGTGTCCACTCGGGTCTCAGCGTATCTAGAGGCTTGTAGTTTTATTTATAGTTCATGGCAGCTCTGGGGGTGTGGGTGGGGGGGGTCAGTTCTTTTACATCATCTCTTAATTTATGTGGAGTTTCAGACTTCATTCTTATAGGGGTGTGGTATTTTCACAGGGTTGTGGACCTAACGGAGTGTTGTGGAGACGGGCGGAGTAAACTGTGGGTGGTGCCCCCGCCCAACCTAAGGCCTCATTTTCCAGTGCAGACATCCATGGGTGACATCAGAGGTCATGCATCCAGTGTACATCCGTCATGGCCAAAAGTTTGGAGAATGATACAAATATTAGTTTGCTGCTAAACTACTTTGTTCCAGTTGTTTCTGTTCTGTACTGAAATAGAATTACAAGCACGTCACATGTTTCAAAGGCTTTTTATCGAGAATACCTGACTTTTATGCAAAGATTCAGTGTTTGGAGTGTTGGCCAGTGGCGGTTCTACCCTGAATTACTCCCCGGGCGAGACCCTCCCCAGGCGCCCCCCCCCCCATAGTCACAACAGAACTTTGTTTGTCTTTGTCAACTGACATGTTATATTGTCATTGAAATTAAGAAGTGGATACAAAAGATGTCAGAATTCTGAACAGCATTATAATAGTTATCAGAACACAAAAAATAAAAGACCATAAGCATGGCAAAAATACAGTTAGCTAAGAAATATTAAATAAATATTAAATAAATAATATAAAATAAATATTTTAAAAACATTTATGAATTGGAAATTTAAATTGTCATGTTCTATATCGATCTCTACTTCAGAGAAGAAAAATTAGCTCATATTTTCCGTCTTCAATCCTTTGATTGGAAAATTTTCAGTTATGACCTGTTGAATTATGTTTTGTCCCCATAGATTTGCAGTAAATGGTAAATATTCATTTTTAAAACTACCTTCAGATTTATGGAAATTCTATTGGCTAAAAATATAATCCCACATTTGTAAAACAAATAAAAAATAAACTTCATATGCAGGCTCAAAATTAACCCCTAAATCCCCAGTTAAATGTCAAAAAAACATTGGGAAAACGTTTAGGCTGCCACAAACGATTATTAAATTTAAGACCAATCTCAAATTATTTGCCCCATTAGCATCTTATGGCAGCAGCAGCATGCTGTGTAACCATCACAGCTTTTTTAACATTATGAACTAGTATACAACAGCAAAACCCAACAAAACCGTTGTGTTACAGCAGAGCAGACAGACACATGAATCATAACTAATGTTACAAGTTAAGGCAGAGCAAATTTTTAAGAATAAAATCTAAAAAAAAAAAAAAATGACGCTATTTGCAACATTTGGGCCTACTTCAGTGTTGGTCATCGACCAAAATAAAGTTTTCATCGGCAACGTTGTTGTAGGGCAGGTAGCATTAGAATTTAGAAAAGACATGCATCAAGCTGTGAGGACTTACCCTTTTCTTTATCTCTTTTCTCCTCTTCTTCTTTTCTTTTCTTTCTAAATTGGGCACCAGATGGCTTTGACCTTTTTTTCTCCATATTTTAGATGTTTTTGGCGTTTGTTTGGCATAAATGTCCTCACGTCACGAAGAAGACATCAAGTCCGTCAACTGAACCAACTGTCACCTTAGTGACAGCATTGTTTTGTGTTGCCATTTTTTTTATTTGGGCATTTAACACAAAATTAACCCAAAAAAAGCAGAATATATTTTCTATACCTTTATTAAAGTGTAGGTTATAGAATGTCACCTTATGACTGACTTATAAAAAGGTTTTATGAAGTAGATTCAAACCCCCGCCCTTGTCCCCACCTAGCCACTTAATTTGGAAGCGTCCCACAATTGAACTGATTCCCCGCAGCCCCCCCCCCCCTTTCTTCACACATTTCCAGCAGGAGCGCGTGCAGCTATAGCCAGGGGCGCTGATTCGCTACATGACGGCGCAGTCGCAGTTTTTACTTTTATTTTTTTCATCAAGCCCGCGACCGTCGCCTCCCCTGAAAGATGAGCCCGCCAGGTTTTGCGCATGCGCAAACGCGGTGGCGCTCCGTGCTCCCCCCGCGCCCCCTCCCTTCTTCTTCACACACATTTGTGTCTACTTCTCAAAGACAGGAGAGCGCACAGCTGCGGGGCGAGGGCGGCGGCGCGGCCAGGTTCAGGCTGTTACAAACTCACAAACTGTGACATAAGTAAACCAATAGTGGTGCATATAATATTTTACAAGGGCTGAGCCGCCGGTGCCGCCCCCCTTCAGTTTTCCGCCCCAGGCCACCGCCCGGACGGCCCGTGCCTAGAACCGCTACTGGTGTTGGCTCTTCTTTTTCAGGACCTCTGCAATCCGACTGGGCAGGCTGTCAATCAACCTCTGGGCCAAATCCTGACTGATGGCAACCCGTTCTTTCAGAACCATTTCTTGGAGTTCCTCAGAATTAGTGGGTTTTTGTTTGTCCACCCGGCTCTTGAGGATTGACCACAAGTTCTTACTGGGATTAAGATCCGTGACTTTCCAGGCCAAGGACCCAACATTTCAACGTTTTGGTTCCAGAGCCACTTAGTTCTCACTTTAGCCTCATGGCACCGTGCTCCATGGTGCCGGAAAATGCATTGTTGGTCACCAAACTGTTGTTGGATTGTTGGAAGAAGTCGCTGTTGGATGGTGTTCTGGTACCATTCTTTACTCATGGCTGTGTTTTTGGGCTAAATGGGGAGTGAGCCCCCTCCCTTGGATGAGAAGCAACCCCACACATGAATCAAAGTTCAAAGTTCAAAGTTCAAAGTTCAAAGTCAACTTTATTGTCAATTCTTCACATGTGCATCACATACAATGAATCGAAAATCCGTTTCTTACTCTCTCGTGTCTGTTCAGGGGAAGAAAAATAAAAACAAAGTATACGTTTAAAATAAAATAAATAAGTAAAAAGAAAGAAAAAGATACAATTTACAATATACAACATAGGCAATTTGCTATAAAAGTGCGAGTGCACTTAAGGCAGTGTCTCAAGGCAGCGGGGGGGGGGGGGGGGGGGGGGGGGTTCGTTTGAGCACTGTTCATGGGGGGATATGGGTGGTGGGTAGGTGGAGAGGGGAGAGGGTAGAGGGGGTGTCCACTCGGGTCTCAGCGTATCTAGAGGTGGTGTCCGGATGCTTTACTGTTGGCTTGACACAGGACTGATGGTAGCGCTCACCTTCTCTTGTCCAGACAAGCCTTTTTCCAGATGCCCCAGACAATCGGGAAGAGGCTTCATGGGAGAATAGGACTTTGCCCCAGTCCTCAGCAGTCCATTCACCAGACTTTTAACTGGAGATCAATCTGTCCTTTATGGTTTTTTTGGAGAGAAGTGGCTTCCTTGCTGCCCTTCTTGACACCAGGCCATCTTCCAAAAGCCTTGGCCTCACACCTGCCTGCTGCCGTTCCTGAGCAGCTCTGCACTGGTGGCACTCCGATCCCACAGCTGAATCGTCTTTAGGAGACCATCCTGGCGCTTGCTGGACTTTCATGGACGCCCTAAAGCCTTCTTAACAAGAATATAAGATCCTATAAATTGTTGATTTAGGTGCAAGCCACAACATCGTCGCCGGTGAAGCCATTTTTATGCAACGCAACGATGGCTGCACACGTTTCTTTGCAGGTCACCATGGTTACCAATGGAAGAACAATGATTTCAAGCACCACCCTCCTTTTAAAATGTCAAGTCTGCCATTCTAACCCAATCAGGCTGACATCATGATCTCCAGCCTGGTGCTCGTCAACATTCTCACCTGAGTTAACAAGACGACGACTAAAATGATCTCAGCAGGTCCTTTACTGACAGCAATGAAATGCAGTGGAAAGTTTTTTCTCGGGATTAAGTTATTTTTCATGGCAAAGAAGGACTATGCAATTCACCTGATCACTCTTCATTACATTCTGGAGTAAATGCAAATTGCTATTCTAAAAAATTAAGCAGCAACTTTTCCATTTTCCAATATTTATGTAATTCTCAAAACTATTGGCCACGACTGTACTTCTGCTGGCTCTGCCAAAACTGTGCCAGACGGACATCCTCACAGAGATTATTAATCCCAAAGGGAGGATTTTACAAGCAAATGCAATATTTTTTTACCCTGAGAGTTGTATGGCTGAAGGCAAAAGTTTTTACTTGACTAGCAAGAAGATAACATTATCAACCTTCAGTTTTTGGGAGGTTTTTCTGATTTGTTTTCCTTTAAAAGAGCTTTTAGTGAAAATTAAGTCTGTATTAGTTACCTTTGGGTGAAGGTGGAGACAAAGACTTGTTTTCAATTTGTTTTTTCCAATCAAAACAAGAGAAGCTGTAAAAGAAATGACCCAAACCACTGCTACTCTAGCTCCTGCATACACCCAACACAGAGTGACCAGTGGGAGAGTAAAATGATAAGATCCATTCATCACAGTTGTCCCAAAAAGATGCACAAAAGACAAAAAAAAAACTTAACAGAGCTCTCAGTATTAAAATTGTCCATAATTGGAATAATTATAAACCAGTATAAAGAAATTATGTCCATACAATTCAAATGAGACCAGAATGTCTATTGTATGATAATGGCTCATAAAAGTGACTGAAAGATGTGTTACTTGACACAGGGTCAATTTCCAGAGCAATGCCTATTGTTGGTAATTTCAGGATTTTTAAAGATGTTCTCAGAATGTTTTAGCACCTCGTAACTTTCTTTCAATATTCCTGTTTTAAATGATCAAATAAACTGAGTTTCCATCAACCCGTGCAGGCTGGAGCTGTCCGCGGTGCTGAATCCTCCTCCAGAAGCGTTCAGACGGAACCGCGAGGCCAACATCTGCCCCACAGCTAAGACAGGAAAAGGAGCGCTAGGGTGGCAATGGTGCTTTCGTAAAACCCTTGGGGGGTACGTTTGTTTGTTGGGGGGGGGGGGGGGGGTGCTGAACAGATGGGGGCGCTATGGAGCAGGAAAAGGAGTAGGCAGCAAAGAAGACGAGCTCTGCTAAGAACAAATTAAAGTAATTTTTCAGACACTTTATGCCAGGACAAACACCAGAACTTTACTTTTCGTTATCTTAATCTCTAACAATAGTTTATATTGACGAATTAAAATCGAAAAACAAAATGGTCAACAATCTTCGAAAAATTCAGATACTCCGACCGGAGCGGTGCCAACTACTACGGGACCCAAAACATCGACCTGTGAGGGTTCACCACCCAAAGCTATATGCATCACAATCTGGAGACCAAATGGACCCGTCGGTTCTGAAGGCGGACATCGCTGCAGCTATGTTCAGGCAGGACCTAAAGGCAGCGCGCGCTCACAGAGGACTTTGAAGCCATAAAAGCCTGCTTCTTTGCTCGCCATGAAACAGTCAAACACCACCCCACCACGCCGGAACCACCCCCAACCCACTGGTGTCAAGCCAGCCCTCTCTCGTCAAACGGCTGTCAAGTGACCCCTCTCTCAAATACGGTGTGCCGCTTTTTTACATACATTGCGGTAACAGCAAGAAAGCCTTCATTCGAGTAAATGCAAAAAGTAAGAACTGTCATTATACTCATATGTATATATTTACACATAAGCCCCCCTCCCCGTATATAGCTATATATTTATATGTGTATATTTAATTATATGTTTCAGGTGAATTATCAATTAAAGACGAAATTAAAATCATATGTTGAAGAGGATTTACTGTAATGTTCATTTATGTTTAAGAAAAAAACTCCTAGTTTCCACAAACTCATTTCACTTCTCACTTATAGTATCCCACCTGGTGATGTTACAAAAAAAGTTTCAGATAGATCTGATGTGGAATTTCAAAATAAAATCCCATTGAAATCTGTTATAACAGCATTATTGCCACATGTTTACAGAGCTGTAAAATGAAAACTCCTAGTTTCCACAGAGTCATTTCACTTCTTACTGATAGATACCCACCTGGTGATGCCACAAAATAAGTTTCAGAGGGATCTGATGTGGAATTTCAAAATAAAACCCAATTGAAATCTGTTATAAATGCGTTATCGCCATATGTTGACAAAGCTGTAAATTGAAAACTCCTAGTTTCCACAGACTCATTTCACTTCTCACTTATAGTATCCCACCTGGTGATGTCACAAAATAAGTTTCAGAGGGATCTGATGTGGAATTTCAAAATAAAACCCCATTGAAATCTGTTATTACGGCGTTATCGCCACACGTTGACAGAGCTGTAAAAGGAAAACTCCTAGTTTCCACAGACTCATTTAACTTCTCACTTATAGTATCCCACCTGGTGAGGCCACAAAATAAGTTTCAGATAAATCTGATGTGGAATTTCAAAATAAAACACAAGTGAAATCTGTTATTAGAGCATTATTGCCACATGTTGACAAAGCTGTAAAATGAAAACTCCTAGTTTCCACAGACTCATTTCACTTCTCACTTATATTATTCCACCTGGTAATGCCACAAAATAAGTTTCAGATAAATCTGATGTGGAATTTCAAAATAAAACACAAGTGAAATCTGTTATTAGAGCATTATTGCCACATGTTGATGACAAAGCTGTAAAATGAAAACTCCTAGTTTCCACAGAGTCATTTCACTTCTCACTGATAGTATCCCACCTGGTGATGCCACAAAATAAGTTTCAGAGGGATCTGATGTGGAATTTCAAAATAAAACCCAATTGAAATCTGTTATTACGGCGTTATCGCCATATGTTTACAGAGCTGTAAAATGAAAGCTCCTAGTTTCCACAGACTCATTTCACTTCTCACTGATAGTATCCCACCTGGTGAGGCCACAAAAAAAGTTTCAGAGGGATCTGATGTGGAATTTCAAAATAAAACCCAATTGAAATCTGTTATTACAGCATTTTCGCCACATGTTGACAGAGCAATAAATTGAAAACTCCTAGTTTCCACAGACTCATTTCACTTCTCACTTATAGTATTCCACCTGGTGATGCCACAAAATAAGTTTCAAAGGGATCTGATGTGGAATTTCAAAATAAAACCCAATTGAAATCTGTTATTATGGCGTTATCGCCACATGTTTACAGAGCTGTAAAATGAAAACCCCTAGTTTCCACAGAGTCATTTCACTTCTCACTTATAGTATTCCACCTGGTGATGCCACAAAAAAAGTTTCAGAGGGATCTGATGTGGAATTTCAAAATAAAACCCAATTGAAATCTGTTATTATGGCGTTATCGCCACATGTTTACAGAGCTGTAAAATGAAAACTCCTAGTTTCCACAGAGTCATTTCACTTCTCACTGATAGATACCCAGCTGGTGATGCCACAAAATAAGTTTCAGAGGGATCTGATGTGGAATTTCAAAATAAAACCCAATTGAAATCTGTTATAAATGCGTTATCGCCATATGTTGACAATGGTGTAAATTGAAAACTCCTAGTTTCCACAGACTCATTTCACTTCTCACTTATATTATTCCACCTAGTGATGCCACAAAATAAGTTTCAGCAGGATCTGATGTGGAATTTCAAAATAAAACCCAATTGAAATCTGTTATAAATGCGTTATCGCCATATGTTGACAATGGTGTAAATTCAAAACTCCTAGTTTCCACAAACTCATTTCACTTCTCACTTATATTATTCCACCTAGTGATGCCACAAAATAAGTTTCAGCAGGATCTGATGTGGAATTTCAAAATAAAACCCAATTGGAATCTGTTATTACAGCGTTATTGTCATATGTTTACAGAGCTGTAAAATGAAAACTCCTAGTTTCCACAGACTCATTCACTTCTCACTTATAGTATCCCACCTGGTGAGGCCACAAAAAAAGTTTCAGCAGGATCTGATGTGGAATTTCAAAATAAAACCCAATTGGAATCTGTTATTACAGCGTTATTGTCATATGTTTACAGAGCTGTAAAATGAAAACTCCTAGTTTCCACAGACTCATTTCACTTCTCACTTATAGTATCCCAGCTGGTGATGCCACAAAATAAGTTTCAGAGGGATCTGATGTGGAATTTCAAAATAAAACCCAATTGGAATCTGTTATTACAGCGTTATTGTCATATGTTTACAGAGCTGTAAAATGAAAACTCCTAGTTTCCACAGACTCATTCACTTCTCACTTATAGTATCCCACCTGGTGAGGCCACAAAAAAAGTTTCAGCAGGATCTGATGTGGAATTTCAAAATAAAACCCAATTGGAATCTGTTATTACAGCGTTATTGTCATATGTTTACAAAGCTGTAAAATGAAAACTCCTAGTTTCCACAGACTCATTTCACTTCTCACTTATAGTATCCCAGCTGGTGATGCCACAAAATAAGTTTCAGAGGGATATGATGTGGAATTTCAAAATAAAACCCAATTGAAATCTGTTATTACGGCGTTATCACCATATGTTTACAGAGCTGTAAAATGAAAACTCCTAGTTTCCACAGAGTCATTTCACTTCTCACTTATAGTATCCCACCTGGTGAGGCCACAAAAAAAGTTTCAGAGGGATCTGATGTGGAATTTCAAAATAAAACCCAATTGAAATCTGTTATTACAGCATTATTGCCACATGTTGACAAAGCTGTAAAATGAAAACTCCTAGTTTCCACAGACTCATTTCACTTCTCACTTATATTATTCCACCTGGTAATGCCACAAAATAAGTTTCAGATAAATCTGATGTGGAATTTCAAAATAAAACACAAGTGAAATCTGTTATTAGAGCATTATTGCCACATGTTGATGACAAAGCTGTAAAATGAAAACTCCTAGTTTCCACAGAGTCATTTCACTTCTCACTGATAGTATCCCACCTGGTGATGCCACAAAATAAGTTTCAAAGGGGTCTGATGTGGAATTTCAAAATAAAACCCAATTGAAATCTGTTATTACGGCGTTATCGCCATATGTTTACAGAGCTGTAAAATGAAAGCTCCTAGTTTCCACAGACTCATTTCACTTCTCACTGATAGTATCCCACCTGGTGAGGCCACAAAAAAAGTTTCAGAGGGATCTGATGTGAAATTTCAAAATAAAACCCAATTGAAATCTGTTATTACGGTGTTATCGCCATATGTTTACAGAGCTGTAAAATGAAAACTCCTAGTTTCCACAGAGTCATTTCACTTCTCAATGATAGATACCCACCTGGTGATGTCACAAAAAATGTTTCAGATAGATCTGATATGGATTTTCAAAATAAAGCACATTTGAAATTTGGCATATATGCATTATGGACATATGTTGACAAAGATGTTAAATGAAAAGTCCTAGTTTCAACAAACTCTTTCCACTTTACACTGATAGTGACCAACCTGGTGAAGTCACAAAATAATTTTCAGATGGATCTGATGTGGAATTTCAAAATAATATCAAATTGAATTCATGTATGAATGCATTATTGCCATATGTTGACGATGGTGTAAAAGGAAAACTCCTAGTTTCCACATAGTCATTTCACTTTTTACTGATAGATAACCACCTGGTGATGTCACACAAAAAGTTTCAGGTAGATCTGATGTGGATTTTCAAAATAAAACACAATTTAATTCAGACAAGGCAGAGGTGAGATGTTTTAACCTGTTCTGAAGGACCATCTTTTCATTTCAGTCTCATCTGATTTAGCATTCCTAACTTTCTTTTGCATTTATTGGTTGATTGTTGTTGGACCCGATGGCATAGCTGGCTGGGACAAAGTCCAGGAGCTGGTTTCTTACTTAGTGGGACTCCGTGAGGCTCCTTACCTCACTGACCCACTTGTTACAGAGGCCATTCAATTATGGACCGCTCTCCTGGATGTGGACAAAAAGTGGGTCAACTACCAGCCTCAACTTACTCACGGCCGCTTTAAGGTACCAAAATGCACCGTGGTGACACCAGGAGTGGAAAGTGTCAAAAGGTGTCTCATTGGACATCCTATGGGGTCCAGCTCAGTGGCCAAGTACCAGCCGCTTGGTGGAGGCCAAATGCATAAGTTTAGCAGTTTACATAAGATTCCTGACAAAAAGGCTGGAGTTATCACCCCAAGGTGGTCCAAAATCCTCATGGATAACCACCATATTCGGGATATAGTGCTGAGCAATCGCAGGCTGATGGAAGAAACTATGATCCAGCTGTTTGAGCTCAAACAGAGAACACTCATTCAGTGGTGAGCACAGCTCGTTATTTTCTTCAATTTCACAGAGTTTTTCAAAACATTATCATAATACCTTTGATTTATTTCAGGTTTCAGCGGAGGCAGAAAAAACAAGACATGAGTGTCCTCGCCTATGGATTGACTCATCCAAGCTAGTTGCTGGAGCTGCACTGCACGCGACCTTCCAGCTCCAAGGGAAAAAATGGATGAGGTACCATTCACATATTGGCCAAAATTCAAATTTAATCTCCCACTAAATAGAGTAGGAGAGGCTCCTATTCTGAGACCAGGTAACAAGCCTGTTGCTGCTGCTACAGTTTCTTCCGCTGCTGCTGACAGTATGAAGTGCCATCACACCTGCCACCAGTGTAACTGGAATTATTCCACCTGTGTCAGCACCTGGGTTACTGTTGGGGACCATAATTCTAAACCCAGTTATGACTGTGCCCACTGCGTATGCATTTCCTGGAACAACAAGATAAGGTGCAGGCTTCATTCCACTTGTCTGTGGAAACTAGAAGTTTTCATTTTATAGCTCTGTAAACATGTGGCAATAATGCTGTAATAACAGATTTCAATTGGGTTTTATTTTGAAATTCCACATCAGATCCCTCTGAAACTTTTTTTGTGGCCTCACCAGGTGGGATACTATAAGTGAGAAGTGAAATGAGTCTGTGGAAACTAGGAGTTTTCATTTTACAGCTCTGTAAACATATGACAATAACGCTGTAATAACAGATTCCAATTGGGTTTTATTTTGAAATTCCACATCAGATCCCTCTGAAACTTTTTTTGTGGCCTCACCAGGTGGGATACTATAAGTGAGAAGTGAATGAGTCTGTGGAAACTAGGAGTTTTCATTTTACAGCTCTGTAAACATATGACAATAACGCTGTAATAACAGATTCCAATTGGGTTTTATTTTGAAATTCCACATCAGATCCCTCTGAAACTTATTTTGTGGCATCACCAGCTGGGATACTATAAGTGAGAAGTGAAATGAGTCTGTGGAAACTAGGAGTTTTCATTTTACAGCTCTGTAAACATATGACAATAACGCTGAAATAACAGATTCCAATTGGGTTTTATTTTGAAATTCCACATCAGATCTATCTGAAACTTTTTTTGTGGCATCACCAGGTGGGATACTATAAGTGAGAAGTGAAATGACTCTGTGGAAACTAGGAGTTTTCATTTTACAGCTTTGTCAACATGTGGCAATAATGCTCTAATAACAGATTTCACTTGGGTTTTATTTTGAAATTCCACATCAGATCTATCTGAAACTTATTTTGTGGCCTCACCAGGTGAGATACTATAAGTGAGAAGTGGATGAGTCTGTGGAAACTAGGAGTTTTCATTTTACAGCTCTGTAAACATATGGCGATAACGCCGTAATAACAGATTTCAATTGGGTTTTATTTTGAAATTCCACATCAGATCCCTCTGAAACTTATTTTGTGGCATCACCAGGTGGGTATCTATCAGTGAGAAGTGAAATGACTCTGTGGAAACTAGGAGTTTTCATTTTACAGCTCTGTAAACATATGGCGATAACGCCGTAATAACAGATTTCAAGTGGGTTTTATTTTGAAATTCCACATCAGATCCCTCTGAAACTTTTTTTGTGGCATCATCAGGTGGAATACTAGAAGTGAGAAGTGAAATGACTCTGTGGAAACTAGGAGTTTTCATTTTACAGCTCTGTAAACATATGGCGATAACGCCGTAATAACAGATTTCAAGTGGGTTTTATTTTGAAATTCCACATCAGATCCCTCTGAAACTTTTTTTGTGGCATCATCAGGTGGAATACTATAAGTGAGAAGTGAAATGAGTCTGTGGAAACTAGGAGTTTTCATTTTACAGCTATATAAACATATGGCGATAACGCATTTATAACAGATTTCAATTGGGTTTTATTTTGAAATTCCACATCAGATCCCTCTGAAACTTATTTTGTGGCATCACCAGGTGGGATACTATCAGTGAGAAGTGAAATGACTCTGTGGAAACTAGGAGTTTTCATTTTACAGCTCTGTAAACATATGGCGATAACGCCGTAATAACAGATTTCAATTGGGTTTTATTTTGAAATTCCACATCAGATCCCTCTGAAACTTTTTTTGTGGCCTCACCAGGTGGGATACTATCAGTGAGAAGTGAAATGAGTCTGTGGAAACTAGGAGCTTTCATTTTACAGCTCTGTAAACATATGGCGATAACGCCGTAATAACAGATTTCAATTGGGTTTTATTTTGAAATTCCACATCAGATCCCTCTGAAACTTATTTTGTGGCATCACCAGGTGGGATACTATCAGTGAGAAGTGAAATGACTCTGTGGAAACTAGGAGTTTTCATTTTACAGCTTTGTCATCAACATGTGGCAATAATGCTCTAATAACAGATTTCACTTGTGTTTTATTTTGAAATTCCACATCAGATTTATCTGAAACTTATTTTGTGGCATTACCAGGTGGAATAATATAAGTGAGAAGTGAAATGAGTCTGTGGAAACTAGGAGTTTTCATTTTACAGCTTTGTCAACATGTGGCAATAATGCTGTAATAACAGATTTCAATTGGGTTTTATTTTGAAATTCCACATCAGATCCCTCTGAAACTTTTTTTGTGGCCTCACCAGGTGGGATACTATAAGTGAGAAGTGAAATGACTCTGTGGAAACTAGGAGTTTTCATTTTACAGCTCTGTAAACATATGGTGATAACGCCGTAATAACAGATTTCAATTGGGTTTTATTTTGAAATTCCACATCATATCCCTCTGAAACTTATTTTGTGGCATCACCAGCTGGGATACTATAAGTGAGAAGTGAAATGAGTCTGTGGAAACTAGGAGTTTTCATTTTACAGCTCTGTAAACATATGACAATAACGCTGTAATAACAGATTCCAATTGGGTTTTATTTTGAAATTCCACATCAGATCCTGCTGAAACTTTTTTTGTGGCCTCACCAGGTGGGATACTATAAGTGAGAAGTGAAATGAGTCTGTGGAAACTAGGAGTTTTCATTTTACAGCTCTGTAAACATATGACAATAACGCTGTAATAACAGATTCCAATTGGGTTTTATTTTGAAATTCCACATCAGATCCTGCTGAAACTTATTTTGTGGCATCACTAGGTGGAATAATATAAGTGAGAAGTGAAATGAGTTTGTGGAAACTAGGAGTTTTGAATTTACACCATTGTCAACATATGGCGATAACGCATTTATAACAGATTTCAATTGGGTTTTATTTTGAAATTCCACATCAGATCCTGCTGAAACTTATTTTGTGGCATCACCAGCTGGGTATCTATCAGTGAGAAGTGAAATGACTCTGTGGAAACTAGGAGTTTTCATTTTACAGCTCTGTAAACATGTGGCGATAACGCCATAATAACAGATTTCAATTGGGTTTTATTTTGAAATTCCACATCAGATCCCTCTGAAACTTATTTTGTGCCATCACCAGGTGGAATACTATAAGTGAGAAGTGAAATGAGTCTGTGGAAACTAGGAGTTTTCATTTTACAGCTCTGTCAACGTGTGGCGATAACGCCGTAATAACAGATTTCAATTGGGTTTTATTTTGAAATTCCACATCAGATCCCTCTGAAACTTATTTTGTGGCCTCACCAGGTGGGATACTATAAGTGAGAAGTGAAATGACTCTGTGGAAACTAGGAGTTTTCATTTTACAGCTCTGTCAACATATGGCGATAATGCATTTATACCAGACTTCTAATGGGTTTTATTTTGAAATTCCACATCAGATCCCTCTAAAACTTATTTTGTGGCATCACTAGGTGGAATACTATCAGTGAGAAGTGAAATGAGTCTGTGGAAACTAGGAGTTTTCAATTTACACCATTGTCAACATGTGGCGATAATTCTGTAATAACAGATTTCACTTGTGTTTTATTTTGAAATTCCACATCAGATCCCTCTGAAACTTATTTTGTGGCATCACCAGCTGGGATACTATAAGTGAGAAGTGAAATGAGTCTGTGGAAACTAGGAGTTTTCATTTTACAGCTCTGTAAACATATGACAATAACGCTGTAATAACAGATTCCAATTGGGTTTTATTTTGAAATTCCACATCAGATCCTGCTGAAACTTTTTTTGTGGCCTCACCAGGTGGGATACTATAAGTGAAAAGTGAAATGAGTCTGTGGAAACTAGGAGTTTTCATTTTACAGCTCTGTAAACATATGACAATAACGCTGTAATAACAGATTCCAATTGGGTTTTATTTTGAAATTCCACATCAGATCCTGCTGAAACTTATTTTGTGGCATCACTAGGTGGAATAATATAAGTGAGAAGTGAAATGAGTTTGTGGAAACTAGGAGTTTTGAATTTACACCATTGTCAACATATGGCGATAACGCATTTATAACAGATTTCAATTGGGTTTTATTTTGAAATTCCACATCAGATCCTGCTGAAACTTATTTTGTGGCATCACCAGCTGGGTATCTATCAGTGAGAAGTGAAATGACTCTGTGGAAACTAGGAGTTTTCATTTTACAGCTCTGTAAACATGTGGCGATAACGCCATAATAACAGATTTCAATTGGGTTTTATTTTGAAATTCCACATCAGATCCCTCTGAAACTTATTTTGTGCCATCACCAGGTGGAATACTATAAGTGAGAAGTGAAATGAGTCTGTGGAAACTAGGAGTTTTCATTTTACAGCTCTGTCAACGTGTGGCGATAACGCCGTAATAACAGATTTCAATTGGGTTTTATTTTGAAATTCCACATCAGATCCCTCTGAAACTTATTTTGTGGCCTCACCAGGTGGGATACTATAAGTGAGAAGTGAAATGACTCTGTGGAAACTAGGAGTTTTCATTTTACAGCTCTGTCAACATATGGCGATAACGCATTTATACCAGACTTCTAATGGGTTTTATTTTGAAATTCCACATCAGATCCCTCTAAAACTTATTTTGTGGCATCACTAGGTGGAATACTATCAGTGAGAAGTGAAATGAGTCTGTGGAAACTAGGAGTTTTCAATTTACACCATTGTCAACATGTGGCGATAATTCTGTAATAACAGATTTCACTTGTGTTTTATTTTGAAATTCCACATCAGATCCCTCTGAAACTTTTTTTGTGGCATCACCAGGTGGGATACTATACGTGAGAAGTGAAATAAGTCTGTGGAAACTAGGAGTTTTCATTTTACAGCTCTGTCAACATGTGGCATTAATGCATTCATACATGATTTCAATTGGATTTTACTTTGAAATTCCACATTTGACATATAACTATCTAAATCTAATAATATATCTCGGAGGGGGGGGGGTATACATTGAAATTTTATGTATGCTTTCACTTTAGAAGTAAGTCCTTCTTGCAGTTACCGCGATGTATGTTAAAAAGGGGCACACCGTTTTCGAGAGAGGGCTCACTTGACAGCCGTTCGACGAGAGAGGGCTGGCTTGACACCAGTCCCAACCCCCACCGGTCCCAGCACACCCCCACTCACTGTACAGGAGCACGACGTCAGACGGGTGCTCTTAGCAGTGAACCCCAAGAAGGCTGCTGGCCCCGACGGAGTTCCAGGCAAAGTGCTCAGGGCGTGCGCCCATCAGCTCGCCCCCACCTTCACAAAGATCTTCAACCTCTCCCTGGCCCAGGCAGTAATACCATCCTGCCTGAAATCAGCAACCATAATCCCTGTGCCAAAAACATCTACTACCACCAGCCTCAATGACTATCGCCCAGTGGCCCTCACACCAGTCATAATGA
Organism: Oryzias latipes; assembly: GCF_053564925.1. Taxonomy (NCBI): domain Eukaryota; kingdom Metazoa; phylum Chordata; class Actinopteri; order Beloniformes; family Adrianichthyidae; genus Oryzias; species Oryzias latipes. Next base: position 3,869,786 of record NC_136248.1, read on the forward strand.
TGTACTTTGAAAGGCTGATGCTCCAGCACATCAGAGACCACCTCCCTACTGACTTGGACACCCACCAGTTCGCATACCGCAAGAACAGATCCACAGAGGACGCCGTAGCCGTGGCTCTCCACTCCGCACTGAAACACCTGGAGCAGCAGCAGAGCTACGTCCGGATGCTCTTTGTGGATTACAGATCTGCTTTTAACACAATAATCCCGGACAGACTCTGCAATAAACTGCTCACTCTCGGCCTCCCACCCCTCACATGCAACTGGATTAACCACTTCCTCACAAACCGAACACAAACTGTGAGACTTGGCCCCCACCACTCCTCCACCCGCACACTGAACATTGGGGCCCCACAGGGCTGTGTGCTAAGCCCCCTGCTGTACTGCCTCTACACTTATGACTGCAGTCCGGCCCACAACAACAACTGCATCATCAAGTTTGCCGACGACACCGTGGTGTTCGGACTCATTCCCAGGGGGGAGGAGTCTGCCTACAGAGAGGAGGTCCTGAAGTTGACAACCTGGTCCTCAGAGAACAACCTCACCCTGAACACCAGCAAAACCAGGGAGATCATAGTCGACTTCAGGAAACATGGTGCGGACCCAGCCCCCCTCCTTATTAATGGGGAGCATGTGGAGAGGGTCCACACCTTCAGGTTCCTCGGCATCACCATCTCTGCAGACCTTTCCTGGACAGCCAACACCACCGCCATCATCAAGAAGGCTCAGCAGCGTCTGCACTTCCTGAGGGTCCTCAGGAAGAACAAAATTAGCACCAACCTGCTGCTGACCTTCTACCAGTCATCCATCCAGAGCCTGCTCACATACTGCATAACTGTTTGGTTCGGCAGCTGCACGGCCGCGGATAAAAAGAGACTGCAGAGAGTCGTAGAGACAGCTCAGAAAATCATTGGGTGCCCTCTCCCCACCCTGACGGACATCTACTCCGCGCGCTGTCTCACTAGGGCTCAAAACATCATTAAGGACAGTTCACACCCCGGCTCAGACCTGTTCAACCTGATGCCCTCTGGGAGGCGCTACAGAGGCATCAGAAGCAAAACGAACAGACTAAAAAACAGCTTCTTTCCAAAGGCAATAACCATCCTCAATTCCCAAATGCACAGATGAAAAAAAAACATTCCTGTTTACTCCAACTATCTACCTCATTGCCACCTCTGCACTTTGACATGTCTACGCACAGTTTTTTCATACGCAATTTTTGCACAATTATCTCGGCACTCTTCAATACAGTTTACAGCTTATATTGCACACTTGTATATACTGTTTGTTTGCTTTTTTGATTTTATTATATTACAATGTTTTATTAACTACCTTTCCCTCCCTTACTGTTCTTGCACTGATGGTGATGCTTAAATCTCATTGTACTATGCACAATGACAATAAAGCTATTCTATTCTAAAACGGAGCTGTTGGCCTTGAAGTTGAAGACCGAGCTGGCCAGCAGCACCGCAGCAGTCCTATGAAAAAGATTTTTGGCACAAATGGAACCTCATACAGTCAGAGGATGCGGCGACGCGTCCCTTCAAACCAAGGTTGAAAAACTCGAATCAGAAGTGAACAACCTGCGAGGGAAATGTCGAATTATGAGGCGCGTCAACATCCGCATACTGAATGTCCCAGAGACCGCCGGCTCCAGCTCGCCTAAATATAGATAAGGATATCCTGATAGATCGGTCTCACCGAGGACTACAAACAAGGAGCCAAAACGACAAACCCCGACCCGAGTCATCGTTGCAAAAGTTCACCACCATCAGGACTGTGTTGACACGATTCTCCGCCGCGCCAGAGAATCCGGACCGCTCCGCTGGAAGGAAAAGACATCTTCATACCGTCAATTTGTGATCGATGTAAACAATCAACGGCCACTACCTCACATGTTTTGGTCCTGTGTAAAATTTAGATGCTTTTGGCAGTCAATATTTAAAGTATTTTCAGATGTTTTACAAAGATTTATAAAACCTTCTGTAATTTCTGCAACATTTGGTGTAATCCCACAGGATCTTAATCTCAACCACAGAACATAATTATCTTTGGGACCTTAATTGCTAGGAGACTTATTCTTCTAGAATTGAAGGATCAATTTCCCTCCAACTCTAAAGATGTGGATAAATAATCTCTAACATTATTTGGTTTTGGAGAAAATTCGCTTCTCTGCTAGAAGTTGTACCCAAGATTGTTATTCCACTTGGAATCCCTTCTTAAATTATATGAAGAACTTCAACGTCACTGCTGTTTGAATATTTAATGATGCACGCTTTATTTTGGAAATGTGCAATGGAGAGGCTTATTTGTTTTTGAAAATGTACATTTTACAAAATATTAGTAGTTTGAAAGAGTGGTGCAGTAAGGGGAGGGTGTGTGGGGATATGTAATCAGTTTTGTATACTTTGTCAAACTTGAATCCTTGCACCCTTTGTTGAAATTTGAAATACCAATAAAAAGAAGAAGAAAAGCTGAGCAGATACAGAATCTGCAGATGAACCTGAAATGTTTTACCGTACGATGACGTTTGCAGTCTCTTCAGCGTTTAGACAGCACCTTCATTGTTGTTTTATGGACTTCCAGAGTAATCCAATCATGTACATAAACCTACAGATGGTCTGAGATGTCCACCTCCACAGTGGGAGTTACAGTCTGTGTGGGTCTATGCAGCAAATGTGATGAAAATGTTCTCTGGACCTTTTCATGATGTTGAAGGAAACAGCCAGAGGTCAAAGGTTTCCATCCTTCCTGCCCAGCTTTCACCAAACACCAGGTTTGAGGACACCGAGTTAAAGCTGGATGGACTCCATGAGAATCTTCTTCCATGTTTTCAGAAAACAAGTGGATTAAACCCAACAACTGAAGCTCCCCACTAATGACGACTCCAGAATGCCACGGTTATTAAAATGTTCTCCTCCCCTGGACAAGAATCATAGATCTACTGATGCTCCAGCTGTCTGGAGCTCTAAGCATCATGGGAATCAACACAATGTTGATGCTTTGCCTCAGCAAACACTATGAATGATTTCTATTGAATTATTGAACATTTGTACGTCCTCCTACTCTTGTTGAGAAAAGAATCTTCCTACTTCCTCCAGAAACCATCTTATTGGCTGTTCGACAAGAGGTGAGGATCCACATTCATTCTTTTCTACAACATCCACCGATTTGCCTCCAAATCCTTCAGTATCAAAATAAGTTTCATTCAAATGTAAATGCTTGATCCAGGGGGCTTCAGCTGTTCTCACACCAACCACATTAATGCAAACACACATGATGACAACATTCTGTTTTTTGTTAAAAAAGAGTTAAATCCTGACATCGTGCCTCATCCATTCCTTATTCGTTAGAATCCTTTTTTTCCTTCTTCTAATTAAATGGCCTTCAGGAAGCGGAAATGAATTTAGGAGTTGGTCCTGAGAAGGTCCATGTTTGGAGCTGTGAGACTTTCTGCTCCCTGGATGTCTGCGTTTGTTTGCAGCTCGTCTCTGCAGGTGAGGCTGGATGGAGTCTGACCACTTTTACCCGTGGAAACACAAACATGGACTCTGGCTTCTCTGGGTTTATTGCTTATTCTCTTTTACATTTATGTCACTGACGTACTGAGAACAAAAACTGGAGCTTCTCAATGGTGGGATTCAAAGTTCTTCCCCATCGAGTTGAACGGATCAGCAGCATGAAGAGCCAAACTGAGAGCTGAAGGAATATAAAAAGAGCGGCTGAGGTGGAGCGGCGGTGCCGGCAGTCTCCTGCTTTTCCAGGTTTCAACACAAACATCTTGACTTCTGAACGTCTGCACAGATGTTTGCTGATCTCGTCACGTCCGTCCTCCTCTGACCTCAGAGTGGACCAGTCCAAGACCTGCAACGTCCAGCTGGGCCGGTCTGACTCAAGATCTCCCCCCACCCACGGCTGGAAACACCCCCCCACCAGAACACGAGCGGACCTGCAGCAGAACCCACAGAGAGAAACCGAAGACCAGAACCAAAAGGTCAGGTCAGCGGGAAAAACGGAGCCAGCTGACCTGGACCCTAAATGAAGACAAAAACCATGATAGCACTCACACCTGAGGCCGCCGGGTCCAACAGCTGACCTGCTTCATCAGCAGGAAGGTCCAGATTGAAGGTCTGCAACCACAATCTGAGCAGCGGCCTGCCTCTGTGACCGGATCTTCTTTGGTTTGGAGGGGGCGGGCTAGTCTTCATTGCTCCGCCTCCCCTTCAGCTCGTTTGTTCAGGGCTCAGTCTTGAAGCTCTGATGCTGGAAGCTTGTGTTGTTCTGTAGCCGCGAGAAACTGAAAGACTTTGAACTCGTTTGAATGGGTTGGGAGGGGTTCCGGCTCACTGAGCATCCGCACGCAGAAACGTGAGTCTGCCGGCCTCAGAACGATGAAGACGAGGGCCCACCTTCACTGAACCACAAACCTCAACCTCAATAAATAGTCCAATGTGAAGGTCGCCCGAGACGCCGTCTCTGCTCGGACTCGTCCCGACTCCTCAGAAGTTCAAACCAGTTTAAGGGCGTCGTCTCAGATCGGAGTCCAGTCCTGGAATCGCCGAACCAACAGACGCCGGTCCCCGGCTCCAACCCACTGGACACGATGGACAAGTGTGGAACAGTTTCTCCACTCCGAACTCAGCTTCAGAGCACAGACCGGCTGGATTTTAGCGAGCGGGACCGGTTGGTGCTGCTCACCGACACAGTTGTCGTCCCTCTGTGCACGTTTGAGGGGAACCTGGAAGGTTCCGCCCTCTGAGCCGCCAAACTGACAGCGGAGGATCGGCAAAGTCAGGGCCTGTCGGCGTGTCCGAGCGCTGCGTTAAAGTGGGCGTCGCCCACAGCCGAGCTGAAGGACGGAGAACGTCTGCATGCGAGGAGTCCGATCTGCCGCCGGAGCAGCGCCGGCGCTGGTCCGGATCAGAGCCCCTCCGGACTGCCGCTGGAGGACAGAGCGCGCAGGAGCCGCACAGTTCACAGTTTATAAAACAGTAAAAGGATGGGACAGGTAATTACAAACACCTGCTGCACCGGCAGGCGTGTGCACGTGTGGGAGTGCACGAGGCTGACCCCTCCCTTTGTTTCTGGGGGGGCCAAATCTGTCCAAAGGTCCCTGACAGACACACGTGCACGCATAGACACACACAATCACACTGAGATAAGAGTTAATCCAAAACTGCACCCCCCCACACACACACAGCAGCAGCCCGCCCCCCCCCGACACAAAGCCCACAGCTGAAGTGACAGATGAAGGTCAGAAATGCCTCTGCTCTACACAAGTGGGGAGGAAGAGGAGGGCCGCAGATGCAGGACCATCGAGGTTGGTGGGGGGAGGGAGGGGGTTGGCTGGAGACGCGGTAGAACGGCGCCGCCTGCAGGTCAGCCTCTGTGTCCGTAGTTGACCTCCTGTCCGTTGCTGGTCTCCATGGGGTCTTCGTGGAAACTTTCACAGTGTTCCATGACTTTCCTGGAAATGAGAGAAACGGGAGCGCCGAGGTCAGGTCAGCGCACAGGCAGACACGTGCACGGCCACGTGCACACATCAAAAAGAAATATATCCAAATATTGTTTGAAAGATCAAAAGGATTAGGTGTCCTGCTCACACTGCATTGTGGGAAACAGCAGTGAGAAAGATACAGATGTTTTCTTCATCACCATTAAAGTTATTGAACATTTCAACCTCCTCCTCCTCCTCATGTGATGTTTACAGCCGTTTCATCTGTGTGCTCACTGTCCATTGGTCCTTCTGCACACTGCCCCGCCCCTTTACATCTCTGACCAACCACAGAACAGCCGATTCATGGCTGACAAATCCATCATCCATCTTCCTGACTAGAGAACTCCATATTAGCCGAGACATGAAAGATGAGGAGTGATGAAGGAGAGCTGGGGAGAGGCGCTGAAGGTCCCTCTGGCTGCCGCGATCGCTGCCCTCTGTGCTCGGCTGCGATGAACCTCGCAGAGCTGGATTAAAGCGGGGTTCTGTGGTAAGTGCCTACACTGCCACCTACTGCACGGGGGCTAAATCAGCGCTCAACTCAGATTTTTAGGAACAGACAGAAGTCACAAAGGTGAATTAAGGATGTTTGGCTTCTGCAGTTTAAAGGGCCTCTATTGCGCTTCTCTGAAGCCTTTCAGAGTCAACTATATCCATATAGATCAGAGTTTTTCAACCTTTTTGAGCCACGGCACACTTTATCCTTGACAAAAATCCTGCGGCACACCAGCATCCAAAAATGAAAAAAAAAAGGAGAAACTCTATATTCTGTATTGATCTACAGCCCCTCCGCAGTCTCACATGCATTTTTGTGATAATTGTGGCAGAAAAAGCTGGAAGCTGCAGCTGTTTTTTTCTAGAAGATGTAATAAAAGTTAAGTTAGAAGATTTATGCATTATGGGAGATGTAGTGTGAAAACTGCCACAAAAGGGCAGACCGACTCGCGTCTCTGAGCTTCATTGTTTTGTTCACTTGTTCCACGGTCTGATACCAGATTCTGTGGAAAGCTACACCGCTAAAGACGAGCTTTAGCTGGTATTTTTGTTGGAACAGAGAAACTTTATGAGCAGAATCAGAACAAGGAAGTGAAGACTTTAACCACTTCTGATTGGTCAGACTGATGACATGTGATTAAGCCTCCAAGAATGATTGGTGGAGACAGTTAAAGGGGCGGGACTTTTCTGAAAACGGCTGAAGCTACGACTAAATCGTGGTACCGTCATTCTTATCAAAATGTCTTTAATAGAATCAAATACACACAAAGAAAAAAGTATTTTATGATCTTATTTCTAACTACTCAGTGTTTTATCAGGACCTGTTTGGATGAACAAAGAGCTGATATCCTGAAGATGGAAAATGTTTTTAGATCAGTGAATGAGGGCAATTTCCCACGACACACCTGACCATCTCCCACGGCACACTAGTGTGCTGCGGCACAGCGGTTGAAAACCACTGATATAGATCATCATAAATCTCCTTTTTAACATCATACCACACTTAAAAGCTCAAAAAGTTGATTTTGCATGATATAGGCCCTTTAATAAAATGGATAAATAAATTTAGCTTTAATTTGGTTAAATCGATGTTAAATCGGGGTTTATGCTGGTACTCGACCTCCAACAGTTACGGTTCTCCTTCTCTGAAAGCTGAAGGAGTCTGACGGTTGGTGGACCATCCTGACCAGAGAACTTCCTTCTTGTTCTGACAGCCTCTACTCACTTTAACCCACATTATCCACTGTTACTACAGGTGTCGGCCTCACCCGGCCATGTCCTTGGTCTCTGGATGAGAACTTTCCAGCTCCAGGACCTTCTCCAGCAGAGTTATGCCCCCCTCCTTTATGAGCAGCGGACAGTATTTGCTGGCTGCAAGAAAAGTGACAGATTTGAATCAGTTCTGAATGAAAATAACGAAGACACTCATCGTCATTGTTGGGAAACAAGCACAGGACGGGAGCAGGAAAGCAGAGCAACACCAAGCCCACTCACGGTAAACGGACACCAGGTTGAAGAGCGCCCACGTGGCCCAGTGCTGGCTGACGGGGGAGATGCTCTGTGGCAGCAGGCGCAGGATGGGCTCGAACGACCTGAGGGACAGACCGAAGCGTCAGGACAGCAGCCTCTTTGCTCCCCCAGCTAGCCTTTCATCCTGCAACGTGTCCAGGACATTTTTACAGGGAGGGGGTCTCAGAGTAGGAGTGGGGGGGCTGCAGCTCAGCAAACCTTGATGGACAGCTGATGTTCAAAGGGCTGGAAATGGAGCTGAACTGGTTTCAAAACAGTTATTAAATCATGACTTACAAATGTACTTTCAACATTAAAAACGGATGCGACGTGATAGAAATGCTAAAAGCAAAACGCCTATTTTTCATTGCTAGCATGAAACTAACCAGGATTCCCTCCGGTTTGCATTGCGTTTTCTATACAATAACACTTCATGGATTGGATTTATCTACACTTTTCCAGACGCTCAAAGCGCTTACAGTGTGTCCAGTATTCATTCCCTCCTCATTCATTCTAGGTGATGGTAACTACTGATGTAGCCACAGCTGCCCTGGGGCAGACTGACAGAGGCGTGGATGCCAGCACGCCTCTGACCATCACCTTACATTTATACACAGTCACACACCAGTGGAGCCACACTGGAGGCAGGGAGGGTGAAGTGTCTTGCCCAAGGACACAACAACAGTTGACTGAGGGGAGTGGGGATCGAACCGCCGACCCTTCGATCATTGGACGACCCGCTCAATCGCCTGAGCCACTGCCGCCCTATGAACATTCATTTATAGAAAAGTTTGAAATGTCCTCCATCTGTTGTTTCTTGTACAAAAACATGAATACCATGACTTATTTGACCCTTTTCTTATTTTCCTGAAGATCTGAGTTTTTTTTTTCTTATTAAAATTGGACCAAAATGAAACATTTTATGGTCATTCTACTGTATCTGCTAAGCCGTGTCTCATCGTTTCCCGCCCTTTGCAGTATGGCGTCGCTCTTGTCGTATCTTGGACAATGGTAACAGGCTAGCGTAGCCTATATAGCCCTTTTGGGAGGAGCGTGGAGCCAGCATTTGCAGCTGGTGACATCGGGTTTGTCAAAAAAGGGAGCAACTGCATGCTGAAGACTTGTTTTTACCGACTAAATATACTTTTAAGGGTTTCAAATCTAAATGGTTATGAAACTATGTCAGAGATCAGGGCTAGGTATCACCAATAATTTCTAGAATCGATTGGATTTAACCAGAGCCTGGATCAATTCTTTCCATCCGCTCGATTTGATTACATTTTAAATGTATACATTTTACACATTTAGAAATATTTGTACAGAAATACAATACTGTAACAGATATTCATATTAATCTCATACAGTTCACATGCTACACATACGGAGAAGCTCCAACAAAAATGTGCAGATAATTAAGAAACCCGTGTTTGGTCTCTATAGCGTTAGACTTTAATCCAGAAGATTTGAGCAAAAAGCTGCGCTTTAGACCACAAATGGTTTTTAAAAAAAAGTTTATTTAAAGGAATCTGCCTGTGAGTATATAAAGCTGTTCATTTATTGTGTTATCATTAGCCGTCCTATGAGAAATTCCATTATACGTTAGCATCAAGCTAGCAGACTTTGGCTTTACTGCCTTCATCTGTCAGATCACCGGAAAGGCATGACAGATTGATCTCTATTTTATGGATTGATTATTGATTTATTACGTTTGGATCTATTCAGATCGATTAATCAATTTTATCAACCCAGCCCTTTCAGAGGCACTAAAACCTCAAGTAGACGGGCGCGAGAACACATCTAAAATGTCTGCAGATTTTGTTCTCGGCTGAGAATAATTCCAGTTAGAAATATTTTAGAAAATTCAAAATCTCTGGAAGGTTCTGGTTTCTAGATGCGGTTTGTGAAGCAACGGTGTAAGAAACGCTGACGGATCAGATTAGTCTTCAGATGTTAGCTACCGTCTGTTACAGCACCTCCTGAGTAGTCAGGATTGCAGGTCTCTGATTGGTCAGAACTGTTTTGAGGGCAGTTCTGGTCTCGGTTCAGCTGGACTGAATCGGTTGTTAGAGATGATGGATTGAAGCCACCGCAAACCAGAGCTGACCTCTGACCCCCTGACACTTCTGATGAGAGGCGACTCTGATCACACCTGTAGTTGATGTTGCGGCGTGAGCTGACGTCCCAGCTCCGGATGGCCTCCCACATCTTGTCCATGACCAGCTCCCGGCGCGGCTCCTGCATGGCCCAAACCTCAGGGCCGTCGAACATGATGTGTGACAGGACACCGCACGCGTTGTACGACACCTCGATCCCGTCAGCCTTGCTGTCCAGCAGGTTGCTGCAACGGAGAGACGAGGAGTTACTTTAGGAAAACCCAACAACCAAGATGGTGTTTTTAACATGTTTTTGTAGCATTTTTTCTGTAGATGAGGACAAATATAAAGAAAGTTAAGCTTAAAATGGCATTTCTGAGTGTTTGTTCAAAGTGTTGTAAAACAGGAGCAGACGATAAAAATGGAGTTTAGAAAAAAGCTTATTTGTAACACAGGAAATATGTTGGGTGAGATAAAAAACTCCCTGCTCTGATCCATTCTGAGAAGAGGGTATAAAGTTTCACTTTAACAATTCGATTCATTTTTATAATTTGTGGTTGCTGATTCGATTCGACCTGATTCATTGACCTAAAATGGATACAGGACATCTTTAGCCAAAATGTCAAATGTCAACCCCTGGTTTCATGCATCCGCTTGCAGGCGACTTTGTTTTCCTGGAAAATCTGGATCAGCACCGTACGGCTGAATAGCTCAGATTTTGCTCGCTAACAGTAATACTAGGTTAGGGTTCTGAGGGGCTGTAAGCTAGCGGGAGAGAAAGCGGAAGTAGAGAGCTCTCTATAACAAGAGGGTTCCAGATCCTCCCCATTTTTCCGATCCCGTCTGCGTTTCCGATCCCGTCTGCGTTTCGAGATCCCACCCATTTTTCTGATCCCGTTTGCGTTTCCGATCCCGTCTGGGTTTCTGATTTCCCCCGCATTTCCAGATTCCACCTGTTTTTCCCATCCCATTTGCGTTTCTGATTCAGTCTGCGTTTCTGATCCTGTCTGTGTAGTGACTGTGATTACTTCTGGTTGTACTGAGATTCCCATTACTCCTAAGTAATACTACTGTAGTCATACTACATGTAAATACTAAATGTGTATGTTAGTTAGACCGTGTAAACAGCAGTGCTTGTGCAGTGCTTGAGCAGTGTTTGTGCAGAAGCAGAGAGCGCCCCCTGCTGCCAGCCTTTACCTAAAGACAGAGATGAACTGCGGCGTGAGCAGCTGTGGCCGCAGAGCCTTGACCTCCGCCACGTTTCCCAGCAGCCCCAGCATGTTGCGATGAAGCTCCTGCTTGTCTGGAAACTCCTGCAGGAAGGAGACGATGCACAGAGAAGAGACGGTCACACTTCTAGAAGGATTTCTCACACTGCAGCGTTTAATCACCTGAAAGTCACGCACTGAACTAATATAGATATATGATTTACATTAAACACATATAGTAAACATATAGTAAACATATAGATCCCCTCCTCTGTATGTGATTTCAAAATGATTCGACAAAATAAACTTTCACTCAATGTTAACAAAATAAATTCATGATTTTTTGGAAATCGCCATATTCCTGCAGATTTAGAAATAAATGTTTCTAATGAAAAGCATGTTCTGGAAAGAGTGACTGAAATTGAGTTTTAGTAGTAATTATGGACAACAAAATAATCTGGAAGCCACATATAAAGCAAGTCAGAGCCAAAATTGGTAAAAGCGTATCAGTGTTGGGAAAAACGTGTCATACAGTCACTCACAAAGCACATCTACAAATATATTCATCCATAATACTACCATATTTACAATACAGTGTAGAAGTTTGGGGAAATACTTATAAAGCAAATCTATAGTGTTTGTATGTCTTACCAAAAAAGACTATTGGAACAGTTTATGGTGTAGATTATGGGACACACACAAACGCACTATTTTTAAAGTTGGTTTATTGAATTTTTGGGAAGTAGTGAAACTTAAAACAGCACACAGCATGTTTAAAGCCAAAAATAACTTGATACCAAAATAAACTTACAGCAAATGTTCAAGGACAGAGATGAGAGTTACAATTTAAGAAAACAGCTGAACAAAAAGCAGAGCACTCATACTTCAAAAAGAAAATGTGCTAATCAACTTGTGGCCTGGATTTATGGAACGGATTGGATGTAAAGAAAGCTAAATAATATAAATAATACAATTAAAATAAAATAAAATAAAAGCTAAATAAAGGATGTTTGTTATTTAAAGCCTGTTTTTTTCTTTTTTCTTATACACAGCATGAAAGAAAACGCAAACATTGAAAGCAGTAATATATAAACAAGCATCATTTTTTTAACAGAAGATGATGACAGCCCCCGTCTGCCCGCAGGCCCCGTCTGCCCGCAGCCCCCCGTCTGCCCGCAGCCCCATATATCTCACTCGTCATTCATGCTGCACCTTTTCTGAATGATCATCTATCAACAAATATTCCGCTGCAGCATCTTTCATAAGGTTAAGCCAAAAAAGGTGCATTAGCAGCGGAGAGAAGGACCAAGAACGGTTCCATGTACAGAAAACTGTCATTTTAAAAAATGGAAGGATGATAATTTTGTATATTTACCTCCGCCTCTACCTACAGCATCCTGTGGTGGACACTTCCACAAAGCAGAGTGGGCTCACCTTCAGACAATCCAGGAAGAGAGTCATGCCGCGACAGTTGAGGAACATCTGACAGTTGTCCGGCGTCTCATCGGTGATGTTCCACAAAGCGCTCCAGGAAAACTCCATCACCTGATCACACTGTAAGCAAACAGTTTCTTCAGGCCTCACAAATGCAGGACAGGCAGGAGAGCAGGAGGCCGGCCCCCTAGCTGACAATGACATGCTGTCAGTCATGAAGGTTCAGACTCACCATTCTGTCCAGCAGCTTCTTCTGAATCAAGTTCAGCATCGTCTGAAATCAAGACACACATTTTCAGTTCAACAGGAAACCAAAGCATCACCAAAGTATCTGTGGCAGCAAACATTTATAAGGTTTAAGAAGTGAACCATAACCCAATCATCTATGATCGGAATGTCACATGGTCTGATTTTTTAAAGAATTTCTTTGTAACAAAATTAAACAAAATTTTAATGATATAAATTTTATTTTATAAAAATAAATTTGGAAAAATAAATATTTGATCGATAACAAAAGTTCAACATTACTTTGTTATATACCCTTTGTTGGCAATGACAGCAGTCAAACATTTTTTGTGAGTCTTCACAAACTGTTGCTGGTATTTTGGTCCATTCCTCCCTGCAGATCTCCAGCAGTGATGTTTTGGGACTGTTGCAGGGAAACACAGACTTTCAACTCCATTCAAAGGTTTTTTTTATGGGGCTGAGATCTAGAGACTGGCTAGGACCTGGACCAGGAAAATGCTTCTTATTAAGCCACTCCTTCGTTACCCGGGCAACGTGTGTTTGGGATGGTTGTCATGCTAAAAGACCCAGCCAGGTTTCATCTTCAGTGCTGATGGAGAAAGGTTTTCACTCAAAACCTGATCATACACAGCTCCATTCATTCTTTTCCTTTACACGGATCAGTCGTCCTGGTCCCTTTGCTGAATAACAGCCCCAAAGCATGATGCTTCCACCTCCATGCTTTACAGTAGGTCTGGTGTTCTTTGGATGCGACTCAGCATTCTTTCTCCTCCAAACATGACGAGTAAAAAAGGTTTATTGTGGTTTCATCTAACTATAGGACATTCTCCCAACCCTCTTGTGGATCATCTGCTCTCTAGCAGACTTTAGACGGGTCTGCACATGTACTGGCTTTAGCAGGGGGACACGTCTGGCCCTGCAGGGTTTGAGTCCCTGGCGGTGTAGTGTGTTCCTGATGGTAGCCTATGTTACTTTGGTCTCAGCTCTCTGCAGGTCATTCACTAGGTCCCCCGTGGGGTTCTGGGATGTTTTTGTTCACCGTTCTTGTGATCATTTTGACCCCACAGGGTGAGATCTTTCAGGGAGCCCCAGATGGAGGGAGATTCTCAGTGGTCTTGTACGTCTCCCATAACCTAATATTTGCTCCCACAGGTGATTTCTTCACACCAAGCTGCTTACCTGTTGCAGGTTCAGTCTCCCAGCCTGGTGCAGGTCAGCAATTTGGTTTCTGGTGTCCTTAGACAGCTCTTTGGTCTCCATAGTGGAGTTTGGACTGTGGTAGTTTGAGGTTGTGGACTGGTGTCTTTTCTATAGTTAACCAGTTCAAGCAGGAGCCATTAATCCAGGTAACCAGTGGAGGACAGAGGATCCTCTACAGAAGAAGTTACAGGTCTGTGAGAGCCACAAATCCTGCTCGTTTGTAGATGAACAAATGCTTATTTTCCACCATCATTTACAAATGAACTCTTTAAAAAATCAGACAATGGGATTTTCTGGATGTTTTTCCTCATTTTGTCTCTCATAGTTGAGGTTTACCTCTGATGAAAACGACAGGCCTCTCTCATCTTTTGAAGTGGGAGAACTTGCACCATTGGAGGCTGACTGAATACTTTTTTGCCCCGCTGTATTTGTGGGCGTTACCTTGACAAATCCCATCTTGCCCACGGCCTCCTTGTGATGGTTGTCCACCTGGCAGACCAGAGCGTTGCACAGGTGTACGGCAATCCTCTGGATGGACTCGTCCTGCCGGGCCGGCTCCAGGATCTTCAGCAGCAGCTGGTTGACACGCCGGTACTGAAACTCCAGCTCCTCTGGGATGCTGAAGTTACACAGAGTCAGGCAGCAGTTCCTCTGGACCTAGGGGTGGGGGTTGTTATAGTTAGTATTTTTGGTGCTGCAGCACTACCACCACCGAACCAGCTGCCAGGGAGGATCAGTTCAGCTTGAAGTCTATGGAATGATTGGTGCAGCCTGACTCACTGTGACCTCCTGGTACTGCTCCATCCCGTTCAGAACCACCTGGATCACCTCTCGGCGGAGCAGCACGCTCTGGTCGCTGCGGTACTCGGTGTTAGTCAGGTAGAAGAGAGCCGCGCTGCCCGTCACCTGAATGCTTTTGTCGTATTTGTGGCACTTCAGAGCTCCAATCACGAGCTGAGACGGACACAGAGCCATCAGAGCGCCGCCACAACAGAAACTCCACCCCCCTGAGGCCTTACCTGCAGGGCGCGCAGCAGCTGGTTGCAGTGCTGGATCCTGGCGATGTCGAACAGCTGGTTGATGGCTCTGTGGGCCAGCTCAGGCCGAAACTCTGTGTACGCCTCGATGGCGTTCAGAACCTGCTCCTCATTTTTAGACCCGGTCACCTGAGGAGGAGCAGAAAAGGCGATTTCTCATCAGATCTAATGAAAATACTTCAGTGCTGTAAAAAAGCAACCTGTTTGTGACACACACTGCTCTAAATGATAAAAATCTATCTTTAATCAAAAAGGAAACCGCTGCGGCGTTCACGGCGTGGATCTGTACCTTGTAGGCGGGGATGTGCGTCACGTTGCAAAGCGTGGTGTCGTACAGGCCCAGAAACTGCAGAGGCCTCTTCAGCTCCCTGAAGGGGTAGATGCTGCTCTTGCACGGTTCAGTGCTGCAAGATTGAGACAAGGCTCAGCTCCGACTGTCACCTAGAGGTCACTGACCTTTTATCCCCCCACCCCACGGCAGGACAGCCACCTGGGACGCCCCATCGCTTCCTCAAAGTGCGGGACGGCGCAGTTGTCCAGCATGATGTGGCCCGAGATGTCCAGAGAAACCAGGTGGGGCAGACGCTGCACGATGGCCGTCAGGATCTTCCTGGTCATCTTGAACTTGGTGACCCTCATGCTCTCCTGTGAGATGTCCAGATGCCTGAGGAAACCAGAGAGCATCACTCCACCTGAGAACGCTAGAGTCGTTTCACCTGCACAGGTCACGTCAAAGCGGCAACAAACAGACAATCTGAATCACAGAAACACGATTAGACTGAAGAAAAAACTGCAAACGTGTTAGAAGCTGCACAAATCTTCTCTGCTCCGTTTTCATTGGAAACAGCACAGCAGGCGCCTCATCAGTTTATATCATTTCCAACGTCTGTTGGAAAAAAGGTCCCAACTTTTAACAGTGGACAGGCTCCGCCCCCTCACCTGAGATGAACCAGCTCCAGCACTGTGCCAATCAGCTCCTCAGACAGGTCGACGTTGTACAAAACCAGAGACGCCAGTCTGTCCTTCCACTGCGCCAGGAAGGCCGTTCCCAGCAGGTGCACGTTGGACAGGTCCAGGGAGGTGACGCACCTGAGGGGTCTGAGCAGCGCCTCGGCGTCCACCTCGTCCGGGAGACCCCCCAGGTTCAGCAGCCGGAGGCGGTTGAAGCCCTGGAAGCTGAAGTCCGTTTCTAAGGCCTGCCTGGAGGCGGGGCTCTCCTCCTCCTCCTCGTCCTCGGTGCTTTCGTTGCAGGCGAGCGGAGCCCCCCCCTTCTTGTAGAAGATGTTGCTGCAGCCGAACAGACACAGAGAGACCAGGGTGTCCCTGAAGCAGGCCAGCGTCTTCAGGCTGCGGGAGGAAAGCCCGTTGCAGTAGGTGAGGTGGAGCTCGATCAAGTCCTGCAGAAACACCAGCAGTTATTCAACTGGGGGGTGGGGTGGGGGGTTCCTGCGTCATATACACTCTACATCACATATGTCAAAGTCAAGGCCCGCGGGCAGAATCCGGCCCGCGAATGAGATATCTATGGCCCCCGGGATGATATTTGATTAGTATTAGAACCGGCCCGCAGGCTGTAGCCGCCCGCTGGTGTTTTGCACGCACCAATACTACGTTTCCCATAATGCAACGGTAACCCGCGAACTCACTGCAGCGCAGCAAGCGGACCTCGGCTTCATCATTCATCCCCGACACAATGGCCGAGCTGCGCATCCAATCTGCTCAGACGCTCTCTATGTTTGGCAGCACATACCTGTGTGAACGACTGTTCTCTTTGATGAAGCTAAACGAAACATCACACAGGAGCCGTCTTACTGATCAGCACCTTCACTCAATCCTGAGGATTACCTCAGCTCAGAGCCTTACCCCGAACATTGAACTTGTACAAAAAAAGGGGCATCACCAAGTACAGGCCCATCCTCAGACAAGTGAGCATCACAGAGCATTAACGTATATTTAGTTTTTAATTCAGTTAAATTTTTAAATTTGTTTCTACAAGAATGGGATTTTTCTTTGAAGGACGTATTGTTTTATCTGTGTGCCATATATTTTTGCATTTTATTTTATTTTATTTATTTATATTTATTTTTCAGTTAATGGACTCAGGGGAAATTTCAGTTAAGAGCCATGAGAAAGAATACAACTGATTTGATTTATTCTATATTTTCTCATTTTACTATTTGAAGCAGTAATTGGTAGGATAGAAGAGCAGCATAATATTTATAATATTTATATTGCATGCAGTTTCATTTATGCATTTATCTTGATATAAGGAACATATTTTGTTTTTGAAAGAAAATTTCTTTTTTGCTGTTTGCCTGTTGAAAATGTTTTTTATCTTCAACTTATTGACGGAGCCATAAGAAAACATTACTTTATTCATTTAATATACAGGACATATGATTTTTCTTTGAAGGCAGTTTGTTCTTGTCTGTGTGCCTGCTGAAAAATGATTTCCCGATTATTCATTTAATCGTTAAATGATACACTATGTTAGGTCTTGGTTCAATAAGCTACGTGCAACCATTTCAATATGTTTTAATAAACATCGAAACAGTCCGGCCCTCGGCTTATAGCCAATTTGTTTTTTTGGCCCTCAGTGTATTTGACTTTGACATCCCTGCTCTACATGAAAGCACGTCCCACAGCTAAAGGCCCCCAGCTGGTGGATTAGGGTTCTCCAAGCAAGACATGCTTTGGTTTTTTCATGTAGATGTTTGACCTTGATGCTGTTTTACTCCTTTCAGCAGATGACTGTGAACAACTTGTGACCTCACCATATCAGCTGTAAAGAAATATCCTGTTGACACCAAGGCAGACGTAAGACTTCCAGTTAGAAGCTCCTTCAAAAACAAAAATAACTGGCCGTGTTTCACGCTGCACTTAGATGAAGGTGTGGCCTCTTGATTGACAGCTCTAGCACAGCCTTACCGACAGTTATTTTTTTCCTTACCCATTCTTTAAAGGAGAGGTTGACAGCATGTGTTGTCAAGACAACGATGAAGCAGAAAAAAGTATTTCATAACAGCATGATGCAAACCACATGGTTCAGAACCTGTCCGGCCGCAGGACTGACCCGGCGGCAGCTCACCTGTGCTGCACTGAAGCAGGTGAGCTATCACAGATGTTTTCCTGACAAACCGCCCCTGCAGACTCTGACCTGCTTGCGTATGGCCTCCAGGTCTCGGTCCCGCACAAAGTCCTCCCTCAGCTGCACTCGGGTCAGTCTGGTGCTCCGTGGGTCAGAGAAGAGCTGGAAGAAGCTCTCCTCGGGTTCAAAGTTGCTGTCTGTGTGGACCAGCTCCATGTACCTGTAGAGGGCGGGATCACGCTCAGTGTGGAACCTGCGCAGGCGCTCAGAGTCGAGCGTGTGAGCGGGCACGTACGTGTTGACCAGCTTGTCGCAGATTTCGCTCGGGAGGAAGATGTCGGAGCGCAGACACAGCTTGTTCAGGGGTCCCTGGTAGCACATGGTCCTCCTGAGGTTCCGGAGGCAGAATACTGTGGTCAGGGTCATGAGGCTGTCGGGGTTGTCACCCGCTTTGGTCGCCATGTTGTCCTCCCCGGCTCAAACCCGGCAGCAAAGGGGACACCTTTGAGGACCGGAAAAAAAAAAAAAACGAGGACAAAATGTTCAGAGCATGAGAAACTTTGGAACAGAAATTAAAGTATTTCCTCAGTCTCAGGTCTTACTAAAGCAGGGGTCACCAACCCTGTGCTCGCGGGCGCACCCCTTGTGGCGCCCGCAGGGAATGCACCCCAATTTTTTTTTTTTTTGAATTGAAGCAAATATTCAACAAACAACCACGGCATGTCTATCAATGACAACAATATCAATTCTGAGATAAAGGTAGACAAAAAAAAACAAATATAACTTAAAAAATAATAAAGTAAGGGTCTATTATAAAAGTTTAAATAGATCAAATAAATTACACAATATCTGGGCGTTCCTGTGATTCATGTAATGTAAAGATTTAGTGATTAGGTTGAGACATCCATTAATGTGAGGTTTTACCTTTAAGAATTTACAAGTATGAATAAAATGCTTTGAAATTACAATCAGTACATTAATCAGAAAGTCCAGATTTTTGTCAATTAATTGTAATCCATTTTTAATTATATTCCAATTTAAAGGGTTAATGATGATATCTTTGGCTTTAAGCCAATTATGAAAAGAAGACCAAAACTTTTTTACATGCAAACATTCGAAGAAAAGACAACCATTTCACCGTTTCTAGATCATTTCCACAAAAGACACAAAGATCACTGTCCCAGTTAAAGCGAGAATGTAAAAAAATGATTGGAAGGCTAAATATAATTTAACGGGAATGCTCCAAAAATAGCACTGCTCATATAGCAAATCAATATATTGTGGTGATCTGGGGGTTAGCCCCGCCTTCAGCTTGACTCATGGGAAGTGGGGAATCTTGGTGTGTTAAATTGCTCACCATAAGTGAGGGAGCTGTGAGCAGAATTGAGGTTAATGCTGTTTGGCTGGTGGTGGGGGTGTTCAAAATAAACAGACAGATATGATTGTCCGCTAACTTATGTGAGTGTCATTTTTGACAAACGGGGGTTGTGCTTTGCATGAGGCACAGGTAGCTGATTCAGACATGTCCAGTGGAGCTGCTTCTAAGTAAGAAGATAGTGAATCAAGACTTGACCGCAACGATACCGGCCTGGATATTAGAGGGTAGTGATTCAGTGCTTGCTATTGGTAATTGATGCACTTTAGTTCTGCTATTGTGAAATATATGGCAGAGTATGGAACGGCCTGAAACTTACGAATCGGCGTTCCCGCCTTTGAGAAAAAGGCGCGTGTGTGTGTGTGAGGAGGAGAAGGGGAGGGGTAGTGGGCGCAGCTTGCGAGGTGAAACGTCGCATGGAGACCATTGCGCTACACCTGGATCATGGGGTAGCTTATGACTCAGCTCATTTTAATAATGTCATTCTTTACTAATTATTGCGGACATTTTCAATACTTGTCTGTATTTTCCATATAAATTTATTTTTACGGTTGTTTAGTTGGTGATAGTTACTTATAAATAAAGACAGCAGGTAATGCAGGCTGGAAAACAGCTGCATTTTTTCAGACCATGAATAAACAATAAATAATTTGTTTATGAAAGTATTGAGGATTTTGGAGGATTTTTAATGTTGGTGTTGCACAAAATTAGAAAAATGCCAAATATTTTTGGAGTAATCCCAGTGATGAGCTCTATGATTTAGTTTTTAATGTTTTATGAGACCTAAACATGATTTTCACAATAACAGGTTTTTTAAATAATCAAATCCCTCTGATACATTTCACAAAGACACACACAGGACCAAAAACACACACACAGGACCAGAGGCACACACAGATCATCACACACCAAGCAGAAATGAACTTATTGCTAAAAAATGATGTCAGGAGTTGAGCTCTAAGAAAATGACAAAAGAGCAAAGAAAACGGAATAATTTGATTTATTATTTCTAATTATTATTATATCCTGGCTTTGTTTGTTCATATTTGCATAATTTGACAGAATATATTTATTATTCTGGATTAATATTCCTGTCTGTTTTTATTCACATTTATGTTTAAAAAGTTAAAATTAAGTTAACGTTTTTAAAGGTTTAAAAGTTTAGCTTTAGTGTGTTCAATAAATATTTATCTTGTGTGGCTGCAACTTAAAGACTGTTTTGGATTTAGGCCCCCTCTGCAACTGACTTTGACCCTCCTGTAATACGAGTCTAAAAAATTCATGCATGTTTTTGTGTGTAAAATGAGCAAATAAAAATAGGGCACACAAAAGGAAGTCCTCAAATTGTGTTTTTTTTTTTTTTTGGGGGGGGGGGGGGGGGGGGGGGGGGCTAGGAGGTTTTTAGTGGCGCCCTTCATACCACTTACTGCGAATAAAATAGCCCTCGGTCTCAAAAAGGTTGGTGACCCCTGTACTAAAGTATTCTGCTCTCCAGGATACTCCTGTAGATTCGGCTGGAATGAGCAGGAAGGACAAATGCCAGACCAAGAGGACCATCAGAGGAAACCCTAACCCTCTGGATCAGACCAGGACCAGACCTGCCACGGGACGCACCACAGCATTAGAGCCTGTGAGGGGTTACAGGCCTCTTGTGTTGTGCTGCTAGAGAAAAGCAGTTTAGGAAAAAGAATTAGAGGAGTGTGAGAGCAGATTCATGCTACTAAGGTGAGAGCGGCAGAGACGTTTCTGCTAGAACAGCAGGGAACCAAGCAGATTCCGGACTCTCAGAGGTGCCCATTCCAGCCCGTGTGCCATGTCTGCAGCATTTTAAAGCTTTAAAACTCCTCATCCAAAGATCTGATCATTCAGACGGGAACCATCAAAGCCACAACATGTGGTCGTAACCGGTCCATGTCATTGGTCAAACCTGCAGCTCGGTAATGCTCCTTAGAGGATGGGACAATGGTTGAGAGGTGGAGGCTGAGCTCAGCACCAACGTCCTGCAGCTGATGGACCAACAACGCCAGCGACGACATTAAATTCTCTCCAATGAAATTTACGCTCTTGGGGATTCTAACGTGCTCTTGTGGCATTTTCCTGATCATATATAAAGAAAATTGAGCTGCACACTGCATTTCTGAGTATTTCTTTATTCAAATCGTTGTAAATCAGGAGCAGACGAAATAAATCCTGTTTGAAAAATCGTATTAATGACGTAGAAAACACAAACGGAGAAATCGCACCAACAGGGAAGGAGAGAGGGGAGGGGTTAAACTGCTGCTGCTCTGCAGAAACTATGTCCTAGGAAGCGACACGTTTTTTTTTTTTGCTAAATCATAATTAAAAGAACACTGGGAAGGTTTTTTACAACAGATCAAAATATGATCAGAGTGAGTCTTTAACTTAAAAAGGGCATAATTTGAAACAACAGGAATACCAAATGCCATAATAGCTATAATAAGAAAAGATGCGATTAAAAAAAAGACGTGAAATGGGGTTTTTAGGTGCCAAATAGCAGAAAATAAAATATCTGGATGGTCTTTGTAGCAAAACATTACTTTAAGTGCATATTTATTCCACATTACCCTGCAAAATCGAAAAGCTGTGAACTTAAGAGGAAATAATGAACAATGCAGTGCTGAGTCAGCTCAAATGATGCACAAGTTCAGAAGCGAGTCTCCGCTGTGAAGGTTTCACTTTCGGTGTGTGTGGCAGGAACAACACCTGTCTCCAAAACAAACACTCCCCACAGCCACCGTTCAGGTGAACGTCTCTGCAGATGATCGCATCCAACAACTTCCTTCTGAGGCTTTTGCACAACCTGCTCCAAGTCCACCGCTGTGATTCACCAAATTCAAATCTAGTTATGAAAGGACCGGATCTATTTTCCTCTAAAGAACAAATAATTATTTTTAAAATTTCTGCTCAAATCCCATTAAGTTCTAGCAATGTCTACACATTTTTAAACTATTTCACAAATAAGAATGTTGAACCGATCAATAAAATCAACTCCTGATCAAAAGACTTCCTCCTCAGTCTGCACGACCCAAACATGACGGGACGGTGTGACGCTCCTGTCACTCAGGAGACAGACTTGAACTCGGTCCACGGCGTCTCCAAAGAGTAAAAACTCTCCCCTTCATAACTGGTCTGACTGCAGGTCCTGTTTGAAGTCCCACTCCAGTCATCTTTTGATCCATTTTCAAGCCTTCCCGGTGGTATTTTAATGATAATGATGTCGTTTTTAGGCCAAACTGTCGTTTTCTAGGACAAAGTTTCTGCAGAGCGGCAGGAGTTCATTAGAAATTCACCTCCGAGTTGTGGGCGGGACTACTGGCACAGAGTCAGCCTACGCTGATATACCATCGTCCTTTTGTTTACATGCTCTCACGCTAGCTTACAGCCCCTCACACCCCCAACCTAAAATTATCAGTGAAACTAAAATGGTGATCAGTATCAGAGCTATCCAGCCATCCAGTTCTGATCCAGATTCCAGCTCAGACCAGGAAAACAAAGATGCTCATGGATCTATTTGTCTGCAAGTGGATCCATTCACGCTCTTGGTGATTTTAAGATTGTTCTTGAGGCATTTTCCTGATCATACACAGTTCCATCAGAATGAAGCAGAGCAGGGAGTTTCTCGCTTGAGCGGCGTATTTCTGGCATCACAAAATAGACCTTTTTCTAGTGGCATTTATTCGTCTGCTCCGGATCCACACTAATCTGTATGAAGGCGTACTCAGAAATGCAGTTTTAATCTTGATTTTCTTTATACGTGTCCTCCAAAAGCATCCTTCATCGGTTACATGGTTACTCTAAATTGTCCATAGGTGTGAATGCGAGTGTGCGACCGTGGCCCTGCAACAGACTGGCGCCCTGTCCAGGATGTCCCGCCTTCGCCCGCTAGTGGCCAGGATAGGCTCCAGCAACCCCGTGACCCCGAAAGGGACAAACGGATTAGATGATGAATGAACGAATGTCCTCCAAATGAGGAAAATGCTACAAAAACATGTTAAAAACACTAAAAACTAAATCTATTCGTTCATTTGTGTTTTCATTGAAGCTCCTCCTTTATGGCAAAAATGTCACCGTTGACTAGACCTGCACAATACATCGCAAATTTATCGTTAACGCGATATCGAGCTGTGCAATATGCATACCGCAAAAGACAACAAACGTAGTAATAAATGGTTACTTTAAATGTGCCAAAACAATCTTATGGAGGCTTGAAGTATTTAGAAAATCAAATAAATCCATTTGGACCAATTGGATGAAGCCCTTTGATGTTAGATGCTCGCCGCCCATGTAGACTAGTTTCATTTGTAGTATAATTTAAGGCATGTTGACTGGAAATGATGCTATTTGTTCATATTTCACAAGTTAGAAACATTGATCACTAATATCTGCAGTTTTCGTCTTATCGTGCTGCCCTACTGTTGACTTTCAAATCTCCTGACGTCACCCTTCTTTGCTTTCTGGTTATTTTTTTTTAAAAAGAGTTCTACAATTAAAACCAGTAGAGCTGTTCAGCAACTATATGTTCAATTCTCTCTAGTCAGAGAAGTAAACTGATTTATAAAGAACTCATCTGGTGTTGACTTTAAACGCACACCTTTGTGCTGTCACCACAAACACGACCCGCATTCTGCAGAAGTTTCCACCGCCTCCCTGATGTCACCCAACAGGGACCAAACCTGGTTCTGAACCAGCAACCAGCTCCTTATAACAGAAATATCATTCTGTGACATGTGATTAGAATTGGTGCGTTACCATTTAACTAGTTAAAATGGTTTCCTGGTAGAAGTAACCCAAAGATTCTAAACGGATCAGAAATGTACATTTCAGAACAAACAGAGGAAGGAATTTGCTTCCAGCTTGTTGGTAAAACAGAAACTTCAAAAATGAGGAGCTGCATTTAAATGAGTTTTCTGACTGAAAAAAAAATATTATTTATTTATTTACAGCCATTATTTAAAAAAAATATAAAGATAAATAAATCCACACAATTTATTAGAGACCTGAACAGTTCAGTGTGATCATGTAGGGCAGAAAACTACAGCATATTACAGAAAAATAAATCATGTAAATGACTAAACTTCCATCAATAGCAATATTAGAGACTCTGGATAAAAACCTGCAGTGTTTAGATGATAAATGAATTAAATTGTTAAAGTTGTGTTTGCTTCCTGCTACAGGTGAGGCTGACCTGAAAACACTTGAAACAATGAATGCAAACACGAACCCCAGGTGGGATTCATTGACTGAGGATGGATCTGGAAGTCGGATCTGACCCGCCGGGTCAGCAGGACAGGTGAGACCACTAAAGACGAGAGCAGGGCTGTTTACATGTTTACCTGACGCGCGTGGACGGGGTATTTTTCAGCATTGATGAAAGAAATTTCCGGTTTCATTTCTGAAACTGCGTGGACATTCCGGTGTTTTTCTCCCCCACAGAAACAGACCCACGGCCTTCATGCAGACACGGACCCACCTCCGAAGACCTGAACGGATTCTGCTCACCTTTGCTCCTGTTAGCTGCCCGGCTAGCCAACAGCATTAGCAACGTAGCGAGAACTTCTTGAAAAGTTGGAAACAAATGGTAAACTGGAGCCAGGCAAGTGGTTCGGTGACCCGGCCCGGCCCATTTCTCGTCTGGTTGTGGTACTTTTTTGGCTAACGAACGGCCCAAACAGAAGCTGGGGAGCCGATATTCCGATGGCAAGCTAGCTAGCTGCACCATGAATGTGGTTTCTCACACATTTGCGACAGTTGGCCGCCGGAAACCCCGAACCGACCGGCCGCGCTACGGGACCGAGCTAGAACCTGGTCCGGACCTCAACCCAAATGAGCTGCGATGGTCGTCCCGACTAACCGAACTCCCGAGAGGCTGTCACCGGTCACCTCACTGACTGTCGGGTTAGCTCCATCATGCTAGCGGTGACTTTCCCCGGCGGAGTCCGGCTCTCTCTGTTCAGTCAGACGCCGGCGCTCAGCGGCTCTTCAGCGGGTGACTTACCTCACCTGTCCCGAGGCCGAGTCCCGATGATGGCCACACAAAAAAACGATTATCGCCCGCCGCCACTCATCTGATTTTCGATTTCACCTGATGTCAACAAACAGGCTCCGCCCACTAACCCCGCTCAGCCCCTCCCACTTTTGACCCTCCACCTGACCCCCTCCCTCTTTCTATTCCTTCTGGATTAGACACATCATGTGTGTAAATTTTATCAAATAAAACTAGAAAATTGCAAAATCTTCATTGAAATAAAGTTCGTTTTGAAGATCACTAACATTTCTGCTCAAATTACTTATAAAATATTTTTTAGCACCGTTTTGCTCTCAAAATCTTTGCTGTCTAAACTCGGACTCACAAAAATCATGTGGTCATCCTGGATCTCCTCAGTGTTGGTCAGAAAACATAAGTCTGCCATTGAAGAAGACAAAGGAACAGACACAATAATGCTAACTTTTCTTCTACTATTTTTGATGTTGTACAGTCAGGCTAGAAAAAAATGGAGTCAAAAACAAATGTAAATTTGATTTGTCAATCAAAGTCTTCCAGCTCTTCCACTTAAAAAGATGTCAAATGTTTGTAACATTCATCATCGGTAAGGTTCAATTGTGAGAGACACAATGTAAAAAAAATGCAGATCTTCTGAAAGGCTGTGGTCTTTTGGGGCTGTCACTCGACAACACAGATCTTCTGTGGAACTGAGGTGCAGAGACTGGCCACTCCTTTGTTGCACTGGCAATGTGTTCATCCTTTTCTCAACACGGATCAGTTGTCCTGATAATCAGCGCCCCAAACCATGATACTTCCACCCCATGCTTCACAGTGAGAGTGGCGTTCTTGGGATGTGACATCATTCTGACTACCATGCTGCAAGGCTGCAGTATGTGCGGCTGCTTGGCTGTGTGTTGGACAGAGTGGTCAGTAATACTGGGGCACCTCAAGGAACCGTCCTCGTCACCCTTTCCACCACAGACTTCAGCTGCCGGTCAGAATCCTGTCACCTGCAGAAGTTTTCAGACGACTCAGCCTTAGTTGGCTCCATCCGCGGAGAGGAGGAGCCTGAGTACAGGAGTGTCGTTGGTGACTTGGTCTCATGGTGTGAGCGGAACAATCTGCAGCTCAACTTCACCAAAATGAAGGGACTGGTGATGGACCGGAAGAAGATCGAGTCTCTTGTGACCCCTGTTTCCATCCAGGGGGTCAACGCGGACACAGTGGGAGTCTACATCGACAGCAAACTGGTCTGGGGTGAAAACTGTGATGCTTTGTGTAAAAATGACCCGAGGAGGCTCAGGTCATTCAACATCTGTCAAACTGTGATGAGGATGTTTTATGACTCTGTGGTCTCCAGTGACATCGTGTTTGCTGTGGTGTGCTGGGGCAGCAGACTGCGGGCTGCAGATGCAAAAAGATTAAACAAACTGATCTGCAAGGCCGGGGACGTGGTGAGAGTTAAGCTGGACTCCCTAGAGACAGTAATGGGGAGAAGGATGCTTAAGAAACTTCGAAGAAACCTGGATAACTCCGCCCATCCCCTCAACCTGCTCCTGGACCGATGCAGGAGCTCACGGTCAGCGAGACTAACACCCCCCTAATTCAAACTGAGCACCACAGGAGGTCCTTCCTTCCTGTGGCAATACCACTCTTAACTCCTCAATATAAAACAGGCATACCTTCCTGTGACACATTAATATTTTGAACCCTGCAAATTTGCACTTGACATTGTAAATTGAGGGATGCCTTTTTTTTTTCTATAACTTAAGCTTTATTTTTCATTTTTTTAAACAAGGTTTAATACAAATGTACATGACATCAAGCAAAGTAAGTCTTACAAACAAGGAGAAAAAAATAAATAGATAAATAAATAAATAAAATAGGATAAAATGAAATAAAAATTTAAAAAGGGCAAGGAAAAAAAAAAATATATAAAAATAAAACATGTCAGCCACCATTCCAGAGGTGTAAATATGTCATACAATGGCCAGTGAGTTTTTATATAGAGTCTATCTGTCCCATATTTCCTTAAAATTTTCTTCTCATCTTTTCCATAATGTAGATCTCCTCGACTATTTCAGTCCAGTCTGTGAGGGTTGGTGGTTCTGGCTTAAGCCATATTCTGGTTATTGCTTTCCTTGCTGCAATTAGGAATATTTTCACCAAATACTGATCTTGAGGAGTGACTGTTTAAGAAATATTACCCAGATGTAACACTATCTGATTGAAGGGAATTGTATAGCAAAAGTAAAAGTATACACCATTTACCATTTTGATTATGTAAAAACTCGGTGACAGGAGCTCTGCTGTAACTGTAATTTCCCCCTGGGACAAACAAAGGATTCTGATTCTGATTCTGATTCTGATTCTGATTCTCCCTCCAAACACGGAGAGTGGGATTTATATCCAAGAGTTTCATTTTGGTCTCATCTGACCACAACCTTCCTCTGGATCATCCAGATGATTTCTGGAGAACTTTAGATGTTCCTGGACATGTGGTGGTGCTAGCAGGCGGACCTTTGGAGCACATCAGGATTTGAATCCATGACCGTGTTCTATGTCACTACAGTATCCTTTGTTACTGTGGTCCCAGCTCTCTTCTCTGACGTGTTCCCCTATGTAGTTCTGGGTTGTTTTAGCACCATTCTAATTTGTTTGTGAGAAATCTTAATGGACCTCCAGGTGGTGGGAGACTGTCAGTGATCTTTCTCCATGTTTTTAAGCATTGCTCCAAAAGTTCATTTTTCCCTCAGAGGTGTTTATTGTAGATTGGTTCATCGCAGTCTAGTTCAGGTCTATAGGCTTGTCCCTGGTGTCCTTTGACAGCTCTTTGATCTTGGTCATGGTGGAGATGTTGCCGTCTGACTGTTTAAGGGTGTGGACAGGTGTCTTTTATACAAGTAACCAGATCAAACAGGTGACATCAATACAGGTGTTGAGGATAGAGGATGTTTGAAACAGGTCTGTGAGGAACAGAATTCTTGTTTGTAGGAGATGAATATTTATTTTCGGCTCCTTTATACAAAAAAAGTACTTTCTGTCTCTCAAAGTTGAAGTGGATTAATGATAAACATGACAGAGTTTCATCAAGTTTTTAAGGGGGAAAACTTGAAGAATTGGTGACTGACAAACATTTTTGTCCCATTGTAACTGACGTATTTCTTTAAAGCACCATAGGTAGCCAAATCAACCAACCAACCACCCAACCAACCAACCAACCACCCACCCACCCACCCACCCACCCACCAACCAACGAATGTATACTTTATTGTCCCATGAGGTAAATGTGTCTTAGGCTGAGGAGCCCACAGCAACAACATAAAGAAAAGCACAGAATAAACATAGAATGAGACAACACCAACCAAAATAACAACCAGAGACACTTCCTCTGGACCGTTTACAGTTTGCTCGTGTCTTATGGCTGATGACCATCGTTTCAAGAAAATATGCCTGGTTTTCTTTCTTCCAAGAAACATAATTTTATTTAAAAGGTTATTCAAAAGCAATTGTTAGTTAAATAAAGCATGTCTAGAAGTATTTTCTTAAAAATTATTGGTGAAACAATTTGCATGTTATTAAAAAAATAATGATAAGAATTTTTGACTTATTCTTGAGGGCCTGTTTTTGCAGAGTAGACACTAAAGACACTGTTGTTTTTGTTGGTATTGGAAGAAATGGTATGTGATCATGTCTGATTTGAGCAATTAATTCAAAATTTATCTAGTTTCATTGATACATTTTTTGGAAGATAAAGCAGAACAAAGTTCTGCTGGACTTATGGCTTCCACCATCCAGAGATCATTGAGGTAGTAGCTTTACTGCTTTTTTTATTTTAAAGTGGGTTAGATTTGTGGAGAAGAACCTTTGCTCTTACTCCTTTACATTGGGCAAAAGTCTTATACAGTGGGATCATTTATTCCACACAAGTTTCCTATTGTTGCCAAACAGACAAAAGTCAAGTGAAATAAGGGAGTTTTTTTTTTTTTAATTCATGTAACATACAGGCATTTTATACAAACTGTTTAAAAAAATGTTTTTTTCAGGTAATTTAATTTTCCACTTTAAATAGTTATTTAATCCTAATTTATGAGATTTACCAGTTTGGCTACTTTTTTTGTTTTCTTTAAGTCTACCAAACTGACAATTTGAAAAGTTGCTGTTCTTTTGAAACTTTTGAGTAAGAACAGCCTATTTTTAAAGAAAGACACGTATTTTTGACCACTCAAGGAAGATTTGCAATCATTAACAGAAAAATTCAATCAATCCATCAATAAGGACAAATTGAGTCAACATTCGCTAGATGGAATTTTTCTTTTATTTATTTTTCATCTTAATTTAGAGTCAGGTGTAAACAAAACAATGTATTTCAGATATTCTAAAAAATAAATCTGTCATCAGAATCTGATTATAAAGTGAATCCTGTATATTCAAAGAATTGTACATTTACTCTAAAGTCCAGGTTACTGACAGAGAATGGCGTTTTTATGTTTATTTGTTTTAGCGTTGCTGCGTTGCCGTTTGCTAACGCGGCGGATCCTGACGCGGTGCCGCCGCGGCGGGGCGGAGGGGGAAGCAGCCGGTGGTGGTGGAGCCGCGGGCATGCTGCACGCTGACGGCGGAAAAGGCTGCAGGACTTCCTCTGGCCAGTGATTCTCTCCATTTGGAAGCAGTTTCGGGGCCACCTGTCACCTGCGCAGACATGTCGACCGCGTACAAAAACAGGTGAGAGCCGCCGCAGCAGCGGCCGAAGCCGAAGCCGGCGCGGACGCGGTTCCGTCCGGCGGAATCTGCGGCGTTAGCACGGCTAATGCTAGGCTAATTGAAGAAAGACAGACCGCTCGGTGACTGAACTGCAGCATAAACCCGGCTTTTAGGCGACACTTTTGGAAGCAAAGCTACACTGAATGACGAATGGATTGTTTAGAAATGTCTCACTTTACTTCAGGAATGACAGAGTCCTGTTAGCCGGCTGCTAGCAGACGCGTTAGCAGGTCAGCTGACCGTTAGCCGCGGCTCTGGCCGGCCTGTGGATGTTCAGACACTGACGGAGGTCCACGGAAAACCTGGAGAAGACTTGTCTTCGTTTGTTTTAGACTAAACACGCATTTTTTCATTGAACTTTTCTGTCCCACAACATGTGTTTCCATGTTTCATGGTGACATTTAGCTCCTCGGGTGTTTATGGTATGAACACCGGCTGTCACGCTGAGATAATGAAAGAGAATCACTCACGTGATGAACTGTCTGTACTGGTCACTTATGTTTAAAGTAAAAAAAAAATTAAATCGTTGTGAATCAAGACCAGATGGGAAAAAAACAGTTTAAAAAAATCTTTTAGTTGTTATATACAAATTACAGAAGGTGAGGCACAACCTTCCTGCTCTGCTCCATTCTGATCATCCACCTGCAGACAAATAGATCCATGAACGTCTCTGTTTTCCTCGTCTGAGCTGGAATCTGGATCAGAACTGGACGGCTGGACAGCTCCGATATTATTCACCATTTTTGTTGCACTCTAAGAGGAGTGAGGTGCTGTAAGCTATTTGGAAAGAGTGTAAACAAAGGGATGATGGGAAATGAGTGCAGGCTTACTCTGTGCCAACAGTCCCTCCGGCAACTCTGAGGTGATTATTATTATTTTTTTTTTTAATGAACTTCTGCTGCTCTGCAGAAACTGTTCTAGAAAGTGACATTTTTTTTTAAATTTTGGTTTAAAAAAACTGGCTTAATCATAACTAAAAGACCACTAGGGATGCTTTTACAACAGATTATGACCAGAGTAGGACTTTGAAGTCAAATTAGTAAACGTGTTCTCCACAATTGAACCATCGCCTGGGGGAGCGGTGAGCTGCAGACACAGCTGGTATGACTTAACCGTGGGTTTGAACTCACGGATTTCCACTCTCTGGGCAGACACTCTACCACAAGAGATATGTCTTATCCTGACCAAGCTCCCCTCAGCACCTTCATGGAAGTCAGAAAACAACCAACACTCCGATGTGCTTTTACTTTTTTAAATTGTTTTCCAAGACTGAAACAATTTCCTGAGGTTTTTCAGAATAATCCTTAAAATTCCTTTAATTGGTTTAACGCATGAAACACGGATGTTATTCATGGATGACTTTTTGTCCACCCATCCATCCATCCATCCATCCATCCATCCATCCATCCATCCAAACAAACAAACAAACAAACAAACAAACAAACAAACAAACCCTTTGGGGTCACAGGGTTGCTGGAGCCTATCCTAACTGCTATTGGGTGAAGGCAGAGTACATCCTGGACAGGTTACCGGTCCGTTGCAGGTCAACACACAGTTCAGAGCAGGGGTGGGCAATTCCAGGCCTCGAGGGCCGGTGTGTCTGCATGATTTCTAGATAGTCACGGCTGATTGGCTGGTTCAGGTGTGTCCAGCCAATCAGAACATGCCAGAGAAGGGTATGTTTGGAAGACATGCAGGAATGCGGCCCTCAGTGCCCACCTCTTGTTTAGAGTCATCTATTAAACAAGAAGCGTGGTTTTAAACTCTTGGAGAAAAGTCACTTAAGCGTGAGAAGAACAAAACTCCACACAGACAGAACACTACTGGGATTTGAACCAGGGCCTTTTCATTGTGATGCAAGAGTGCTAACCTCTGTGCAGCCACTTACCTGAAAAGTTCTGGTAACCTTAAGTACGTCTGGTTGGTGCACAGACTTGGGTGTCTAACCAGAAGCAGAAGTGTCTTGTTCTGTTCAGATTTTGCATTTCATGTCAGCGTGGCAGAACCTCCCTCACTGTGCTGTTCCCTGTTGTAGAATCCAGGAGTTCAAAGCAGCTCTGAGTGAAAAACACATCAACCTGGAGACGCTGAGGGAGCTGTGCTTCAATGGTAACTTTCCCTTCCTGTTCCTGAATAAACCCTTCTTTTGTGTGGCGGGAGTTTGACGGACCGTCTGTGCTTTCAGGGATCCCGTTTGAAGGAGGCATCCGTGCGCTCTGCTGGAAGGTTAGTTTCTGCTGCTGCACTGGATAACGTCAATCACATACGCGATTAATAAATGTGGATCATAAATGTGACTATCATGTCTCATTTTTTGTTTTTTTAAATGTCTTGATGTTCTCCAGCGTTTGACGCCCTGCTCCCTCAGATCAGCTCCGATCTGCTTTTTTAGGTTTTATGCAGGCCTGCACAATAAATTGCGATTTTTATGGTTATTGCGTTATCTGGATGTGCAATATGAATATCGCAAAAGACAGCGAAAATTGCAATAAATGGTTACCTTAAATGTGCTAAAACAATCTTATGGCATCCTGAAGTATTGAACGCAGCTAATAAATCTATTTATGCATTTGACTAATCGATGGACTCCTTTACATAATTGACCAATCGGAGGGAGCCCTTTCATGTTGGATGCCCGGCCCTTTGTAGGCAAGGGTCATTTGGAGTATTTTTAATGTACTTATATTTAAATATAACTGTTGCAGGGAAATGGAAATGCTTTTGGTTGTTTTCCTATTTGTTCATGTATCTCAAGTTATCGCAATATTGATCACTAAAATTACATATTTCCTCATATCATGCTGCTCTAGTTTGATGGATGTCACAACATTCTGCTCCCACATGCATTCTGTTCTGACTGCACAGTTGACCAACAGTGCTCTAACGGTCACTTAAAGAAACCTTATGTTTGGTGTTGTTTGGTGAGGTTGTTCCTCATAAATGCAGATGTCCTAGCGAAGGGCTTTCTCTCAGCTGATCCTCCCAACATCATTTTAAGCTGCATTCACACCAAACCCAGTTTACACGGCAGAGGCGTCCAATTTCAATGGTAATTCAACGTACAGACTCGATCAGACGTCCTGCACCATGTTAGCAGCGCACATCTGAACTGTGGCAGAAAAAAATTGCCTTGCGTCAACCAATCAGGAACCCGGTTTTGGCCTGAGACATGTTGATGGTGTCGTCAACATGTGCAGTCCAAAACCAACATGGAGGAGAATCTGTTTGGTCTCTTCCTGAACTTTATGATATTTTTTTCATTTGCACCTGCTGGGAGATGGTGAAGCTCACCGTACCAGGAGAGACTCCAAATGAACTCGGACATGGAGACGGGATTACCAACGTTTTTGTAAAGCTCTAAATAAGCCTGACCTCAACGTCATCCGTGTCTCCCAAGCATTGACTGTGTGTGACGGTCTGTGCTTCCATGTAGGGATGAGGCTACATATTTTTGACAGTAACTCCTCCCACAATAAAATTTATTTTTTGACAAGTGTCCAGCAGTGACTTTGACAGGCGGCGGACACAAATTTGCCGTGCGAATCTCGTCCGGTGTGAACGCAGCGTCACATCAGCTAAACAAAGCAACTTGCGGCTCTCGCTGCTTCCTGCCTGTGATTCCTACCTGGAACCTGTGAGGATGCTCTCAGTCTAACATAAATTCCAGCTGATGGAGGCCAGCGTGGATCCTGTTTCTGTCACAATGACCACTGAAGTCTGCAAACTCAGGAGTTCCTTTGCTTTGTGTCATCTGCTGCTTCTCAGATCCTCCTCAACTACCTTCCTGTGGATCAGACGCTATGGGAACCTTTCCTCAAGAAGCAGAGGTAAGGACATCCCTCTGAGCTTCAACCCCTCAAGCCTTCTGAGCTTCTGAGCACCAGTGAGACTCAGACAGAAATTCCTGCTACTGAACAGTGAAGTTTTCCAGATTCTTGGATTTCTTCCAGATCATCAAGTGGAAATGAAATATGTGTCCAAACAAACAAGTAAACTAGAATGAATGTCAAATCCATTCACTTTAGTTCCTGAAGTTCAGCCCACTATTGTTTTTCCACATCCAAAGAATCCAAAGTAAACATTCTTAGAACATTCTAGCACATTGGATGGTCACATGACTTTATTCAATTCAAAGTGTTTCCACACGCTGGACTGGAATGATGGACTGATCCGTTTTTGCTGCATCACATGTGTGCCGTCCGCTGTGATTGGTCGTTTTTATGTTATAGTAAAATAAACCTCCCAAGTCTCAATCCAATTTTCCAATATTCACTAAAATGATATATTTCATTTTCAACATTTTTAACGGTTTTGTTCGATTAACTTGCCTCAAACAGATCGATCTGGGTGGATAAATTGATCCAGTCCATAAAATGAGTGTTTTTAAAACCGATCATCTTCATCCAGAGACTTTGTCAAAGTCAAAGGTCAGAGTCAAAGGTCATTTGGATCCACATCTGCACTGAAGTTTAACAAGTTGCTGCTTGTTTCCTTCAATAATTGCATTGATCAGAATAGAAGCTGTAGCCTGTCTGTCTAAAACAAAAGCAGACGTGAAAAAGCTACTCAGAGATGCACTTCTGTTGTTCTCTCAGTGAATGGGGTAAATAACTCCTGTTGATAAAAAAAATAACAAATTCAGTAAAAAATTGTGGCAAAAGCCTTTATGTCTGACAGTTTGACAAACTGGAGAAGCAGAATTGAGAAGAGTTCTCATTGATCTGAACCTTGACCAGCTCAAGAACATTTTCAGTGCCATACATGCAACAGCTGGGAGCTGGATTCTCTGTAAATCTCTAAATAAATCTGTAAAGTCAAAAAGGAGTAAAACAAAGCCACCTCTCCTGAGAGGCAGTGAACCGGTTTGGACTCTCGTGTTCTTTAATATAATCTATGGGCTGCTTTGCTTTTTTAGTGCTTCTTTTACTGACTGATTCCACAACGAGCCGAAACACTAAGTTAAGTACAGTTACAAGCGTCA
The DNA here is from genome assembly GCF_053564925.1 of Oryzias latipes. Classification (NCBI taxonomy): domain Eukaryota; kingdom Metazoa; phylum Chordata; class Actinopteri; order Beloniformes; family Adrianichthyidae; genus Oryzias; species Oryzias latipes. The sequence continues at coordinate 3,904,716 of NC_136248.1, forward strand.
GGTGTTAAAGACTTTTGTGTTACACGAACCTGCAGAAGACGAATTAAACCGTCTTAATGGAATAACGTTTACTGTGTTCACACAAACTGAGCTGACTCACCACAAAACGTGTTGAATAATCAAAACGTTTGAGTATTGAAGACGTTTCTCTGGGTCTTTCCTTTTCTACTGCTTTGATGGAACTTGATGAGGGAGAATCTAAACTGACATTATTGCATAATTACTGTCACAAGAACAGGCAGACGGCTGGATCCAAGTGCAGCAGGTTTATTAGCTCAGTTAAAAGTCCACAAAGCTAAATCAGGGGTCAATAACAGGCATGAGAGCATCAGAGGAGAGACGGGAGTAGTCAGGATCCAGGCACGAGTTGCAGCAGGCAAACAGGATCAGGAAACAGAAGATCAGGTCCAAATACAGCGCTCAGTAATGAAGGCAGAGCGGCACAAACAATACTTCACACTGGGTGAGGCTCAGTGCAGTGCTTAAGTGTGGTGTGAGTGATTTGGCAAATGAGAGTCAGGTGTGCAGCACTCAGAAACTGCACGCTGGGGTTGCTGGGAGATGACGTGCATTCAGTATACTGAAGACGACTCCCGCCGGTGAACAGAGAGGGAGACAGAGCTCTGACTTCTGACAATTGCAATAAGATTTAAAAAAATCAGGATTGAAAAGTGGCCAGGAATTCAGTTGTAATGTCGTGTAAACACCGGCATAGGTGCAGCTGTGCTGCCCACATTCAATGCCTTCCTGATGGATCGGTGTCTCTGATCTTCTTCTGCAGGCACCACCAACAGGACGTCAGAGGGGAAATATGAGCAGTGGTGTGAGATCTCCTGTTTGTTGGTGGTAGGGGGGTTGGAAAGACAATGACCTCTCCAAGAGTATTGGATTTAAGCTGCCGACAGTTTTTTCTCTCTCATTCTTGAACTCCAGCTTGTTGTGTTGGAGTTCCTGGATCTTCCCTCAGGTTTAAGTGTTTGGATCTCAGCCAAACAAAGCGGGAAAGTTCACTTGCTGTTGCTGACGTGCTCTTACTTACACAAACAGTGGAAGGATAGAGTTGCTGTCAGTGATGAAGGCTGAGAAGACAAAGCTTTGCTTACAACAAACCAGAAGAGACCAAACATCCATCAGATCTTTGGTTTTGAAAGAAAAGAAAGAGGAAAAAGTTTTGGTCCCAAAGTTTTTTACTGATTTATCATCTATCGCAGTAGGGACAATGGAAACATTGTCCTGCACCCTGTTGAGCTACTGCTCTGTGTCTGATGTTTGTCCACCATGTGTGTCCTCAGAGATCTGTACTCTCAGTTCCTGAAAGAAATGATCATCCAGCCGGGCATCGCCAAAGCCAACCTGGGTCTGTCCAGAGAAGATGTCACCATGGAGGATCACGTGAGTCTGTTTCTCTGCCTCTGTCAAGTTTGATCCAGGCCCCGCCCCCCCATCTCCATCAGATGGACATCAGTACTTGATTGGTCTAAATAAACATCTGTGGTGCTGATTTTCAGTTAGCTGCTGCAGACAGGAACACTGTCAGACTGGCTGAAGTTCCATCACATTTCACATTTATTTGTTTGTAGGATAAGCCCCTTGAGATGTGTCATCTCGTTTTCAAGGGGGTCCTCACTCCATCACAAACCTGGGAGTAGAATCACAACAAAGCAGCAGTCGGTGAAATTCAAACATGTTTGTTCTGCTGCTAAAAGAGGAAAGCAACACCCTTTCAAAGATGATCAGACATTTTTTTTGTCTATTGTGTCCCTAAAGGATATTTATATCGGGAAGGAGTCCGTTTTTAAATCGTCTGAAAGTTTTGTTTGTGCTTCTTTATGGGTGACATGAAACCTATTTTACCAGGTTTCATGAACCAAACCTAGTAAAATAGCTGGATTTGTTTGAGAGCTGCTTCCTAAATCAGGGTTTGGACCGGCCAGGAGCCTGCTGAAAAAACACACACAGCTCCTCCTGACACATCAAGTAAACATGTTTAAAAGTAAACGTGTTTTCAGTGACTGAAGATTTAAGATGACGGCTGCTTTCTCAGACTTCTGTTCTGCACATTGACAGTGAATAAGAACTGGACTGAGCAGCCCCTCCCCCCAAGCGTTCCAAACAGGAAGTACCTGCTGGTCCCAGAAAGCAAAAATCCCATAGACTTCTATAGAGAAATAAATGGCTATTATTCAGTCATTATGTTTATCAGAATAACCATTCCTGCTCTGATACCCTTTTATTAACCTGTTCTTGATAATCCTAATTTTTTTTCATGATATTTTAGCTGTAGTGCAAGTGATTCACGTTATAAACTGACCAAGCAGATGCCTCAATGAAAGTAGGTGGCCTCTGATCGAACGTTCAAACCATTTGATTGACAGATTTGGGGTGTGACCTTCTAACTTGCTCACTCCTGATTGGAGAGAGTGGTTGCCATAAAAATGTAGAATCCGACCCAGAGGAACCAATCATGGCTTTCTGAGAACATCTGGTTCCAACAAGCTGATGAACATAAACTACGGCTGGTTGGTTGGAACCGGAAGGAAGGTGCGTTGTCTTTGGGTGACATCACACGCGATTGGTCCATTTCTTTTACACAGTCAATGGTTCTGCAGAGCAGCGGCTTTCAGGAAACACAGCAAAACCAAATGCAAAGACTTGACCTAAAGGTGTTTTCTAAATATCTGCGGAGTAGATTTAAAACTGTCAATGTTGTTCTGTCATCTACGAACACATCATTACTGGAGCCTCCTGAAGCTTGTCAATCATTTTTGTTGCCATGACTGCAACGCTCCAGACTTTTTTTTGTTCCGTGAAGGAGGCTCATGAGTCTGTGGTTTCCGACAGGTGATGAAAGTTTCTGTCGCTGAAAGATGTGGAGGCTAAAGATCTGACCAGTTAGTTGTTATTCAGTTTTATATTTACAGATGTCTTAGGTGTATCTCTTTGTTTTGCTGGGGTGGAAAATCCTACATTATTATCTGCAAACGAGAGACATTGCAGCTATGAAGAAAACCCTGCAGACAGTATTTACTATGGAGGCTTTTTGTCTTTTAAACATTCATAGGTTTTTAACCCTTGTGCTATCCAAGGCACTCTAACGTTGGACCGGTATCTGCTTGTTCTGCGCACTGTCTTGTGGGGTCCAGATGACCCCACTCCCAATGTTAATGTGCCTCGGAGGCACGTTAACATTGGGAGTGGGGTCATCTGGACCCCACAAGACAGTGAACCTCTTTTCTTCAATGATTTGTGATCTTCACTGGTGTCCATGGATTACATGAAATCCTCTTCACCTTTATCCACCTTTGTCATGGTAGGGAGAACACGTCAATGTAAAGGTGGGGTCATTTTGACCCCACAAGATAGCACAAAGGTTAATGACAACATCAGAAATCCAACATTTCTAACTGTTCTTGATGTTCTTATCCTGGATGTTGATCCTCTCTAGAGAAGGAGAACCTCATAGGCAGTCTGGGATAAACGGAGTGAATCTCCATGACTACCAGACTACAGGATCCTGTTTTGTGAAAACCCTGGAGCTCTCATGCGTCTCACTCTGCTGTGGTTTTACTTTCAGCCTCTGAATCCAAACCCAGACAGCAGGTGGAACACCTACTTCAAAGATAACGAGATCCTTCTGCAGATCGACAAAGACGTCCGGTGAATATGAAGGAGATCTCAGCGTCTCACAGTTATATCATTTCTATGATGATCAGAAAAGACTGAACTGAAAAACTGAGGGGGGGAAAAAGAAAAAAATGTGTATGTAAACGTAGTGGGCGGAGCCATGGCAGCAGATTGCCCCACCCATAACTTAATAGTATAGCGCCTCAATTTAAGCTCCCACATGAAGTATTTATGTGTCCTAGGAAGCAAAAAAGGCTCCCAAAAATATGCATTTGCACATGAATGTCAGAGGAGAGTCTATTGGTAGAAGGATGCTGAGTCCTAGAGCTGCCAGGCAAGAGGTCTAGAGGAAGACCAAGGAGGTTCATGGATGCAGAAAGGAAGAGAATGTAGAACAGAGGCTTTCATGGAGGAAGCTGAAAGGAAAAGAAGATGTCTGTTGTGTCCTAGCCTATTGTAATGTATTATGGAATTGTCTTTTTTATGTTTTATTCTTCTTAAAAAATTACATTTTGTAGAAAGCTGTTAACGTCCTAAGAAAATCTGTAGAGATGTAATTGAAGTATTTAGTTTTTAACTTATCAGCCCTTAAAATTAGCCACATTTTAGCAAAAATGGGGTCCTAGTGCTTTCTGTCATTTCGAAGCTGTCAAAGGGAAATCCCGTGTCGACCTACCTTGATGGCGTCTGTTCTGCCACAGCAGTAACTCCCGTCTCACGTTTGCAGGCGTTTGTACCCGGACATGGCGTTCTTCCAGCGCCCCACGGAGTACCCGAGCCAGCTGATCCTGGACCCCCAAAACGATTACGAGACGCTCCGTCGGCGAGTGGAGCAGACCACCCTGAAGGCTCAGACGGTGAACCGTAACCGCAGCGGGGTCACCAACGTGAGTGTTGGATGCTTGTTTTTCACAATAAAAGCTCAGACTTGGCAGCATGCGTGCTGAGGTGCAGTCGGCCGCTGGAGCCGCCCCCCTCAGGACTCCCTTTAGAGGGGTGGAAACAGTTTCTACACCAGAAGACCAGACTGGGATCCGGTTCCGTATGACAGCATGGGTCTGTGTCCTGCTGCAGGTCAGCTCTCCAGGGAAGGCTCTGAACTTGTACCCGTCAAACGAGTATGAGGTTCTGCCCAGCGGCAGCGAGGCCCACTGGGAGGTGGTGGAGCGCATTCTCTTCATCTACGCCAAACTCAACCCCGGCATCGCCTACGTCCAGGGCATGAACGAGATCGTCGGGCCGATCTACTACACATTCGTCACCGACCCGAACACGGAGTGGAAAGGTCTGTAAGTCTGGAGACGTGCGCATGCACGTGCACGGCTCTGCCCCAGATTCCGCTCTATATATATTCTTCAGTTCAGCAAAAAGGTGGTTCTGCTGGAACTCACCGAGGGTGAGGTCCTGGATGGTTCTGATGCGTCCTGCTGCGGTCCACAGAGCACGCCGAAGCCGACACCTTCTTCTGTTTCACTAACCTGATGTCGGAGAACAGAGACAACTTCATCAAGAGCCTGGATGACTCCCAGTGCGGCATCACCTACAAGATGGAGAGCGTCTACGCCATGCTCCGGGACAAAGACCCTCAGCTCCTCCTCAAGCTGGTGAGACCCCCAGCTCGCTCTAACGTGGGAAAAACTGGTCTCACGTTCTGGGCTCACACCGGACGCGATTCTCATCAGGGGCGACGAGTTTGAATGTTAAGTCAATGTAGAGACATGATCTGAAGTCCTGCAGCGCCATCATTGGACATGGCGCAGCTGCGTCAACCAATCAGGTTTGGGCACGTGATGCTTTCAGTGACTCATCAAAAGGTAGAAAAGAAATCCCGTATGTCCGTTTGATGCGAGGACTTTGGTCCTGAACTTCCATCCGTTTTTCTGACCCGCTGGGGCCGCGCGATTGCCAGAGACTGTCCCGGTGACTGTTGGGTGAAGGCGGGAGACACCTTGGACAGGTCGCCAGCCTGTCACAGAGCCCATGAAACTGGAGGGATGGAGCCCGCTACGCTAGCCAGCCGCCCGGTGGACCGCTCTTTTATATGGAATGTCACTGAGAATAGACTATGAAAAATCAACTACGCTAATTTGGTCGTTGCGCCTGGATTTTCTTTGGTCATTTTAAATGATTTAGCGGTACCATGCATACCACAAACCTCCATGGACCGAGTACCAGCACCACCACTCTGTAAAAAGAAAAAAGAAAAAACTTGATGTAAACAATCATCGTTAACTAATCGACTAATTGAAAAAAGAATCGTTGACTAATCAACTACAGAAATAATCGTTAGTGACAGCCCTACTGTAAAAAAAAACCTTCTTAAATGTTACTTTTTATGTTTCCACAAATCCAAAACTTTATTTTATTGAAGCTTAATTCCCTGTGAAATATTTTCAGCCGCTTTAAACTTACCACTTGGTGTCATTAAAATGGAAATGTTCTCTTTCTCACGTCCGACTTTAAGGTGTGACAAAAAAATGAAGCAAAAGAAAGTGACCCAGCCGTCATAAAACCGGTATTTTCCAATGAAATAATAAACATGACTCAGCGTAAGTGTTGCATTAGAGAGCCATGCGCCACATATTGTGCAAAGCTGTCTTGGTATCTGGGAACAACAGCTGTCTCAATAAATGCATATTTGGAGGAAGATTTTTCTAAAATAGCAGATTTCTTTTTCTTTGAAGTTGAAGACTTCCTCCATTTCCTCAGTAGCTCCTTTCTACGGAGCCCTTGTCCTGACATTAAGATTTTAAAATATATCTTGTTCCCACAGATTAATATCTTGTTCCCCTCAGATTAATATCTCGTTCGTACGAAATACTATTCCGTTCCCACAAGATACTATCCCGTCCCCTCGAAATGATTAACTCGTTCGAACGCAATAATTATTCACGTCATAAGTCATTCACGCGGATATGCTCTCTGTACGCCGGCAAAAGCCGCTTTCACGGAAGTTACCGCTGAAAGCAGCTTTTGCCGGCGTACAGAGAGCATATCCGCGTGAATGAATTATGACGTGAATAATTATTGCGTTCGAACGAGTTAATCATTTCGAGGGAACGGGATAGTATCTTGTGGGAACGGAATAGTATTTCGTACGAACGAGATATTAATCTGTGGGAACAAGATATATTTTAAAATCTTAATGTCAGGACAAGGGCTCCGTACCTTTCTACTCAAAGAAACTTTTTTTTATGACGCCTGAATTTAAATTTCCAGCGATTAGATCAAATGTCCCTTATGCTTTTGCTTTCAGGTAAAAGCTTCATTAGGATCAGTTTGGTGGTTTGATGCATATTTGCATCAATAAGCATCAAAGGTTATTACCTTTGTCAGCTTGGAGCTGCTGCTGTAAGAAGGTGGCAAATGTATTCAGGACTCGCGACCGACACGAACAACAAGAGCAGCATGAAGAATGACTCATCGACGTATGAGCTGTTTTTCAAAATAAAACGTCCTTCAGAATCGATGATAATGTTCGTGGATGGTGAAGATGGCTGAGGAGAAGGCGGATTGTTCTGAACTCCAAGCAGAACAATCCCAGCAGCCAAACCTTTGGAGGTTCTCTGGTAGCTTTCAGGTGTGCAGCACCAAACTCGCTCAGATCCTCTCTGATGCCGTCTTCTCTGAGGCCCACAGGAGGAGCAGAACATCAAGCCTCAGTACTTCACCTTCCGCTGGCTCACCCTGCTGCTGTCCCAGGAGTTCCTCCTGCCAGACGTCATCCGCATCTGGGACACGCTGTTCTCTGACAAAGACCGCTTCGACTTCCTCATCCTGGTGTGCTGCGCCATGCTGATGTGAGGCCCCGCCCTTCCCTGGCCGGCTCTGCTCTTCCTCCTCTTCCTGCTCACCTGAATCCCTCTGCCCTCTGTCTGCAGACTCATCCGCAGCGACCTGCTGGCAGGAGACTTCACGGTGAACATGAGGTTACTGCAGGTACGTCACAGTGCAGCTTTCCATGCGAGTGTCTGTCCGCGCAGCTCATCCTCGTGTTTGAACCCCCCCAGGATTACCCCATCTCAGACGTGCACACCATCCTGACTAAGGCCAAGGAGCTGCAGGACACCTCCTAACCTGCTGGGGTTGTGCCGTTGGTGAAGGTTTAATGTTGTGGATGGACCTGAAGACGTTGGATGGAGAGTCCCACCGCTCTGGTTTCTGGACGTGCAGAAGCCTCGGGGTGGTGTGGGCGTGTTCTGGGCAGAGCCTCCAGCTGTTGTGGTTGCTCAGAACGTTGTGAGCTTCAGCGGGGAGACGAACGTCTGCAGATCCAGTCTGAAATTGGACCAAACCATCGTATGGAGACTCCCCTGAGCAAACGCGATCAGGAAGACATTTCTGTTCCTTAAGGGTTTTATTTGTAAGTGAAACGTGTCCGCCTTACCTGCTTATGATGTGAAACACCACATGAAGACTGGAACATGTGGAGGTCGGAGGGCGCCCCCAGATGGCAGTCACACGTTTGTGACCTGAGGTTCCTCACCAAATGAAGCTTTTAAAATCCATCTGTTGGATGCCTTAGCTCTGGCAGGTTCTGGTCCGATCCAGATCCGGTTTCCTCTGCGTGAACGGGTAGTGATGGAGCTGCGGGCCTTTTCCTGTCCTGGTCAGGCTTTGTTTTGGCCAACGGCGCCTCAAATCAACTGCGTGATTATTCCAGGTGGTTTGGTCCTCTTCAGTGTGCCGAGAGGAGGGAGGGGCATTATCATTCCAGTCCAGTCTCCACCACTGACCCGGGGAGGAAGAGACCCCAGAAAAGTTTAGATGTCCGCTTCGTTAGTGACCTAAACTAGGACACGCCGGTCTAATTCACCCACGTGCAGCGGACGTGCCCGTGAGACCTTCAGAACCGTAAACCAGAGCAGATTCTGGAGTCAGTTTGGTTCCAGCTCACGATTTAAGATTGATTTCTCCTTTTTTATGAAGAATCTAACTTTGCCATGATTGGAGGTTAAAGCCAAACAAAAGTAGAATCTTTATTTACAAATTATAAAGTCTTACGTTAAAAAAGTAAGAGAATTTTTTTTAAGTCTAAAATGCAAAAAAAAAAAAAACAAAAGCTCCAAAGGGAAAGGGACCTGTGGATTTCCAGATTCCACATTGAAGCATGTGAAAGTCCAAACACCTGAACCGGTTTCGGGTTCTGAGGAAACCTGCAGAGGAAAGCAGCTCCACAGTGAAGCAGACAGACTTCTGAAAGTACTAAAGTTCTTTTTTTCCCCTCCAGACTGGTGTTTGTATTTCTGACTGCTTCGTGCGCGCGCATGAGATGTTCAGTGTCTCCGTTTTTTGTGGGTTATTTGCATGATTTCAATTTTGTAAGCAGATTTTGTAAAAAGAAGAAAATGGTGAAACTGCCATGAATGTTTTTATGTTTGCTGATGATGTGCATTAAAATCAACGGTGGAAAAAAGTGTCGTTCCTTCAGGAAATCTGCCTAGTAACCTGTAGAATTCAGGTGAGCAGATGTGCACGCTGACTCCTCCCATTCCATCGGGCATTATGGGAAACTTTTTACTGAAGTGATGCTTATACTTTCACAGAAATGTAGGAGGAAAAAGGGTTTTTTACATCCATGTGAGATCATCTGAGAAAGCAGACAGCAGCAGCATGTCCTGCTGGTCCGGACCGTTACTGAGTTCAGGTTGTGATGGAGCAGCAGAGAACATAAAGACGCATGCTTCCAGCCTCTTTATGTTCTCTTTAACTGCATTTTATGAAACCCATAGGCTTCAAACTCACAACAGAGCTTTTAATCTTCTTACTGAATCCATCTGGAAATTTGGATTTACAAACGAAACAAGACAAAATAACAGAAACATGGATCTACATTGAGATTTCAAACTTAGATTAATATGTGTGTATTCTTAATCATAAATGGACATGTTAGCTCTTTAGCCTTCAGAAACACTGAAACCATAAAATGTTAAATTTGTCAACAGGAGTTTTCAGTGCTAGAACTTGGGGAGTGGCAGAAAGTTGAATAAATAATACCCAAATCCACAAAATGAACTAAAAATTGTGGTTTAAAATTATTTAAACAGTAAAGAATTAAACTGTTAACTTCATTTATAATTTGGAGGCTTTCTTTCCTGTAAATAATCCCCGTTTCTACATTTGATGCTTTTTTTCTTGAAGACGTTCGCTAAGCCCCGCCCCGTTTCTTTGCAACAAGCCAATGAGCGGCCGCGTTGGACATGTGACGCAAGCAGAGGTAAGCTAGCTTCTTCCGCGAAAGACTTTCTCGTCGTTTGGTGAAAAACGCGCGTGAGCTCGGAGCACGTGCAGGTTTAGGTTCGTGTGTGTTCACCGGTGAGGATCAGCTTCACGGAACCTCTGAGGCTTTGGGAACTGAAGCAGTTCGAGCTTCAGTAACGAAACAGAGGTTTAGTAATTCGGACATAGCCCGATCGGGCTTTACTGAGCTCACGTTGATCCTGAATGTCTGTTAAGATTAAAGATCACGTCAGTGGCGAGTTTCCTATCGCCCAAAGAATCATTCTGATTCACAATGATTTCAATAAAGAGATACTCAGTTTTATTTGTGTCCTCCATCAGAAAAATACCACAAAAACATGTGTGGGTGAAAACACGAGTGGGTCTTTAAATTTACAATATCTAAAAAGTAAACTTCAAGTACACTGCCTCACTATAGTATAGAGTTTAGTATACTTGTATTACACTTAAATAGATTACTTTTTGCTAAGGGTTACTCTGCTGCTCTGCATTGTTTTGCTTTTATCAGCATTTTTTGAAGTTTTTCATTCTTTTTTTTAACATTTAATTAAAGACCTTTTAAGCATGACACAAAACTCCATCATTCACTTCAGTTTTATCACAGGTAATGATAACTGATATAAAAAAAAATTATAAAAAACATTTTTCTAGTTAGACTTTACACTATAGCAGAATCCTGTTCATTGGGGGGAACCAGGTGGGATTGGGGCCCACAGGAAGTGCCTAAAGGCCTTTTGCCACAGGACCGGCTGGACCCAAGAAGACTACACAGGATTTGACTTCCTGTTGGCTCACCACCCACAGGGAGGAGATCTTAATCACATTTCTTATTTTCATAATGTATCAGGTGATTCTTGGAGGCCTCCACTTCATTTTCGAATGAAATGGAATACCTCACGTGTAGAATAGTCTGAACATTCAGCATGAATAGAGTTTAACGTCTGAATACAAAGTGTATGGGGGTCACATGATTGGGTGGAGTATTAAATGAGAACATTTCTGCCTTGCAGATTCTCAGCTGTAAATGTGATCAGTGTCTCGGCGTGTCGTTCCAAAGTTCAGATGTTTCTGATCTGCAGCTCAGCAGCAGATTTCTGGATCTACCTGCATAAAACTTAGAGACAACAGAACCTGCAGCTGGTTGACGTACATGCATTCTGTAGGACATGAGTTTGTGTGACTTACAAAGAAGTGCGTTTGCAGTTTTTGTGGGCAGACTGGTGTTAGCCTGAAGCTGGAGCAAACCTGCCTGGTAGGATCTCATTTTACTTTACTGCACTGACTCAAGTCCAGTTCTCTGTATTGTAAGGAATGCCTGGCGCACTGCATGACGCGCCTCATGCATCCTCTTTGGATCTAGTTTGAAAGCCTTCCAAGTGTTTTTTTTAATTATGATTATGCCATTTTTATCTAAATTCAAAAAACCAGTGTCGTTCTCTAGGACATAGTATCTGAAGCGGCAGGAGTTCATTAGAAATTCACCTCCGAATTGAGGGCGGGACTGTAGTTGCAAAGTCAGCCCCTGCTTGTTTCCCATGATCCCATCTTTTACACTCTCTCCTGCTAGCTTACAGCCCCTCAAAACCCCTAAGCTAACATTGGCGGTGCAACAAAAATGGAGTGATATCAGAGCTATCCATCCGTCCCGTTCTGATCTAGATTCCATCTCAGACGAGGAAAACAAAGACGTTCATGGATCTATTGGTTTACAGGTGGATGCATCAGAATGGAGCAGAGCGGGGAGCTTGTGACACGCTGACTGTAGCAGCTTTGTCACAGCCTTTTCAGAAGCATAAATCTAATTCTAGAAATCCAATAAATGTAGTTTAATTTTCCTTTTAAATATTTCATCCACCATAAGAAAAAGGCCACAAGAACATGAAAAAAACACCAAAAACACCATTTTTATTGGACTGGGTCTTTAAGGTTGCTGGGATTTTTGTGGCATCTCTCATTGGATCCTCCTAAAGGTACCCGTCCTGAGTTGCCAGATATTTCTATGAATTGTATGAAAACATTCCTCGCTCCTCTCCTCAAAGTAAACCATAGCATAAACTGAACCAAATCCCAACTATCGTGGTAGAAACATGGAACACCAACACCAGCGTCTGGTTCACCACAGCAGTACAGGGTCATTGCTTTTTAGGAAGTTACTGTAGAGAGAACTCATGCTAATTTAGTTTTAGAGTATTTTGCGGTTTTTGCCTTCAGTGTCTGAACAAAAGAAGGACGAACCCGATGAGGTGTTTGACCCTCAGCATTGTACTAGAACACTGTGAGTTCATGGTCCTCCTCTGATGGTCACGATCATGTGTTGTTCACAGAGCTCAACCATGCAGTACTGCAGCACCCGGGGCGGGGTGGGGGGCTGGAGCTTCAGGGATGTGTTGTTCTCCGGCTACGCTCCGGATGGGGGCATGTTCATGCCGGAAACGCTACCGGTGCTGGACCCCGACGCGCTGAGGAGCTGGAGGGGGCTGTCCTACCCCAGAGTGGTGGTGGAGGTGGCGTCTCTGTTCATCCCCCCTCAGCTCATCCCCAGAGACGACCTGGGGGGTGAGTGAGACCCTCGTGTTGGTACAGGGCCCAACGCTGGTCAAACATCCTCCTCTCATCACCTCCTCTGCTGTGTTCTCCCTACAGTCCTCGTGGAGGAGGCCCTCTCTGGTTTCTCTGTGCCTGAGGTGGTCCGGGTAGCTAGGCTGAAGGATGGCCTGACCGTGTTGGAGCTTTTCCACGGAGAAACTCTGGCTTTTAAGGATCTGGCCATGAGCTGCACCGTCCACTTTCTCTCCTACTTCCTGAAGAAAGAGAGCCGCAGAGCTGTAGTTGTTGTAGGTAAGAAGGCCCTCCAGCTGGAGGTGTCACTGTTTCCATTTGTGTGCAGCAGAAGCACAGAACGCTGAGTCAGCGCACATCTGTCTTTGAGTGTCAAAATCTGTGAGGCTTCATGAGATTTAAGGGGCAGTCTGTGGTTTCTGTGGTTTCCATACGATTCACCGGACATAGCTCTGCCGCGGAGCTCTTTTGCTTGTCATGCCGGCATTCGGGCAGCCAGCTGATATTGTAGTTTAGGGTCGAATAGGAATAATAATATTCAGGACTTGTCTTTTATTAACATACTTTATAGCAGTCGCTTTATGGCAAAGCAGCAAGCCTAGGTATCATAAATCTTATGATATTTTTCTTATATTCATTGAGACAATAATAAATTGATCATTTTTGTTTTTCTTTTTTATTTCTTGAACGAATGTGGGTCACAGAGACACGGAAGTTACTGCTGAAAGAGGCTTTTGCGGCCGGACGGAGACCATATACGTGTTTATGAAGGACTTATGACTTGAATAATTATTTTGTTAGTACGAATTAATTATTTCGAGGGAACGTAATATTATCCTGTTGGAACGGAATATTATCTTGTGGGAACAAGATCTTAACAGCTGTTTATTTCTCTATAGAAGTCTATGGGATTTTGGATTCTTGGACCTGGCGGGTACTTCCTGTTTGAAATGGCACATTCTGCTAATGGTTACCTTCAAAATCTCTCCCTGTTACTCAATCCAAGACTGATCCACCATGTACTTTGACCCACACAACAATAAATAGGCCAACCTTTTTGCTGCTATAAACATTCCTGAAACATCTCCTCAATGGCATCTTTGGATATGGGCATCGGCTTTAAAGAATTGACAGAAAAACTGGTCTCTCTTTAGAAAAACTGGTGTTCTTTGATCAAATGTATTCATTACAAGGAATGTACCATGCATCCAAATCCCTCCGCCCCTCTGTCCTAGTTCTACTGTCTGAGCTGTTACCCAACCAGTTTGCCCAACATGTGGAGTCAAGAGGATGGGAGACGGGAGCCACTTGGATCAAACACCATCACTTCCATCTCCCAGTCATTAAAATCTGAGGACCAAAAAATCTTTATTTTCATGTAAAGACGAAAAAACAGGTGCAAGTCTTTCTATTTGATAGGAACAAATAGTTCTGTGCAAAGGTTTAAAGTGTGAAAAAACACTCAGCAAAAAATGCTTGCAGAAATATAAGGGGTTGGATTATAGATTGTTTTTATCAATTTACAAAATGAAAGTGAGTAGACAATGAAAAAAAACCTAAATCAAATCAATATTTGGTGTTTGTCTTCAAACCAGCATCAGCTCTTATTGGTGCACTTCCACAAAGTCAGGTTTTGTAGGATTGTAATCAGGTTTATGATGATAAATGTCACACAAACGTTTGAAACCCAGTCGTGAAATGAAACAGAAAAGGCTGCGTAGGAGGATTAAAGCAGAGTAAAGAACAGCCAAACTCTGCTACCAGTGTGAGGCTGAAAAAGACCGTTTCACAGCAACTAGGACTCTCGGTAGTTCTACCGCAGCAGCAAGGTCTCTCCCAGACAAGGATCTTAAAGCAGATTCAAAATGTTTAAACTCTTTTGAAGAAGTGCAAAGAAACAAGGATCGTAGTGACAGGGAAACTTTAATGCAGCAGATGAGAGATGCATCAAGCTCATTACCCTTCAAAATAAGACGTCCAGGAGTCCCATCAGCTCAGATCTGGAAGAAATCAGTTGGACACCCATCTACTGCCTGAAGAAGTCTGGCCAGACGTGGTTCAGACAGCTAAACATCAAACGTGGAAACAAGGACAAGAAACTCCAGTATCAGGGCTGCAAAAAAATGCCAAGATTAGAAATATTTGGCTCATTGCAGTTTGTTCCTCTAAAGACTATTTTGATTCCAGTTTACATAAATAAAACAGCATTTGAATCCATGTGAATGTTCACTCAGGTGTGGATGCTCTTTCGGTTCAGGTACCTCCGGTGATACTGGGGGCTCGGCCATCCAGAGTGCCAAAGGCTTGCCTGGTTTGGATGTGGTGGTGGTTTACCCTCGAGGACGTGTCACCCCGGTGCAGGAGAAGCACATGACCACATGCCTGGAGGATAACGTGCACGTATTTGCAGGTACATCAGCAGTAGGAGTCAGGTGTTGGTCATTTTAACTTAGGATGACGTCATGTGGTTGCGCCGGCAGCCGATGGCAGCTCTGACGACATCGACCAGCCTTTGAGGCGCCTGTTTGCTGACCAGCAGCTGGTGCTGTCTCATGGGTTAATGAGCCTCAACTCGGTGAACTGGTCCAGAATCCTAATCCAGCTCGCACACTTCGTCTACGCTTACCTGGAGCTCAGTGAAGTGGAGCGGGCTGAGCCGGGGGCGGCTCTGCCAGAGCTGGAGGTCGTTGTTCCCACAGGAGGAGCAGGAAACATCGCAGGTAAAATTCTGAAATGTTCTGTACCTTTTGTTTTTATAGCACCACGTGACATAAAGTTAAATGTAGAACAAGACAACAAGTTAAAGATTTACTTTGATTTAATAAACTTCACCCTTTGGTCCATTACGATGAGTTTTAACCA